>NC_072443.2:2933241-3266812 GCF_028878055.3 Symphalangus syndactylus
GCCGTGGCACTTTATTTCATTCCTTTCCTTTCCATTCCACTCCATTTCAATCCATTCCATTCCATTCCGTTCCATTCCACTCCATTCCATTCAATTCCATTCCATTCCATTCCATTCAATTCCATTCCATTCCATTCCATTCCATTCCATTCCATTCCACACGATTTTATTCTATTCCTTTCTTTCAACAAGCTCTCAATCTGTAACCATTGTAGGATTGCAGTGTCACAATGTCAGCTCATATTTCATTTCACCATTCCATTCCATTCCGTTGCATTCCATTCCATTCTATTCATTCCATTCCCTTCCATTCCATTTGATTACCTTCCGGTCAATTCCGTTCCGTTGCATTCCATTCCATTTCATTCCATTCCATTCCAAACTATTCTATTCTACTCCTTTCTTTCAACATGTTCTCAATCTGTCACCCTGGCTGGATTGCAGTGGCACAATGTCAGCTCACATTTTGTTAAACTGTTTCATTCCATTCCATTCTTTTCCACTCCATTCCATTCCATTTCATTCCGTTCCATTCCATTCCCTTCCATTGCATTCCATTCCATTCCATTCCATTCCATTCCATTTCATTCCATTCCATTCCATTCTTTTCCATTCCATTCCATTCCACACTATTCTATTCTACTCCTTTGTTTCAACAATTCTTACTATGTCACCCTGGCTGGATTGCAGTGGCACAATGTCAGCTCACATTTAGTCTCACCATTCCATTCTGTTCCATTCCATTCCATTCCATTCCATTCCATTCCATTCCATTCCATTCCATTCCATTCCATTCATTTCCATTCGGTTCCAATACACTCCGTTCCATTCCATTCCATTCAGTTGTATTCCACACTATTCTATTCTCTTCCTTTCTTTCAACAAGTTCTCAATCGGTCACCCTGGGTGGATTGCAGTGACACAATGTCAGCTCACATTTTATTTCACCGTTCCATTCCATTCCATTCCATTCCATTCCATTCCATTCCATTCCATTCCATTCCATTCCATTCCATTCCTGTTCCATTGCACTCCATTCCATTCCATTCCAGACTATTTGATTCTATTACTTTCTTTCAACAAGTTCTTTATCTGTCACCCTGTCTTGATTGCAGTGGCACAATATCAGCTCACATTTTATTTAACCATTCCATTCCATTTCATTCCATTCCATTCCATTCCATTCCATTCCATTCCATTCCATTCCATTCCATTCCATTCATCTTCCATTGCACTCCATTCCATTCCATTCCATTGTACTCCATTCCCTTCAATTCCTTTCTTTTGACAGGATCTCACTCTGTCACACAGGCGAGAATGCAGTGCTAGAATCTTATCACAAATTTCATTTCAACATTCCATTCCATTTCCTTCCACTCCATTCCACTGCACTCCACTTCTCTCCATTCCATTCCATTCCACTCCATTCCATTCCATTCCTTTCTTTCAAACGGTTCTCACTCTGTCACCGAGGCTGCCGTGAAGTAGCATAATCTGAGGTCACATTTCATTTCACCATTCCAGTCCATTCCATTTGATTCTATTCCACTCCACTGCATTCCACTCCAATCCACTCCACCCCATCATATTCCCTCGCATTCCATTCCACTCCATTACACTCTACTTTAATCCACTGCATTACACTCCTCTCTATCCCACTCCTCTCCATTCCACTCCACGCTACTCTAAACCACTCCACTCCACTACATTCCATTCCATTGCCTCCCATTCCATTCCACTCTACTCCACTGCACTCAATTCTACCCCATTTCATTCCATTCTAATCCATTGCACTTCATTGCAAATCCACTCTTCTCCACTACAATCCTCTGCACTCCACTGCATTCCATTACTTCCCATTCTCTTCTATTCCAGTCGACTCCACTCCATTCCATTCCATTCCATTCCATTCCATTGCATTCATTCAATTCCATTCCCTTCCATCCCATTCCATTCCATTGCATTCCATTAAATTCCCTTACATTCCATTCCATTGCAATCCACTCCACTCCTCTCCACTCCACTGGATTGCATTCATTCCCTTTCGCCCCCATTCCAGTCCACTCCATTCCATTCCATTCAATTCCATTCCTTTCCATTCCTTTCTATTCCATTCCTTTCCATTTTTTCGACTAGAATCCACTCCACACCACTCTAATCCATTCCTTTACTTTCCATTCCATTCAAATCCACTATTCTCCACTCTACTCTTCTCCACTCCACTGCATTGCATTCCTTCCCTTTCGCTTCTATTCCAGTCCACTCTATTCCATTCCATTCCATTCCATTTCATTCCATTCCATTCCATTCCTTTCCATTCCATTCCTTTCCATTCCATTCCTTTCCATTGCTTTCTATTCCATTCCATTCCTGTCCATTCCATTAGACTCCATTCCAATTCTCTCAAATTCCTTCCTTTCTTCTCCATTCCACTCCACTGCACGCCATGGCACTTTATTTCATTCCTTTCCTTTCCGTTCCACTCCATTTCAATAAATTCCATTCCATTCCGTTCCATTCCACTCCATTCCATTCCTTTACATTTCATTACATTCTTTTCCCGTAGAACCCACTCCACTCCAATCCAATCCATTTCATTCCATTCCATTCAAATACACTATTCTCCGCTCCACTCCTCTCCACTCCACTGAATTCCATTAGTTCACATTCGCTTCCATTCCAGTCCACTCCATTCCGTTCCATTGCATTGCATTCCATTCCATTGCATTGCATTCCATTCCATTCCACTCCTTTCCACTCAACCCCAATCCCTTCCTTCCTTCTCCATTCCACTCTAGTACACTCCCTTCCACTTTTTTCCATTCCATTCAATTCCATTCCTTTCCATTCCACTCCATTCCATTCCATTCCCTTCTTTTCACTTGAATCCTCTCCACTCCACTCCAATACATTCCATTCCATTCTATTTAAATCCACTATTGTCTACTGCACTCCTCTCAACTCCACTGCATTCCATTCCTTCCGACTCACATCCATTCCTTTCCACTCCTTTCCATTGCATTCCATTCCATTCCATTCCTCTCCAGTCCACTCCATTCCATTCCTCTCCATTCCACTCCATTCCATTCCACTCCATTCCATTCCATGCCACTGCAATGCGTTCCATTCCATTCCATTCCTTTCCATTCCATTCCATTCCATTCTTTTCCACTGGAATCCACTCCAATCCACTCCAATCCATTCCATTCCATTCTATTCAAATCCACTCTTCTCCACTCCACTCCTCTCCACTCCACTCCTTTCCGATCCTTCACATTCGCCTTCATTCCAGTCCACTCCTTTCCATTCCATTCTTTTCTTTTCAATTCCATTCTATTCCATTCCACTCCACTCCACTCCCTTCCTTTCTTCTCCATTCCACTCCACTGAGCTGCACAGCAATTTTTTCCATTCCATTCCATTCCATTCCATTCCATTCCATTCCATTCCATTCCGTTCCATTCTATTCTTTTCCACTGTAATCCACTCCATTCCACTCGAATTTATTCCATTCCATTCCGTTCAATTCAAATCCACCCTGCTCCAGTACATTGCTCTCCAATCCAGTGGATTTCATTCCTTCCAATTGGCCTCCACTGCAGTCCATTCCATTCCATTCAATTCCATTCCATTCCATTCCATTCCATTCCATTAAATTCCATTCCACTTCATTCCACTGCACCCCTCTCCCATCCTTACTTCTCCATTCCACTCCACTACACTCCATTGAACTTTTTTCCATTCCATTCCATTCCATTCCATTCCATTCCATTCCATTCCATTCCATTAAATTCCATTCCATTGCATTCGATAGCATTACACTCCATTCCATTCTTTTCTGTTCCGTTCCATTCCATTCCATTCCAATGCATTCCATTCCCCTCCCTGCACCTCCACTCCAATCCACTGCATCCCGTCCCATTCCATTGTATTACATTCCATTCCATTCCTTTCCATTCCATTCCATTCTACTCCAATCCACTTCACTGCAATCCACTGCATTCCATTCCATTCCATTCTATTCCATTCCATTCCATTTTATTCCATTCCATTCCATTCCATTCCATTCTTTTCCACTATAATCTACTCCACTAAAATCGAATCCATTCCATTCCATTCCATACAATTCAAATCCACACTTCTCCACTAAATTCCTTTCCACTCCACTGCATTCCATTCCTTCACATTCGCCTCCACTCCTTTCCACTCCACTCCTTTCCATTCCGTTGCATTGCATTCCATTCTGGTCTGTTCTGTTCTGTTCCATTCTGTACCTTTCCATTCCATTCCATTCCTGTCCATTCCACAGTATTCTATTCTATTCCTATCTTGCGACAAGTTATCAATCTCTCACCCTGGTTGGATTGCGGTGGCCCTATGTCAGCTCTAATTTTTTTTCCCCTTTCCATTCCAATCCGTGCCATTCCATTCCATTCCATTCTATTCCATTCCATTCCATTCCATTCTGTTCCGTTGCGCTCCATTCCATTTCATTCCATTCCATTCCATTCCATTCTATTCTTTTCCACTGTAATCCACTCCATTCCACTCGAATTTATTCCACTCCATTCCGTTCAATTCAAATCCACCCTTCGCCAGTACATTGCTCTCCAATCCAGTGGATTTCATTCCTTCAAATTGGCCTCCACTGCAGTCCATTCCATTCCATTCAACTCCATTCCATTCCACTTCATTCCACTGCACTCCTCTCACATCCTTACTTCTCCATTCCACTCCACTACACTGCATTGAAATTTTTTACATTCCATTCCATTCCATTCCATTCCATTAAATTCCATTCCATTGCATTCGATAGCATTCCACTCCATTCCATTCTTTTCTGTTCCGTTCCATTCCATTCCATTCCAACGCATTCCATTCCCGTCCATGCACCTCCACTCCAATCCACTGCATCCCATTCTATTCCATTGTTTTACATTCCATTCCATTCCTTTCCATTCCATTCCATTCTACTCCAATCCACTTCATGGCAATCCACTGCATTCCATTCCATTCCATTCCATTCCATTCCATTCCATTCCATTCCATTCCTTTCCATTCCAGTCTATTCTTTTCCACTATAATCTACTTCACTAAATTCGAATCCATTCCATTCCATTCCATACAATTCAAATCCACACTTCTCCACTAAATTCCTTTCCACTCCACTGCATTCCATTCCTTCACATTCGCCTCCACTCCGTTCCACTCCACTCCTTTCCATACCATTGCATTGCATTCCATTCTGCTCTGTTCTGTTCCATTCTGTTCCTTTCCATTCCATTCCATTCCTTTCCATTCCACAGTATTCTATTCTATTCCTATCTTGCGACAAGTTATCAATCTCTCACCCTGGTTGGATTGCGGTGGCCCCATGTCAGCTCTCATTTTATTTCCCCTTTCCATTCCAATCCATTCCGTTCCATTGTATTCCATTCCATTCCATTCCGTTCCGTTGCGCTCCATTCCATTTCATTCCATTCCATTCCATTCCATTCCATTCCATTCCATTCCATTCCAGTTCATTTCGTTCTATTCCTTACCATTCCACACGATTCTATTCTATTCCTTTCTTTCAACCAGTTCTCAATGTGTCACCCTGACTGGATTGCAGTGGCACAATGTCAGCTCCCATTTTATTTCACTGTTCTATTACATTCCGTTCCATTCCATTCCATTCCATTCCATTCCATTCCATTCCATTCCGTTCCGTTCCATTCCTTTCCATTCCATTCCATTCCCTTACACTCCATTCCATTCCATTTCATTCCATTCCATTCCATTACATGCGATTCCTCACTGTTCTATTATATTCCTTTCTTTCAATAAGTTCTGAGTCTGTCACGCTGTCTGGATTGCTGTGGCAAAAATTCAGCACACATTTTATTTCACAGTTCCTTTCCAATAAATTAGATTCTATTGCATTCCATTCCGTTCCATTCCATTTAATTCCATTCCGCATGTTGCTCACCATTGCATTCCATTCATTCCATTTCATTCCATTCCATTCCATTACTTTCCTTTCCCCACTAATCTATTCTATTCCTTCCATTCAACAATTCCTCAATCTGCCACCCTGGCTGGATTTCAGTTTTGCAGTATCACCCCACATTTTATTTCACCCTTCCTTTCCATCCCATTCCATTCCATTCCATTCTCTTCCCTTCTGTTCCATTCCATTCCATTCTATTCCATTCCGTTCCATTCTGTTCCATTCCTTTCCATTGCAACCAATTCCATTCTATTCCATTCTATTCCATTCCATTGCATTCCATTCCATTCCATTCCATTCCATTCCATTCCATTCCATTCCATTCCACACGATTTTATTCTATTCCTTTCTTTCAACAAGCTCTCAATCTGTAACCATTGTAGGATTGCAGTGGCACAATGTCAGCTCATATTTCATTTCACCATTCCATTCCATTCCGTTGCATTCCATTCCATTCTATTCATTCCATTCCCTTCCATTCCATTTGATTACCTTCCGGTCAATTCCGTTCCGTTGCATTCCATTGCATTTCATTCCATTCCATTCCAAACTATTCTATTCTACTCCTTTCTTTCAACATGTTCTCAATCTGTCACCCTGGCTGGATTGCAGTGGCACAATGTCAGCTCACATTTTGTTACACTGTTTCATTCCATTCCAATCTTTTCCACTCCATTCCATTCCATTTCATTCCGTTCCATTCCATGCCCTTCCATTGCATTCCATTCCATTCCATTCCATTCCATTCCATTACATTCCATTCCATTCTTTTCCATTCCATTCCATTCCACACTATTCTATTCTACTCCTTTGTTTCAACAATTCTTAAGATGTCACCCTGGCTGGATTGCAGTGGCACAATGTCAGCTCACATTTACTCTCACCATTCCATTCTGTTCCATTCCATTCCATTCCATTCCATTCCATTCCATTCCATTCCATTCCATTCATTTCCATTCGGTTCCATTACACTCCGTTCCATTCCATTCCATTCAATTCAGTTGTATTCCACACTATTCTATTCTCTTCTTTTCTTTCAACAGGTTCTCAATCGGTCACCCTGGGTGGATTGCAGTGACACAATGTCAGCTCACATTTTATTTCACCGTTCCATTCCATTCCATTCCATTCCATTCCATTCCATTCCATTCCATTCCATTCCATTCCATTCCATTCCATTCCATTCCATTCATCTTCCATTGCACTCCATTCCATTCCATTCCAGACTATTTGATTCTATTACTTTCTTTCAACAAGTTCTTTATCTGTCACCCTGGCTTGATTGCAGTGGCACAATATCAGCTCACATTTTATTTAACCATTCCATTCCATTTCATTCCATTCCATTCCATTTCATTCCATTCCATTCCATTCCATTCCATTCCATTCCATTCCATTCCATTCCATTCCACAGTATGCTATTCTATTCCTTTCTTTCAACAAGCTCTCAATCTGTCACCCTGGCTGAATTGCAGTGGCAATACATCAGCTCACATTTTATTTCACTGTTCCATTCCATTCATTTCCATTCCTTTCCATTCCACGCCACGCCACGCCACTCCACTCCAGTCCACTCCACTCCACTCCACTTCATTCCATTCCATTCCATTCCATTCCATTCCATTCCTTTCCATTCCATTCCATTCCACAGTATTCTATTCTATTCCTTTCTTTCAACAAGCTCTCAATCTGTCACCCTGGCTGAATTGCAGTGGCAGTACATCAGCTCACATTTTATTTCACTGTTCCATTCCATTCATTTCCATTCCATTCCATTCCACGGCACTCCACTCCACTCCATTCCATTCCATTCCATTCCATTCCATTACATTACATTTCATTCTTTTCCATTCAATTCTTTTCCATTCGATTTCATTCTATTCTCTTCTATTATGTTCAATGGCACTCCATTCCATTCCATTCTTATTTCATCAACTTCTCAAACTGTCACCCTGATTATATTGCAGTTCCACAATGTCAGCTTTCTTTTTGCTTCACCGTTAAATTCCTTTCCATTCCATTCCCTTCCTTTCCATGTCATTCCATTCAATTCCCTTCCTTTCCATTGCATTCCATTCCATTGCATTCCATTCCATTCCATTCCATTCCATTCCATTCCATTCCATTCCATTCATCTTCCATTGCACTCCATTCCATTCCATTCCATTGTACTCCATTCCCTTCAATTCCTTTCTTTTGACAGGATCTCACTCTGTCACACAGGCGAGAATGCAGTGCTAGAATCTTATCACAAATTTCATTTCAACATTCCATTCCATTTCCTTCCACTCCATTCCACTGCACTCCACTTCTCTCCATTCCATTCCATTCCACTCCATTCCATTCCATTCCTTTCTTTCAAACGGTTCTCACTCTGTCACCGAGGCTGCCGTGAAGTAGCATAATCTGAGGTCACATTTCATTTCACCATTCCAGTCCATTCCATTTGATTCTATTCCACTCCACTGCATTCCACTCCAATCCACTCCACCCCATCATATTCCCTCGCATTCCATTCCACTCCATTACACTCTACTTTAATCCACTGCATTACACTCCTCTCTATCCCACTCCTCTCCATTCCACTCCACGCTACTCTAAACCACTCCACTCCACTACATTCCATTCCATTGCCTCCCATTCCATTCCACTCTACTCCACTGCTCTCAATTCTACCCCATTTCATTCCATTCTAATCCATTGCACTTCATTGAAAATCCACTCTTCTCCACTACAATCCTCTCCACTCCACTGCATTCCATTACTTCCCATTCTCTTCTATTCCAGTCGACTCCACTAAATTCCATTCCATTCCATTCCATTCCATTCCATTCCATTCCATTCCATTCCATTGCATTCATTCAATTCCATTCCCTTCCATCCCATTCCATTCCATTGCATTCCATTCCATTCCCTTTCATTCCATTCCATTGCAATCCACTCCACTCCTCTCCACTCCACTGGATTGCATTCATTCCCTTTCGCCCCCATTCCAGTCCACTCCATTCCATTCCATTCAATTCCATTCCTTTCCATTCCTTTCTATTCCATTCCTTTCCATTTTTTTCGACTAGAATCCACTCCACACCACTCTAGTCCATTCCTTTACTTTCCATTCCATTCAAATCCACTATTCTCCACTCTACTCTTCTCCACTCCACTGCATTGCATTCCTTCCCTTTCGCTTCTATTCCAGTCCACTCTATTCCATTCCATTCCATTCCATTCCATTCCATTCCATTCCATTCCATTCCATTCCATTCCATTCCATTCCTTTCCATTCCATTCCTTTCCATTCCATTCCTTTCCATTGCTTTCTATTCCATTCCATTCCTGTCCATTCCATTAGACTCCATTCCAATTCTCTCAAATTCCTTCCTTTCTTCTCCATTCCACTCCACTGCACGCCATGGCACTTTATTTCATTCCTTTCCTTTCCATTCCACTCCATTTCAATCCATTGCATTCCATTCCGTTCCATTCCACTCCATTCCATTCCTTTACATTTCATTACATTCTTTTCCCGTAGAACCCACTCCACTCCAATCCAATCCATTTCATTCCATTCCATTCAAATACACTATTCTCCGCTCCACTCCTCTCCACTCCACTGAATTCCATTAGTTCCCATTCGCTTCCATTCCAGTCCACTCCATTCCATTCCATTGCATTGCATTCCATTCCATTCCACTCCTTTCCACTCAACCCCAATCCCTTCCTTCCTTCTCCATTCCACTCTAGTATACTCCTCTCCACTTTTTTCCATTCCATTCAATTCCATTCCTTTCCATTCCACTCCATTCCATTCCATTCCCTTCTTTTCACTGGAATCCTCTCCACTCCACTCCAATACATTCCATTCCATTCTATTTAAATCCACTATTGTCTACTGCACTCCTCTCAACTCCACTGCATTCCATTCCTTCCGACTCACATCCATTCCTTTCCACTCCTTTCCATTGCATTCCATTCCATTCCATTCCTCTCCAGTCCACTCCATTCCATTCCTCTCCATTCCACTCCATTCCATTCCACTCCATTCCATTCCATGCCACTGCAATGCGTTCCATTCCATTCCATTCCTTTCCATTCCATTCCATTCTTTTCCACTGGAATCCACTCCAATCCACTCCAATCCATTCCATTCCATTCTATTCAAATCCACTCTTCTCCACTCCACTCCTCTCCACTCCACTCCGTTCCGATCCTTCACATTCGCCTTAATTCCAGTCCACTCCTTTCCATTCCATTCTTTTCTTTTCAATTCCATTCTACTCCATTCCACTCCACTCCACTCCCTTCCTTTCTTCTCCATTCCACTCCACTGAGCTGCACAGCAATTTTTTCCATTCCATTCCATTCCATTCCATTCCATTCCATTCCATTCAATTCCATTCCATTCCATTCTATTCTTTTCCACTGTAATCCACTCCATTCCACTCGAATTTATTCCATTCCATTCCGTTCAATTCAAATCCACCCTGCTCCAGTACATTGCTCTCCAATCCAGTGGATTTCATTCCTTCCAAATGGCCTCCACTGCAGTCCATTCCATTCCATTCAACTGCATTCCATTCCATTCCATTCCATTCCATTCCATTCCATTCCATTCCATTCCACTTCATTCCACTGCACTCCTCTCCCATCCTTACTTCTCCATTCCACTCCACTACACTCCGTTGAACTTTTTTCCATTCCATTCCATTCCATTCCATTCCATTCCATTCCACTAAATTCCATTCCATTGAATTCGATAGCATTACACTCCATTCAATTCTTTTCTGTTCCGTTCCATTCCATTCCATTCAAATGCATTCCATTCCCCTCCCTGCACCTCCACTCCAATCCACTGCATCCCATTCCATTTCATTGTATTACATTCCATTCCATTCCTTTCCATTCCATTCCATTCTACTCCAATCCACTTCACTGCAATCCACTGCATTCCATTCCATTCCATTCTATTCCATTCCATTCCATTCCATTCCATTCTTTTCCACTATAATCTACTCCACTAAAATCGAATCCATTCCATTCCATTCCATAGAATTCAAATCCACACTTCTCCACTAAATTCCTTTGCACTCCACTGCATTCCATTCCTTCACATTCGCCTCCACTCCTTTCCACTCCCCTCCTTTCCATTCCGTTTCATTGCATTCCATTCTGCTCTGTTCTGTTCTGTTGCATTCTGTTCCTTTCCATTCCATTCCATTCCTTTCCATTCCACAGTATTCTATTCTATTCCTATCTTGCGACAAGTTATCAATCTCTCACCCTTGTTGGATTGCGGTGGCCCTATGTCAGCTCTAATTTTATTTCCCCTTTCCATTCCAATCCGTGCCATTCCATTCCATTCCATTCTATTCCATTCCATTCCATTCCATTCCGTTCTGTGGCGCTCCATTCCATTTCATTCCATTCCATTCCATTCCATTCCATTCTATTCTTTTCCACTGTAATCCACTCCATTCCACTCGAATTTATTCCACTCCATTCCGTTCAATTCAAATCCACCCTTCGCCAGTACATTGCTCTCCAATCCAGTGGATTTCATTCCTTCAAATTGGCCTCCACTGCAGTCCATTCAATTCCATTCAACTCCATTCCATTCCACTTCATTCCACTGCAATCCTCTCCCATCCTTACTTCTCCATTCCACTCCACTCCACTGCATTGTAATTTTTTACATTCCATTCCATTCCATTCCATTCCATTCCATTAAATTCCATTCCATTCCATTCCATTCCATTTCATTAAATTCCATTCCATTGCATTCGATAGCATTACACTCCATTCCATTCTTTTCTGTTCCGTTCCATTCCATTCCATTCCAACGCATTCCATTCCCTTCCATGCACCTCCACTCCAATCCACTGCATCCCATTCTAATCCATTGTATTACATTCCATTCCATTCCTTTCCATTCCATTCCATTCTATTCCAATCCACTTCATGGCAATCCACTGCATTCCATTCCATTCCATTCCATTCCATTCCATTCCATTCCATTCCATTCCAGTCTATTCTTTTCCACTATAATCTACTTCACTAAATTAGAATCCATTCCATTCCATTCCATACAATTCAAATCCACACTTCTCCACTAAATTCCTTTCCACGCCACTGCATTCCATTCCTTCACATTCGCCTCCACTCCGTTCCACTCCACTCCTTTCCATTCCATTGCATTGCATTCCATTGTGCTCTGTTCTGTTCCATTCTGTTCCTTTCTGTTCCCTTCCATTCCTTTCCATTCCACAGTACACTCTTCTATTACTATCTTGCGACAAGTTATCAATCTCTCACCCTGGTTGGATTGCGGTTGCCCTATGTCAGCTCTCATTTTATTTCCCCTTTCCATTCCAATCCATTCCGTTCCATTGTATTCCGTTCCATTCCATTCCAATCCGTTCCGTTGCGCTCCATTCCATTTCATTCCATTCCATTCCATTCCATTCCATTCCAGTTCATTTCGTTCTATTCCTTAACATTCCACACGATTCTATTCTATTCCTTTCTTTCAACCAGTTCTCAATGTGTCACCCTGACTGGATTGCAGTGGCACAATGTCAGCTCCCATTTTATTTCACTGTTCTATTCCATTCCGTTCCATTCCATTCCATTCCATTCCATTCCATTCCATTCCATTCCATTCCGTTCCATTCCTTTCCATTCCATTCCATTCCCTTACACTCCATTCCATTCCATTTCATTCCATTCCATTCCATTACATGCGATTCCTCACTGTTCTATTATATTCCTTTCTTTCAATAAGTTCTGAGTCTGTCACGCTGTCTGGATTGCTGTGGCAAAAATTCAGCACACATTTTATTTCACAGGTCCTTTCCAATAAATTAGATTCTATTCCATTCCATTCCATTCCATTCCATTTAATTCCATTCCGCATGTTGCTCACCATTGCATTCCATTCCTTCCATTTCATTCCATTCCATTCCATTACTTTCCTTTCCCCACGAATCTATTCTATTCCTTCCATTCAACAATTCCTCAATCTGTCACCCTGGCTGGATTTCAGTTTTGCAGTATCACCCCACATTTTATTTCACCCTTCCTTTCCATCCCATCCCATTCCATTCCATTCCATTCTCTTCCCTTCCGTTCCATTCCATTCCATTCTATTCCATTCCGTTCCATTCAGTTCCATTCCTCTCCATTGCAACCAATTCCATTCTATTCCATTCTATTCCATTCCATTGCATTCCATTCCATTCCATTCCATTCCATTCCATTCCATTCCACACGATTTTATTCTATTCCTTTCTTTCAACAAGCTCTCAATCTGTAACCATTGTAGGATTGCAGTGGCACAATGTCAGCTCATATTTCATTTCACCATTCCATTCCATTCCGTTGCATTCCATTCCATTCTATTCATTCCATTCCCTTCCATTCCATTTGATTACCTTCCGGTCAATTCCGTTCCGTTGCATTCCATTCCATTTCATTCCATTCCATTCCAAACTATTCTATTCTACTCCTTTCTTTCAACATGTTCTCAATCTGTCACCCTGGCTGGATTGCAGTGGCACAATGTCAGCTCACATTTTGTTACACTGTTTCATTCCATTCCATTCTTTTCCACTCCATTCCATTCCATTTCATTCCGTTCCATTCCATTCCCTTCCATTGCATTCCATTCCATTCCATTCCATTCCATTCCATTCCATTCCATTCCATTCCATTCCATTCCATTCCATTCTTTTCCATTCCATTCCATTCCACACTATTCTATTCTACTCCTTTGTTTCAACAATTCTTACTATGTCACCCTGGCTGGATTGCAGTGGCACAATGTCAGCTCACATTTACTCTCACCATTCCATTCTGTTCCATTCCATTCCATTCCATTCCATTCCATTCCATTCCATTCCATTCCATTCCATTCCATTCCATTCATTTCCATTCGGTTCCATTACACTCCGTTCCATTCCATTCCATTCCATTCAGTTGTATTCCACACTATTCTATTCTCTTCCTTTCTTTTAACAAGTTCTCAATCGGTCACCCTGGGTGGATTGCAGTGACACAATGTCAGCTCACATTTTATTTCACCGTTCCATTCCATTCCATTCCATTCCATTCCATTCCATTCCATTCCATTCCATTCCATTCCATTCCATTCATCTTCCATTGCACTCCATTCCATTCCATTCCAGATTATTTGATTCTATTACTTTCTTTCAACAAGTTCTTTATCTGTCACCCTGGCTTGATTGCAGTGGCACAATATCAGCTCACATTTTATTTAACCATTCCATTCCATTTCATTCCATTCCATTCCATTTAATTCCATTCCATTCCATTCCATTCCATTCCATTCCATTCCATTCCATTCCACAGTATGCTATTATATTCCTTTCTTTCAACAAGCTCTCAATCTGTCACCCTGGCTGAATTGCAGTGGCCGTACATCAGCTCACATTTTATTTCACTGTTCCATTCCATTCATTTCCATTCCTTTCCATTCCACGCCACGCCACTCCACTCCACTCCACTCCACTACACTCCACTCCAGTTCATTCCGTTCCATTCCATTGCATTCCATTCCATTCCATTCCATTCCTTTCCATTCCATTCCATTCCACAGTATTCTATTCTATTCCTTTCTTTCAACAAGCTCTCAATCTGTCACCCTGGGTTAATTGCAGTGGCTGTACATCAGCTCACATTTTATTTCACTGTTCCATTCCATTCATTTCCATTCCATTCCATTCCACGCCACTCCACTCCACTCCATTCAATTCCATTCCATTCCATTCCATTCCATTCCATTACATTACATTACATTACATTTCATTCTATTCCATTCAATTCTTTTCCATTCGATTTCATTCTATTCTCTTCTATTATGTTCAATTGCACTCCATTCCATTCCATTCTTATTTCATCAACTTCTCAAACTGTCACACTGATTATATTGCAGTTCCACAATGTCAGCTTTCTTTTTGCTTCACCGTTAAATTCCTTTCCATTCCATTCCCTTCCTTTCCATGTCATTCCATTCAATTCCCTTCCTTTCCATTGCATTCCATTCCATTGCATTCCATTCCATTCCATTCCATTCCATTCCATTCTTTTCCACTATAATCTACTCCACTAAAATCGAATCCATTCCATTCCATTCCATACAATTCAAATCCACACTTCTCCACTAAATTCCTTTCCACTCCACTGCATTCCATTCCTTCACATTCGCCTCCACTCTGTTCCACTCCACTCCTTTCCATTCCGTTGCATTGCATTCCATTCTGCTCTGTTCTGTTCTGTTCCATTCTGTTCCTTTCCATTCCATTCCATTCCTGTCCATTCCACAGTATTCTATTCTATTCCTATCTTGCGACAAGTTATCAATCTCTCACCCTGGTTGGATTGCGGTGGCCCTATGTCAGCTCTAATTTTATTACCCCTTTCCATTCCAATCCGTGCCATTCCATTCCATTCCATTCTATTCCATTCCATTCCATTCCATTCTGTTCCGTTGCGCTCCATTCCATTTCATTCCATTCCATTCCATTCCATTCTATTCTTTTCCACTGTAATCCACTCCATTCCACTCTAATTTATTCAACTCCATTCCGTTCAATTCAAATCCACCCGTCGCCAGTAGATTGCTCTCCAATCCAGTGGATTTCATTCCTTCAAATTGGCCTCCACTGCAGTCCTTTCCATTCCATTCAACTCCATTCCATTCCACTTCATTCCACTGCACTCCTCTCCCATCCTTACTTCTCCATTCCACTCCACTACACTGCATTGAAATTTTTTACATTCCATTCCATTCGATTCCATTCCATTCCATTCCATTCCATTCCATTCCATTAAATTCCATTCCATTGCATTCGATAGCATTACACTCCATTCCATTCTTTTCTGTTCCGTTCCATTCCAATCCATTCCAACGCATTCCATTCCCGTCCATGCACCTCCACTCCAATCCACTGCATCCCATTCTATTCCATTGTTTTACATTCCATTCCATTCCTTTCCATTCCATTCCATTCTACTCCAATCCACTTCATGGCAATCCACTGCATTCCATTCCATTCCATTCCATTCCATTCCATTCCATTCCATTCCATTCCATTCCACACGATTTTATTCTATTCCTTTCTTTCAACAAGCTCTCAATCTGTAACCATTGTAGGATTGCAGTGGCACAATGTCAGCTCATATTTCATTTCACCATTCCATTCCATTCCGTTGCATTCCATTCCATTCTATTCATTCCATTCCCTTCCATTCCATTTGATTACCTTCCGGTCAATTCCGTTCCGTTGCATTCCATTCCATTTCATTCCATTCCATTCCAAACTATTCTATTCTACTCCTTTCTTTCAACATGTTCTCAATCTGTCACCCTGGCTGGATTGCAGTGGCACAATGTCAGCTCACATTTTCTTACACTGTTTCATTCCATTCCATTCTTTTCCACTCCATTCCATTCCATTTCATTCCGTTCCATTCCATTCCCTTCCATTGCATTCCATTCCATTCCATTCCATTCCATTCCATTCCATTCCATTCCATTCTTTTCCATTCCATTCCATTCCACACTATTCTATTCTACTCCTTTGTTTCAACAATTCTTACTATGTCACCCTGGCTGGATTGCAGTGGCACAATGTCAGCTCACATTTACTCTCACCATTCCATTCTGTTCCATTCCATTCCATTCCATTCCATTCCATTCCATTCCATTCCATTCCATTCATTTCCATTCGGTTCCATTACACTCCGTTCCATTCCATTCCATTCCATTCAGTTGTATTCCACACTATTCTATTCTCTTCCTTTCTTTCAACAAGTTCTCAATCGGTCACCCTGGGTGGATTGCAGTGACACAATATCAGCTCACATTTTATTTCACCGTTCCATTCCATTCCATTCCATTCCATTCCATTCCATTCCATTCATCTTCCATTGCACTCCATTCCATTCCATTCCAGACTATTTGATTCTATTACTTTCTTTCAACAAGTTCTTTATCTGTCACCCTGGCTTGATTGCAGTGGCACAATATCAGCTCACATTTTATTTAACCATTCCATTCCATTTCATTCCATTCCATTCCATTCCATTCCATTCCATTCCATTCCATTCCATTCCACAGTATGCTATTCTATTCCTTTCTTTCAACAAGCTCTCAATCTTTCACCCTGGTTGAATTGCAGTGGCAGTACATCAGCTCACATTTTATTTCACTGTTCCATTCCATTCATTTCCATTCCTTTCCATTCCACGCCACGCCACTCCACTCCACTCCACTCCACTCCACTTCATTCCATTCCATTCCATTCCATTCCATTCCATTCCATTCCATTCCATTCCAATCCATACCTTTCCATTCCATACCATTCCACAGTATTCTATTCTATTCTTTCTTTCAACAAGCTCTCAATCTGTCACCCTGGCTGAATTGCAGTGGCAGTACATCAGCTCACATTTTATTTCACTGTTCCATTCCATTCATTTCCAATCGATTCCATTCCACGCCACTCCACTCCACTCCATTCCATTCCATTCCATTCCATTACATTACATTTCATTCTATTCCATTCAATTCTTTTCCATTCGATTTCATTCTATTCTCTTCTATTATGTTCAATTGCACTCCATTCCATTCCATTCTTATTTCATCAACTTCTCAAACTGTCACCCTGATTATATTGCAGTTCCACAATGTCAGCTTTCTTTTTGCTTCACCGTTAAATTCCTTTCCATTGCATTCCCTTCCTTTCCATGTCATTCCATTCAATTCCCTTCCTTTCCATTGCATTCCATTCCATTGCATTCCATTCCATTCCATTCCATTCCATTCCATTCCATTCCATTCCATTCCATTCCATTCATCTTCCATTGCACTCCATTCCATTCCATTCCATTGTACTCCATTCCCTTCAATTCCTTTCTTTTGACAGGATCTCACTCTGTCACACAGGCGAGAATGCAGTGCTAGAATCTTATCACAAATTTCATTTCAACATTCCATTCCATTTCCTTCCACTCCATTCCACTGCACTCCACTTCTCTCCATTCCATTCCATTCCACTCCATTCCATTCCATTCCTTTCTTTCAAACGGTTCTCACTCTGTCACCGAGGCTGCCGTGAAGTAGCATAATCTGAGGTCACATTTCATTTCACCATTCCAGTCCATTCCATTTGATTCTATTCCACTCCACTGCATTCCACTCCAATCCACTCCACCCCATCATATTCCCTCGCATTCCATTCCACTCCATTACACTCTACTTTAATCCACTGCATTACACTCCTCTCTATCCCACTCCTCTCCATTCCACTTCACGCTACTCTAAACCACTCCACTCCACTACATTCCATTCCATTGCCTCCCATTCCATTCCACTCTACTCCACTGCTCTCAATTCTACCCCATTTCCTTCCATTCTAATCCATTGCACTTCATTGCAAATCCACTCTTCTCCACTACAATCCTCTCCACTCCACTGCATTCCATTACTTCCCATTCTCTTCTATTCCAGTCGACTCCACTCCATTCCATTCCATTCCATTCCATTCCATTCCATTCCATTCCATTGCATTCATTCAATTCCATTCCCTTCCATCCCATTCCATTCCATTGCATTCCATTCCATTCCCTTTCATTCCATTCCATTGCAATCCACTCCACTCCTCTCCACTCCACTGGATTGCATTCATTCCCTTTCGCCCCATTCCAGTCCACTCCATTCCATTCCATTCAATTCCATTCCTTTCCATTCCTTTCTATTCCATTCCTTTCCATTTTTTTCGACTAGAATCCACTCCACACCACTCTAATCCATTCCTTTACTTTCCATTCCATTCAAATCCACTATTCTCCACTCTACTCTTCTCCACTCCACTGCATTGCATTCCTTCCCTTTCGCTTCTATTCCAGTCCACTCTATTCCATTCCATTCCATTCCATTCCATTCCATTCCATTCCATTCCTTTCCATTCCATTCCTTTCCATTCCATTCCTTTCCATTGCTTTCTATTCCATTCCATTCCAGTCCATTCCATTAGACTCCATTCCAATTCTCTCAAATTCCTTCCTTTCTTCTCCATTCCACTCCACTGCACGCCATGACACTTTATTTCATTCCTTTCCTTTCCATTCCACTCCATTTCAATCCATTCCATTCCATTCCGTTCCATTCCACTCCTTTCCATTCCTTTACATTTCATTACATTCTTTTCCCGTAGAACCCACTCCACTCCAATCCAATCCATTTCATTCCATTCCATTCAAATACACTATTCTCCGCTCCACTCCTCTCCACTCCACTGAATTCCATTAGTTCCCATTCGCTTCCATTCCAGTCCACTCCATTCCATTCCATTGCATTGCATTCCATTCCATTCCACTCCTTTCCACTCAACCCCAATCCCTTCCTTCCTTCTCCATTCCACTCTAGTACACTCCCCTCCACTTTTTTCCATTCCATTCAATTCCATTCCTTTCCATTCCACTCCATTCCATTCCATTCCCTTCTTTTCACTGGAATCCTCTCCACTCCACTCCAATACATTCCATTCCATTCTATTTAAATCCACTATTGTCTACTGCACTCCTCTCAACTCCACTGCATTCCATTCCTTCCGACTCACATCCATTCCTTTCCACTCCTTTCCATTGCATTCCATTCCATTCCATTCCTCTCCAGTCCACTCCATTCCATTCCTCTCCATTCCACTCCATTCCATTCCACTCCATTCCATTCCATGCCACTGCAATGCGTTCCATTCCATTCCATTCCTTTCCATTCCATTCCATTCCATTCTTTTCCACTGGAATCCACTCCAATCCACTCCAATCCATTCCATTCCATTCTATTCAAATCCACTCTTCTCCACTCCACTCCTCTCCACTCCACTCCGTTCCGTTCCTTCACATTCGCCTTCATTCCAGTCCAATCCTTTCCATTCCATTCTTTTCTTTTCAATTCCATTCTACTCCATTCCACTCCACTCCACTCCCTTCCTTTCTTCTCCATTCCACTCCACTGAGCTGCACAGCAATTTTTTCCATTCCATTCCATTCCATTCCATTCCATTCCATTCCATTCCATTCCATTCCGTTCCATTCTATTCTTTTCCACTGTAATCCACTCCATTCCACTCGAATTTATTCCATTCCATTCCGTTCAATTCAAATCCACCCTGCTCCAGTACATTGCTCTCCAATCCAGTGGATTTCATTCCTTTCAATTGGCCTCCACTGCAGTCCATTCCATTCCATTCAACTCCATTCCATTCCATTCCATTCCATTCCATTCCATTCCACTTCATTCCACTGCACTGCTCTCCCATCCTTACTTCTCCATTCCACTCCACTACACTCCATTGAACTTTTTTCCATTCCATTCCATTCCATTCCATTCCATTCCATTCCATTCCACTAAATTCCATTCCATTGCATTCGATAGCATTACACTCCATTCCATTCTTTTCTGTTCCGTTCCATTCCATTCCATTCCAATGCATTCCATTCCCCTCCCTGCACCTCCACCCCAATCCACTGCATCCCATTCCATTCCATTGTATTACATTCCATTCCATTCCTTTCCATTCCATTCCATTCTACTCCAATCCACTTCACTGCAATCCACTGCATTCCATTCCATTCCATTCTATTCCATTCCATTCCATTCCATTCCATTCCATTCCATTCCATTCCATTCCATTCTTTTCCACTATAATCTACTCCACTAAAATCGAATCCATTCCATTCCATTCCATACAATTCAAATCCACACTTCTCCACTAAATTCCTTTCCACTCCACTGCATTCCATTCCTTCACATTCGCCTCCACTCCGTTCCACTCCACTCCTTTCCATTCCGTTGCATTGCATTCCATTCTGCTCTGTTCTGTTCCATTCTGTTCCTTTCCATTCCATTCCATTCCTGTCCATTCCACAGTATTCTATTCTATTCCTATCTTGCGACAAGTTATCAATCTCTCACCCTGGTTGGATTGCGGTGGCCCTATGTCAGCTCTAATTTTATTTCCCCTTTCCATTCCAATCCGTGCCATTCCATTCCATTCCATTCTATTCCATTCCATTCCATTCCATTCTGTTCCGTTGCGCTCCATTCCATTTCATTCCATTCCATTCCATTCCATTCTATTCTTTTCCACTGTAATCCACTCCATTCCACTCGAATTTATTCCACTCCATTCCGTTCAATTCAAATCCACCCTTCGCCAGTACATTGCTCTCCAATCCAGTGGATTTCATTCCTTCAAATGGGCCTCCACTGCAGTCCATTCCATTCCATTCAACTCCATTCCATTCCACTTCATTCCACTGCACTCCTCTCCCATCCTTACTTCTCCATTCCACTCCACCACACTGCATTGAAATTTTTTACATTCCATTCCATTCCATTCCATTCCATTCCATTAAATTCCATTCCATTGCATTCGATAGCATTACACTCCATTCCATTCTTTTCTGTTCCGTTCCATTCCATTCCATTCCAACGCATTCCATTCGCGTCTATGCACCTCCACTCCAATCCACTGCATCCCACTCTATTCCATTGTTATACATTCCATTCCATTCCTTTCCATTCCATTCCATTCTACTCCAATCCACTTCATGGCAATCCACTGCATTAGATTCCATTCCATTCTATTCCATTCCATTCCATTCCATTCCATTCCATTCCATTCCATTCTATTCTTTTCCACTATAATCTACTTCACTAAATTCGAATCCATTCCATTCCATTCCATACAATTCAAATCCACACTTCTCCACTAAATTCCTTTCCACTCCACTGCATTCCATTCCTTCCCATTCGCCTCCACTCCGTTCCACTCCACTCCTTTCCATTCCATTGCATTGCATTCCATTCTGCTCTGTTCTGTTCCATTCTGTTCCTTTCCATTCCATTCCATTCCTTTCCATTCCACAGTATTCTATTCTATTCCTATCTTGCGACAAGTTATCAATCTCTCACCCTGGTTGGATTGCGGTGGCCCTATGTCAGCTCTCATTTTATTTCCCCTTTCCATTCCAATCCATTCCGTTCCATTGTATTCCATTCCATTCCATTCCATTCCGTTCCGTTGCGCTCCATTCCATTCCATTCCATTCCATTCCATTCCATTCCATTCCAGTTCATTTCGTTCTATTCCTTACCATTCCACACGATTCTATTCTATTCCTTTCTTTCAACCAGTTCTCAATGTGTCACCCTGACTGGATTGCAGTGGCACAATGTCAGCTCCCATTTTATTTCACTGTTCTATTCCATTCCCTTCCATTCCCTTCCATTCCATTCCATTCCATTCCATTCCATTCCATTCCATTCCATTCCATTCCATTCCGTTCCGTTCCATTCCTTTCCATTCCATTCCATTCCCTTACACTCCGTTCCATTCCATTTCATTCCATTCCATTCCATTACATGCGATTCCTCACTGTTCTATTATATTCCTTTCTTTCAATAAGTTCTGAGTCTGTCACGCTGTCTGGATTGCTGTGGCAAAAATTCAGCACACATTTTATTTCACAGTTCCTTTCCAATAAATTAGTTTCTATTCCATTCCATTCCATTCCATTCCATTTAATTCCATTCCGCATGTTGCTCACCATTGCATTCCATTCATTCCATTTCCTTCCATTCCATTCCATTACTTTCCTTTCCCCACTAATCTATTCTATTCCTTCCATTCAAAAATTCCTCAATCTGTCACCCTGGCTGGATTTCAGTTTTGAAGTATCACCCCACATTTTATTTCACCCTTCCTTTCCATCCCATTCCATTCCATTCCATTCTCTTCCCTTCCGTTCCATTCCATTCCATTCTATTCCATTCCGTTCCATTGTGTTCCATTCCTTTCCATTGCAACCAATTCCATTCTATTCCATTCTATTCCATTCCATTGCATTGCATTCCATTCCATTCCATTCCATTATATTCCATTCCATTCCATTCCATTCCATTCCATTCCTTTCCACACGATTTTATTCTATTCCTTTCTTTCAACAAGCTCTCAATCTGTAACCATGGTAGGATTGCAGTGGCACAATGTCAGGTCATATTTCATTTCACCATTCCATTCCATTCCGTTGCATTCCATTCAATGCTATTCATTCCATTCCATTCTATTCCATTTGATTACTTCCGGTCAATTCCGTTCCATTGCATTCCATTCCATTTCATTCCATTCCATTCCAAACTATTCTATTCTACTCCTTTCTTTCAACATGTTCTCAATCTGTCACCCTGGCTGGATTGCAGTGGCACAATGTCAGCTCACATTTTGTTACACTGTTTCATTCCATTCCATTCTTTTCCACTCCATTCCATTCCATTTCATTAAGTTCCATTCCATTCCCTTCCATTGCATTCCATTCCATTCCATTCCATTCCATTCCATTCCATTCCATTCCATTCCATTCCATTCCATTTTTCCATTCCATTCCATTCCACACTATTCTATACTACTCCTTTGTTTCAACAATTCTTACTATGTCACCCTGGCTGGATTGCAGTGGCACAATGTCAGCTCACATTTAGTCTCACCATTCCATTCTGTTTCATTCCATTCCATTCCATTCCATTCCATTCCATTCCATTCCATTCCATTCATTTCCATTCGGTTCCATTACACTCCGTTCCATTCCATTCCATTCCATTCAGTTGTATTCCACACTATTCTATTCTCTTCCTTTCTTTCAACAAGTTCTCAATCGGTCACCCTGGGTGGATTGCAGTGACACAATGTCAGCTCACATTTTATTTCACCATTCCATTCCATTCCATTCCATTCCATTCCATTCCATTCCATTCCATTCCATTCATCTTCCATTGCACTCCATTCCATTCCATTCCAGACTAATTGATTCTATTACTTTCTTTCAACAAGTTCTTTATCTGTCACCCTGGCTTGATTGCAGTGGCACAATATCAGCTCACATTTTATTTAACCATTCCATTCCATTTCATTCAATTCCATTCATTTCATTCCATTCCATTCCATTCCATTCCATTCCATTCCATTCCATTCCACAGTATGCTATTCTATTCCTTTCTTTCAACAAGCTCTCAATCTGTCACCCTGGCTGAATTGCAGTGGCAGTACATCAGCTCACATTTTATTTCACTGTTCCATTCCATTCATTTCCATTCCTTTCCATTCCACGCCACGCCACTCCACTCCACTCCACTCCACTCCACTCCACTCCACTTCATTCCATTCCATTCCATTCCATTCCATTCCATTCCATTCCATTCCACTCCATTCCATTCCATTCCATTCCATTCCATTCCTTTCCATTCCATTCCATTCCACAGTATTCTATTCTATTCCTTTCTTTCAACAAGCTCTCAATCTGTCACCCTGGCTGAATTGCAGTGGCAGTACATCAGCTCACATTTTGTTTCACTGTTCCATTCCATTCATTTCCATTCCATTCCATTCCACGCCACTCCACTCCAGTCCATTCCATTCCATTCCATTCCATTACATTACATTTCATTCTATTCCATTCAATTCTTTTCCATTCGATTTCATTCTATTCTCTTCTATTATGTTCAATTGCACTCCATTCCATTCAATTCTTATTTCATCAACTTCTCAAACTGTCACCCTGATTATATTGCAGTTCCACAATGTCAGCTTTCTTTTTGCTTCACCGTTAAATTCCTTTCCATTTCATTCCCTTCCTTTCCATGTCATTCCATTCAATTCCCTTCCTTTCCATTGCATTCCATTCCATTGCATTCCATTCCATTCCATTCCATTCCATTCCATTCCATTCCATTCCATTCCATTCCATTCCATTCCATTCATCTTCCATTGCACTCCATTCCATTCCATTCCATTGTACTCCATTCCCTTCAATTCCTTTCTTTTGACAGGATCTCACTCTGTCACACAGGCGAGAATGCAGTGCTAGAATCTTATCACAAATTTCATTTCAACATTCCATTCCATTTCCTTCCACTCCATTCCACTGCACTCCACTTCTCTCCATTCCATTCCATTCCACTCCATTCCATTCCATTCCTTTCTTTCAAACGGTTCTCACTCTGTCACCGAGGCTGCCGTGAAGTAGCATAATCTGAGGTCACATTTCATTTCACCATTCCAGTCCATTCCATTTGATTCTATTCCACTCCACTGCATTCCACTCCAATCCACTCCACCCCATCATATTCCCTCGCATTCCATTCCACTCCATTACCCTCTACTTTAATCCACTGCATTACACTCCTCTCTATCCCACTCTTCTCCATTCCACTCCACGCTACTCTAAACCACTCCACTCCACTACATTCCATTCCATTGCCTCCCATTCCATTCCACTCTACTCCGCTGCTCTCAATTCTACCCCATTTCATTCCATTCTAATCCATTGCACTTCATTGCAAATCCACTCTTCTCCACTACAATCCTCTCCACTCCACTGCATTCCATTACTTCCCATTCTCTTCTATTCCAGTCGACTCCACTCCATTCCATTACATTCCATTCCATTCCATTCCATTGCATTCATTCAATTCCATTCCCTTCCATCCCATTCCATTCCATTGCATTCCATTCCATTCCCTTTCATTCCATTCCATTGCAATCCACTCCACTCCTCTCCACTCCACTGGATTGCATTCATTCCCTTTCGCCCCCATTCCAGTCCACTCCATTCCATTCCATTCAATTCCATTCCTTTCCATTCCTTTCTATTCCATTCCTTTCCATTTTTTTCGACTAGAATCCACTCCACACCACTCTAATCCATTCCTTTACTTTCCATTCCATTCAAATCCACTATTCTCCACTCTACTCTTCTCCACTCCACTGCATTGCATTCCTTCCCTTTCGCTTCTATTCCAGTCCACTCTATTCCATTCCATTCCATTCCATTCCATTCCATTACATTCCATTCCAATCCATTCCTTTCCATTCCATTCCTTTCCATTCCATTCCTTTCCATTGCTTTCTATTCCATTCCATTCCAGTCCATTCCATTAGACTCCATTCCAATTCTCTCAAATTCCTTCCTTTCTTCTCCTTTCCACTCCACTGCACGCCATGGCACTTTATTTCATTCCTTTCCTTTCCATTCCACTCCATTTCAATCCATTGCATTCCATTCCGTTCCATTCCACTCCATTCCATTCCTTTACATTTCATTACATTCTTTTCCCGTAGAACCCACTCCACTCCAATCCAATCCATTTCATTCCATTCCATTCAAATACACTATTCTCCGCTCCACTCCTCTCCACTCCACTGAATTCCATTAGTTCCCATTCGCTTCCATTCCAGTCCACTCCATTCCATTCCATTGCATTGCATTCCATTCCATTCCACTCCTTTCCACTCAACCCCAATCCCTTCCTTCCTTCTCCATTCCACTCTAGTACACTCCCCTCCACTTTTTTCCATTCCATTCAATTCCATTCCTTTCCATTCCACTCCATTCCATTCCATTCCCTTCTTTTCACTGGAATCCTCTCCACTCCACTCCAATACATTCCATTCCATTCTATTTAAATCCACTATTGTCTACTGCACTCCTCTCAACTCCACTGCATTCCATTCCTTCCGACTCACATCCATTCCTTTCCACTCCTTTCCATTGCATTCCATTCCATTCCATTCCTCTCCAGTCCACTCCATTCCATTCCTCTCCATTCCACTCCATTCCATTCCACTCCATTCCATTCCATGCCACTGCAATGCGTTCCATTCCATTCCATTCCTTTCCATTCCATTCCATTCCATTCTTTTCCACTGGAATCCACTCCAATCCACTCCAATCCATTCCATTCCATTCTATTCAAATCCACTCTTCTCCACTCCACTCCTCTCCACTCCACTCCGTTCCGTTCCTTCACATTCGCCTTCATTCCAGTCCACTCCTTTCCATTCCATTCTTTTCTTTTCAATTCCATTCTACTCCATTCCACTCCACTCCACTCCCTTCCTTTCTTCTCCATTCCACTCCACTGAGCTGCACAGCAATTTTTTCCATTCCATTCCATTCCATTCCATTCCACTCCATTCCATTCCATTCCGTTCCATTCTATTCTTTTCCACTGTAATCCACTCCATTCCACTCGAATTTATTCCATTCCATTCCGTTCAATTCAAATCCACCCTGCTCCAGTACATTGCTCTCCAATCCAGTGGATTTCATTCCTTCCAATTGGCCTCCACTGCAGTCCATTCCATTCCATTCAACTCCATTCCATTCCATTCCATTCCATTGCATACCATTCCACTACATTCCATTCCACTTCATTCCACTGCACTCCTCTCCCATCCTTACTTCTCCATTCCACTCCACTACACTCCATTGAACTTTTTTCCATTCCATTCCATTCCATTCCATTCCATTCCATTCACTAAATTCTATTCCATTGCATTCGATAGCTTTACACTCCATTCCATTCTTTTCTGTTCCGTTCCATTCCATTCCATTCCAATGCATTCCATTCCCCTCCCTGCACCTCCACTCCAATCCACTGCATCCCATTCCATTCCATTGTATTACATTCCATTCCATTCCTTTCCATTCCATTCCATTCTACTCCAATCCACTTCACTGGAATCCACTGCATTCCATTCCATTCCATTCTATTCCATTCCATTCCATTCCATTCCATTCCATTCCATTCCATTCCATTCCATTCCATTCTTTTCCACTATAATCTACTCCACTAAAATCGAATCCATTCCATTCCATTCCATACAATTCAAATCCACACTTTTCCACTAAATTCCTTTCCACTCCACTGCATTCCATTCCTTCACATTCGCCTCCACTCCGTTCCAGTCCACTCCTTTCCATTCCGTTGCATTGCATTCCATTCTGCTCTGTTCTGTTCCATTCTCTTCCTTTCCATTCCATTCCATTCCTGTCCATTCCACAGTATTCTATTCTATTCCTATCTTGCGACAAGTTATCAATCTCTCACCCTGGTTGGATTGCGGTGGCCCTATGTCAGCTCTAATTTAATTTCCCCTTTCCATTCCAATCCCTGCCATTCCATTCCATTCCATTCTATTCCATTCCATTCCATTCCATTCTGTTCCGTTGCGCTCCATTCCATTTCATTCCATTCTATTCCATTCCATTCCATTCCATTCCATTCCATTCCATTATATTCTTTTCCACTGTAATCCACTCCATTCCACTCGAATTTATTCCACTCCCCTCCGTTCAATTCAAATCAACAATTCGCCAGTACATTGCTCTCCAATCCAGTGGATTTCATTCCTTCAAATTGGCCTCCACTGCAGTCCATTCCATTCCATTCAACTCCATTCCATTCCACTTCATTCCACTGCACTCCTCTCCCATCCTTACTTCTCCATTCCACTCCACTACACTGCATTGAAATTTTTTACATTCCATTCCATTCCATTGCATTCCATTCCATTCCATTCCATTCCATTCCATTAAATTCCATTCTGTTGCATTCGATATCATTACACTCCATTCCATTCTTTTCTGTTCCGTTCCATTCCATTCCATTCCAACGCATTCCATTCCCGTCCATGCACCTCCACTCCAATCCACTGCATCCCATTCTATTCCAATGTTTTACATTCCATTCCATTCCTTTCCATTCCATTCCATTCTACTCCAATCCACTTCATGGCAATCCACTGCATTCCATTCCATTCCATTCCATTCCATTCCGTTCCATTCCATTCCATTCCATTCTGTTCTTTTCCACTATAATCTACTTCACTAAATTCGAATCCATTCCATTCCATTCCATACAATTCAAATCCACACTTCTCCACTAAATTCCTTTCCACTCCACTGCATTCCATTCCTTCACATTCGCCTCCACTCCGTTCCACTCCACTCCTTTCCATTCCATTGCATTGCATTCCATTCTGCTCTGTTCTGTTCCATTCTGTTCCTTTCCATTCCATTCCATTCCTTTCCATTCCACAGTATTCTAATCTATTCCTATCTTGCGACAAGTTATCAATCTCTCACCCTGGTTGGATTGCGGTGGCCCTATGTCAGCTCTCATTTTATTTCCCCTTTCCATTCCAATCCATTCCGTTCCATTGTATTCCATTCCATTCCATTCCATTCCGTTCCGTTGCGCTCCATTCCATTTCATTCCATTCCATTCCATTCCATTCCATTCCAGTTCATTTCGTTCTATTCCTTACCATTCCACACGATTCTATTCTATTCCTTTCTTTCAACCAGTTCTCAATGTGTCACCCTGACTGGATTGCAGTGGCACAATATCAGCTCCCATTTTATTTCACTGTTCTATTACATTCCGTTCCATTCCATTCCATTCCATTCCATTCCATTCCATTCCATTCCGTTCCATTCCTTTCCATTCCATTCCATTCCCTTACACTCCATTCCATTCCATTTCATTCCATTCCATTCCATTACATGCGATTCCTCACTGTTCTATTATATTCCTTTCTTTCAATATGTTCTGAGTCTGTCACGCTGTCTGGATTGCTGTGGCAAAAATTCAGCACACATTTTATTTCACAGTTCCTTTCCAATAAATTAGATTCTATTCCATTCCATTCCATTCCATTCCATTTAATTCCATTCCGCATGTTGCTCACCATTGCATTCCATTCATTCCATTTCATTCCATTCCATTCCATTACTTTCCTTTCCCCACTAATCTATTCTATTCCTTCCATTCAACAATTCCTCAATCTGTCACCCTGGCTGGATTTCAGTTTTGCAGTATCACCCCACACTTTATTTCACCCTTCCTTTCCATCCCATTCCATTCCATGCCATTCTCTTCCCTTCCGTTCCATTCCATTCCATTCTATTCCATTCCGTTCCATTCTGTTCCATTCCTTTCCATTGCAACCAATTCCATTCTATTCCATTCTATTCCATTCCATTGCATTCCATTCCATTCCATTCCATTCCATTCCATTCCATTCCATTCCATTCCACACGATTTTATTCTATTCCTTTCTTTCAACAAGCTCTCAATCTGTAACCATTGTAGGATTGCAGTGGCACAATGTCAGCTCATATTTCATTTCACCATTCCATTCCATTCCGTTGCATTCCATTCCATTCTATTCATTCCATTCCCTTCCATTCCATTTGATTACCTTCCGGTCAATTCCGTTCCGTTGCATTCCATTCCATTTCATTCCATTCCATTCCAAACTATTCTATTCTACTCCTTTCTTTCAACATGTTCTCAATCTGTCACCCTGGCTGGATTGCAGTGGCACAATGTCAGCTCACATTTTGTTACACTGTTTCATTCCATTCCATTCTTCTCCACTCCATTCCATTCCATTTCATTCCGTTCCATTCCATTCCCTTCCATTGCATTCCATTCCATTCCATTCCATTCCATTCCATTCCATTCCATTCCATTCCATTCTTTTCCATTCCATTCCATCCCACACTATTCTATTCTACTCCTTTCTTTCAACAATTCTTACTATGTCACCCTGGCTGGATTGCAGTGGCACAATGTCAGCTCACATTTACTCTCACCATTCCATTCTGTTCCATTCCATTCCATTCCATTCCATTCCATTCCATTCCATTCCATTCCACTCCATTCATTTCCATTCGGTTCCATTACACTCCGTTCCATTCCATTCCATTCCATTCAGTTGTATTCCACACTATTCTATTCTCTTCCTTTCTTTCAACAAGTTCTCAATCGGTCACCCTGGGTGGATTGCAGTGACACAATGTCAGCTCACATTTTATTTCACCGTTCCATTCCATTCCATTCCATTCCATTCCATTCCATTCCATTCCATTCCATTCATCTTCCATTGCACTCCATTCCATTCCATTCCAGACTATTTGATTCTATTACTTTCTTTCAACAAGTTCTTTATCTGTCACCCTGGCTTGATTGCAGTGGCACAATATCAGCTCACATTTTATTTAACCATTCCATTCCATTTCATTCCATTCCATTCCATTTCATTCCATTCCATTCCATTCCATTCCATTCCATTCCATTCCATTCCATTCCATTCCATTCCATTCCACAGTATGCTATACTATTCCTTTCTTTCAACAAGCTCTCAATCTGTCTCCCTGGCTGAATTGCAGTGGCCGTACATCAGCTCAAATTTTATATCACTGTTCCATTCCATTCATTTCCATTCCTTTCCATTCCACGCCACGCCACTCCACTCCACTCCACTCCACTCCACTCCACTCCACTCAACTCCACTTCATTCCATTCCATTCCATTCCATTCCATTCCATTCCATTCCATTCCATTCCATTCCATTCCTTTCCATTCCATTCCATTCCACAGTATTCTATTCTATTCCTTTCTTTCAATAAGCTCTCAATCTGTCACCCTGGCTGAATTGCAGTGGCAGTACCTCAGCTCACATTTTATTTCACTGTTCCATTCCATTCATTTCCATTCCATTCCATTCCACGCCACTCCACTCCACTCCATTCCATTCCATTCCATTCCATTCCATTCCATTACATTTCATTCTATTCCATTCAATTCTTTTCCATTCGATTTCATTCTATTCTCTTCTATTATGTTCAATTGCACTCCATTCCATTCCATTCTTATTTCATCAACTTCTCAAACTGTCACCCTGATTATATTGCAGTTCCACAATGTCAGCTTTCTTTTTGCTTCACCGTTAAATTCCTTTCCATTCCATTCCCTTCCTTTCCATGTCATTCCATTCAATTCCCTTCCTTTCCATTGCATTCCATTCCATTGCATTCCATTCCATTCCATTCCATTCCATTCCATTCCATTCATCTTCCATTGCACTCCATTCCATTCCATTCCATTGTACTCCATTCCCTTCAATTCCTTTCTTTTGACAGGATCTCACTCTGTCACACAGGCGAGAATGCAGTGCTAGAATCTTATCACAAATTTCATTTCAACATTCCATTCCATTTCCTTCCACTCCATTCCACTGCACTCCACTTCTCTCCATTCCATTCCATTCCACTCCATTCCATTCCATTCCTTTCTTTCAAACGGTTCTCACTCTGTCACCGAGGCTGCCGTGAAGTAGCATAATCTGAGGTCACATTTCATTTCACCATTCCAGTCCATTCCATTTGATTCTATTCCACTCCACTGCATTCCACTCCAATCCACTCCACCCCATCATATTCCCTCGCATTCCATTCCACTCCATTACACTCTACTTTAATCCACTGCATTACACTCCTCTCTATCCCACTCCTCTCCATTCCACTCCACGCTACTCTAAACCACTCCACTCCACTACATTCCATTCCATTGCCTCCCATTCCATTCCACTCTACTCCACTGCTCTCAATTCTACCCCATTTCATTCCATTCTAATCCATTGCACTTCATTGAAAATCCACTCTTCTCCACTACAATCCTCTCCACTCCACTGCATTCCATTACTTCCCATTCTCTTCTATTCCAGTCGACTCCACTCCATTCCATTCCATTCCATTCCATTCCATTCCATTCCATTCCATTGCATTCATTCAATTCCATTCCCTTCCATTACATTCCATTCCATTGCATTAAATTCCATTCCCTTTCATTCCATTCCATTGCAATCCACTCCACTCCTCTCCACTCCACTGGATTGCATTCATTCCCTTTCGCCACCCTTCCAGTCCACTCCATTCCATTCCATTCAATTCCATTCCTTTCCATTCCTTTCTATTCCATTCCTTTCCATTTTTTTCGACTAGAATCCACTCCACACCACTCTAATCCATTCCTTTATTTCCATTCCATTCAAATCCACTATTCTCCACTCTACTCTTCTCCACTCCACTGCATTGCATTCCTTCCCTTTCGCTTCTATTCCAGTCCACTCTATTCCATTCCATTCCATTCCATTCCATTCCATTCCATTCCATTCCATTCCATTCCATTCCATTCCATTCCATTCCTTTCCATTGCTTTCTATTCCATTCCATTCCAGTCCATTCCATTAGACTCCATTCCAATTCTCTCAAATTCCTTCCTTTCTTCTACATTCCACTCCACTGCACGCCATGGCACTTTATTTCATTCCTTTCCTTTCCATTCCACTCCATTTCAATCCATTCCATTCCATTCCGTTCCATTCCACTCCATTCCATTCCTTTACATTTCATTACATTCTTTTCCCGTAGAACCCACTCCACTCCAATCCAATCCATTTCATTCCATTCCATTCAAATACACTATTCTCCGCTCCACTCCAATCACTCCACTGAATTCCATTAGTTCCCATTCGCTTCCATTCCAGTCCACTCCATTCCATTCCATTGCATTGCAGTCCATTCCATTCCACTCCTTTCCACTCAACCCCAATCCCTTCCTTCCTTCTCCATTCCACTCTAGTACACTCCCCTCCACTTTTTTCCATTCCATTCAATTCCATTCCTTTCCATTCCACTCCATTCCATTCCATTCCCTTCTTTTCACTGGAATCCTCTCCACTCCACTCCAATACATTCCATTCCATTCTATTTAAATCCACTATTGTCTACTGCACTCCTCTCAACTCCACTGCATTCCATTCCTTCCGACTCACATCCATTCCTTTCCACTCCTTTCCATTGCATTCCATTCCATTCCATTCCTCTCCAGTCCGCTCCATTCCATTCCTCTCCATTCCACTCCATTCCTTTCCACTCCATTCCATTCCATGCCACTGCAATGCGTCCATTCCATTCCATTCCTCTCCATTCCATTCCATTCCATTCTTTTCCACTGGAATCCACTCGAATCCACTCCAATCCATTCCATTCCATTCTATTCAAATCCACTCTTCTCCACTCCACTCCTCTCCACTCCACTCCGTTCCGTTCCTTCACATTCGCCTTCATTCCAGTCCACTGTTTCCATTCCATTCTTTTCTTTTCAATTCCATTCTACTCCATTCCACTCCACTCCACTCACTTCCTTTCTTCTCCATTCCACTCCACTGAGCTGCACAGCAATTTTTTCCATTCCATTCCATTCCATTCCATTCCACTCCATTCCATTCCATTCTATTCTTTTCCACTGTAATCCACTCCATTCCACTCGAATTTATTCCATTCCATTCCGTTCAATTCAAATCCAACCTGCTCCAGTACATTGCTCTCCAATCCAGTGGATTTCATTCCTTCCAATTGGCCTCCACTGCAGTCCATTCCATTCCATTCAACTCCATTCCATTCCATTCCATTCCATTCCACTTCATTCCACTGCACACCTCTCCCATCCTTACTTCCCCATTCCACTCCACTACACTCCATTGAACTTTTTTCCATTCCATTCCATTCCATTCCATTCCATTCCATTCCATTCCGTTCCATTCTATTCTTTTCCACTGTAATCCACTCCATTCCACTCGAATTTATTCCATTCCATTCCGTTCAATTCAAATCCACCCTGCTCCAGTACATTGCTCTCCAATCCAGTGGATTTCATTCCTTCCAATTGGCCTCCACTGCAGTCCATTCCATTCCATTCAACTCCCTTCCATTCCATTCCATTCCATTCCACTTCATTCCACTGCACTCCTCTCCCATCCTTACTTCTCCATTCCACTCCACTACACTCCATTGAACTTTTTTCCATTCCATTCCATTCCATTCCATTCCATTCCATTCCATTCCATTCCATTCCATCCCATTAAATTCCATTCCATTGCATTCGGTAGTATTACACTCCATTCCATTCTTTTCTGTTCCGTTCCATTCCATTCCATTCAAATGCATTCCATTCCCCTCCCTGCACCTCCACTCCAATCCACTGCATCCCATTCCATTCCATTGTATTACATTCCATTCCATTCCTTTCCATTCCATTCCATTCTACTCCAATCCACTTCACTGCAATCCACTGCATTCCATTCCATTCCATTCTAATCCATTCCATTCCATTCCATTCCATTCCATTCCATTCCATTCCATTCCATTCCAGTCCATTCCATTCTTTTCCAGTATAATCTACTCCACTAATATCGAATCCATTCCATTACATTCCATACAATTCAAATCCACACTTCTCTACTAAATTCCTTTCCACTCCACTGCATTCCATTCCTTCACATTCGCCTCCACTCCTTTCCACTCCACTCCTTTCCATTCCGTTGCATTGCATTCCATTCTGCTCTGTTCTGTTCTGTTCCATTCTGTTCCTTTCCATTCCATTCCATTCCTGTCCATTCCACAGTATTCTATTCTATTCCTATCTTGCGACAAGTTATCAATCTCTCACCCTGGTTGGATTGCGGTGGCCCTATGTCAGCTCTAATTTTATTTCCCCTTTCCATTCCAATCCGTGCCATTCCATTCCATTCCATTCTATTCCATTCCATTCCATTCCATTCTGTTCCGTTGCGCTCCATTCCATTTCATTCCATTCCATTCCATTCCATTCTATTCTTTTCCGCTGTAATCCACTCCATTCCACTCGAATTTATTCCACTCCATTCCGTTCAATTCAAATCCACCCTTCGCCAGTACATTGCTCTCCAATCCAGTGGTTTTCATTCCTTCAAATTGGCCTCCACTGGAGTCCATTCCATTCCATTCAACTCCATTCCATTCCACTTCATTCCACTGCACTCCTCTCCCATCCTTACTTCTCCATTCCACTCCACTACACTGCATTGAAATTTTTTACATTCCATTCCATTCCATTCCATTCCATTCCATTCCATTCCATTCCATTCCATTAAATTCCATTCCATTGCATTCGATAGCATTACACTCCATTCCATTCTTTTGTGTTCCGTTCCATTCCATTCCATTCCAACGCATTCCATTCCCGTCCATGCACCTCCACTACAATCCACTGCATAACATTCTATTCCATTGTATTACATTCCATTCCATTCCTTTCCATTCCATTCCATTCTACTCCAATCCACTTCATGGCAATCCACTGCATTCCATTCCATTCCATTCCATTCCATTCCATTCCATTCCATTCCATTCCAGTCTATTCTTTTCCACTATAATCTACTTCACTAAATTCGAATCCATTCCATTCCATTCCATACAATTCAAATCCACACTTCTCCACTAAATTCCTTTCCACTCCACTGCATTCCATTCCTTCACATTCGCCTCCACTCCGTTCTACTCCACTCCTTTCCATTCCATTGCATTGCATTCCATTCTGCTCTGTTCTGTTCCATTCTGTTCCTTTCCATTCCATTCCATTCCTTTCCATTCCACAGTATTCTATTCTATTCCTATCTTGCGACAAGTTATCAATCTCTCACCCTGGTTGGATTGCGGTGGCCCTATGTCAGCTCTCATTTTATTTCCCCTTTCCATTCCAATCCATTCCGTTCCATTGTATTCCATTCCATTCCATTCCATTCCGTTCCGTTGCGCTCCATTCCATTTCATTCCATTCCATTCCATTCCATTCCATTCCATTCCATTCCATTCCAGTTCATTTCGTTCTATTCCTTACCATTCCACACGATTCTATTCTATTCCTTTCTTTCAACCAGTTCTCAATGTGTCACCCTGACTGGATTGCAGTGGCACAATGTCAGCTCCCATTTTATTTCACTGTTCTATTCCATTCCGTTCCATTCCATTCCATTCCATTCCATTCCATTCCATTCCATTCCATTCCGTTCCATTCCTTTCCATTCCATTCCATTCCCTTACACTCCATTCCATTCCATTTCATTCCATTCCATTCCATTACATGCGATTCCTCACTGTTCTATTATATTCCTTTCTTTCCATAAGTTCTGAGTCTGTCACGCTGTCTGGATTGCTGTGGCAAAAATTCAGCACACATTTTATTTCACAGTTCCTTGCCAATAAATTAGATTCTATTCCATTCCATTCCATTCCATTCCATTTAATTCCATTCCGCATGTTGCTCACCATTGCATTCCATTCATTCCATTTCATTCCATTCCATTCCATTACTTTCCTTTCCCCACTAATCTATTCTATTCCTTCCATTCAACAATTCCTCAATCTGTCACCCTGGCTGGATTTCAGTTTTGCAGTATCACCCCACATGTTATTTCACCCTTCCTTTCCATCCCATTCCATTCCATTCCATTCTCTTCCCTTCCGTTCCATTCCATTCCATTCTATTCCATTCCGTTCCATTCTGTTCCATTCCTTTCCATTGCAACCAATTCCATTCTATTCCATTCTATTCCATTCCATTGCATTCCATTCCATTCCATTCCATTCCATTCCATTCCATTCCATTCCATTCCACATGATTTTATTCTATTCCTTTCTTTCAACAAGCTCTCAATCTGTAACCATTGTAGGATTGCAGTGGCACAATGTCAGCTCATATTTCATTTCACCATTCCATTCCATTCCGTTGCATTCCATTCCATTCTATTCATTCCATTCCCTTCCATTCCATTTGATTACCTTCCGGTCAATTCCGTTCCGTTGCATTCCATTCCATTTCATTCCATTCCATTCCAAACTATTCTATTCTACTCCTTTCTTTCAACATGTTCTCAATCTGTCACCCTGGCTGGATTGCACTGGCACAATGTCAGCTCACATTTTGTTACACTGTTTCATTCCATTCCATTCTTTTCCACTCCATTCCATTCCATTTCATTCCGTTCCATTCCATTCCCTTCCATTGCATTCCATTCCATTCCATTCCATTCCATTCCATTCCATTCCATTCCATTCCATTCTTTTCCATTCCATTCCATTCCACACTATTCTATTCTACTCCTTTGTTTCAACAATTCTTACTATGTCACCGTGGCTGGATTGCAGTGGCACAATGTCAGCTCACATTTACTCTCACCATTCCATTCTGTTCCATTCCATTCCATTCCATTCCATTCCATTCCATTCCATTCCATTCCATTCCATTCCACTCCATTCCATTCATTTCCATTCGGTTCCATTACACTCCGTTCCATTCCATTCCATTCCATTCAGTTGTATTCCACACTATTCTATTCTCTTCTTTCTTTCAACAAGTTCTCAATCGCTCACCCTGGGTGGATTGCAGTGACACAATGTCAGCTCACATTTTATTTCACCGTTCCATTCCATTCCATTCCCTTCCATTGCATTCCATTCCATTCCATTCCATTCCATTCCATTCCATTCCATTCTTTTCCATTCCATTCCATTCCACACTATTCTATTCTACTCCTTTGTTTCAACAATTCTTACTATGTCACCCTGGCTTGATTGCAGTGGCACAATGTCAGCTCACATTTACTCTCACCATTCCATTCTGTTCCATTCCATTCCATTCCATTCCATTCCATTCCATTCCATTCCATTCATTTCCATTCGGTTCCATTACACTCCGTTCCATTCCATTCCATTCCATTCAGTTGTATTCCACACTATTCTATTCTCTTCCTTTCTTTCAACAAGTTCTCAATCGGTCACCCTGGGTGGATTGCAGTGACACAATGTCAGCTCACATTTTATTTCACCGTTCCATTCCATTCCATTCCATTCCATTCCATTCCATTCCATTCCATTCCATTCCATTCCATTCATCTTCCATTGCACTCCATTCCATTCCATTCCAGACTATTTGATTCTATGACTTTCTTTCAACAAGTTCTTTATCTGTCACCCTGGCTTGATTGCAGTGGCACAATATCACCTCACATTTTATTTAACCATTCCATTCCATTTCATTCCATTCCATTCCATTCCATTCCATTCCATTCCATTCCATTCCATTCCACAGTATGCTATTCTATTCCTTTCTTTCAACAAGCTCTCAATCTTTCACCCTGGCTGAATTGCAGTGGCAGTACATCAGCTCACATTTTATTTCACTGTTCCATTCCATTCATTTCCATTCCTTTCCATTCCACGCCACGCCACTCCACTCCACTCCACTCCACTCCACTTCATTCCATTCCATTCCATTCCATTCCATTCCATTCCATTCCATTCCATTCCATTCCAATCCATACCTTTCCATTCCATTCCATTCCACAGTATTCTATTCTATTCTTTCTTTCAACAAGCTCTCAATCTGTCACCCTGGCTGAATTGCAGTGGCAGTACATCAGCTCACATTTTATTTCACTGTTCCATTCCATTCATTTCCAATCGATTCCATTCCACGCCACTCCACTCCACTCCATTCCATTCCATTCCATTCCATTCCATTACATTTCATTCTATTCCATTCAATTCTTTTCCATTCGATTTCATTCTATTCTCTTCTATTATGTTCAATTGCACTCCATTCCATTCCATTCTTATTTCATCAACTTCTCAAACTGTCACCCTGATTATATTGCAGTTCCACAATGTCAGCTTTCTTTTTGCTTCACCGTTAAATTCCTTTCCATTGCATTCCCTTCCTTTCCATGTCATTCCATTCAATTCCCTTCCTTTCCATTGCATTCCATTCCATTGCATTCCATTCCATACCATTCCATTCCATTCCATTCCATTCCATTCCATCCATCTTCCATTGCACTCCATTCCATTCCATTCCATTGTACTCCATTCCCTTCAATTCCTTTCTTTTGACAGGATCTCACTCTGTCACACAGGCGAGAATGCAGTGCTAGAATCTTATCACAAATTTCATTTCAACATTCCATTCCATTTCCTTCCACTCCATTCCACTGCACTCCACTTCTCTCCATTCCATTCCATTCCACTCCATTCCATTCCATTCCTTTCTTTCTAACGGTTCTCACTCTGTCACCGAGGCTGCCGTGAAGTAGCATAATCTGAGGTCACATTTCATTTCACCATTCCAGTCCATTCCATTTGATTCTATTACACTCCACTGCATTCCACTCCAATCCACTCCACCCCATCATATTCCCTCGCATTCCATTCCACTCCATTACACTCTACTTGAATCCACTGCATTACACTCCTCTCTATCCCACTCCTCTCCATTCCCCTCCATGCTACTCTAAACCACTCCACTCCACTACATTCCATTCCATTGCCTCCCATTCCATTCCACTCTACTCCACTGCTCTCAATTCTACCCCATTTCATTCCATTCTAATCCATTGCACTTCATTGCAAATCCACTCTTCTCCACTACAATCCTCTCCACTCCACTGCATTCCATTACTTCCCATTCTCTTCTATTCCAGTCTACTCCACTCCATTCCATTCCATTCCATTCCATTCCATTCCATTCCATTGCATTCATTCAATTCCATTCCCTTCCATCCAATTCCATTCCATTGCATTCCATTCCATTCCCTTTCATTCCATTCCATTGCAATCCACTCCACTCCTCTCCACTCCACTGGATTGCATTCATTCCCTTTCGCCCCCATTCCAGTCCACTCCATTCCATTCCGTTCAATTCCATTCCTTTCCATTCCTTTCTATTCCATTCCTTTCCATTTTTTTCGACTAGAATCCACTCCACACCACTCTAATCCATTCCTTTACTTTCCATTCCATTCAAATCCACTATTCTCCACTCTACTCTTCTCCACTCCACTGCATTGCATTCCTTCCCTTTCGCTTCTATTCCAGTCCACTCTATTCCATTCCATTCCATTCCATTCCATTCCATTCCATTCCATTCCATTCCTTTCCATTCCATTCCTTTCCATTGCTTTCTATTCCATTCCATTCCAGTCCATTCCATTAGACTCCATTCCAATTCTCTCAAATTCCTTCCTTTCTTCTCCATTCCACTCCACTGCACGCCATGGCACTTTATTTCATTCCTTTCCTTTCCATTCCACTCCATTTCAATCCATTCCATTCCATTCCGTTCCATTCCACTCCATTCCATTCCTTTACATTTCATTACATTCTTTTCCCGTAGAACCCACTCCACTCCAATCCAATCCATTTCATTCCATTCCATTCAAATACACTATTCTCCGCTCCACTCCTCTCCCCTCCACTGAATTCCATTAGTTCCCATTCGCTTCCATTCCAGTCCACTCCATTCCATTCCATTGCATTGCATTCCATTCCATTCCACTCCTTTCCACTCAACCCCAATCCCTTCCTTCCTTCTCCATTCCACTCTAGTACACTCCCCTCCACTTTTTTCCATTCCATTCAATTCCATTCCTTTCCATTCCACTCCATTCCATTCCATTCCCTTCTTTTCACTGGAATCCTCTCCACTCCACTCCAATACATTCCATTCCATTCTATTTAAATCCACTATTGTCTACTGCACTCCTCTCAACTCCACTGCATTCCATTCCTTCCGACTCACATCCATTCCTTTCCACTCCTTTCCATTGCATTCCATTCCATTCCATTCCTCTCCAGTCCACTCCATTCCATTCCTCTCCATTCCACTACATTCCATTCCACTCCATTCCATTACATGCCACTGCAATGCGTTCCATTCCATTCCATTCCTTTCCATTCCATTCCATTCCATTCTTTTCCACTGGAATCCACTCCAATCCACTCCAATCCATTCCATTCCATTCTATTCAAATCCACTCTTCTCCACTCCACTCCTCTCCACTCCACTCCGTTCCGATCCTTCACATTCGCCTTCATTCCAGTCCAATCTTTCCATTCCATTCTTTTCTTTTCAATTCCATTCTACTCCATTCCACTCCACTCCACTCCCTTCCTTTCTTCTCCATTCCACTCCACTGAGCTGCACAGCAATTTTTTCCATTCCATTCCATTCCATTCCATTCCATTCCATTCCATTCCATTCCGTTCCATTCTATTCTTTTCCACTGTAATCCACTCCATTCCACTCGAATTTATTTCATTCCATTCCGTTCAAGTCAAATCCACCCAGCTCCAGTACATTGCTCTCCAATCCAGTGGATTTCATTCCTTCCAATTGGCCTCCACTGCAGTCCATTCCATTCCATTCAACTCCATTCCATTCCATTCCATTCCATTGCATACCATTCCACTGCATTCCATTCCACTTCATTCCACTGCACTCCTCTCCCATCCTTACTTCTCCATTCCACTCCACTACACTCCATTGAACTTTTTTCCATTCCATTCCATTCCATTCCATTCCATTCCATTCCACTAAATTCCATTCCATTGCATTCGATAGCATTACACTCCATTCCATTCTTTTCTGTTCCGTTCCATTCCATTCCATTCCAATGCATTCCATTCCCCTCCCTGCACCTCCACTCCAATCCACTGCATCCCATTCCATTCCATTGTATTACATTCCATTCCATTCCTTTCCATTCCATTCCATTCTACTCCAATCCACTTCACTGCAATCCACTGCATTCCATTCCATTCCATTCTATTCCATTCCATTCCATTCCATTCCATTCCATTCCATTCCATTCCATTCCATTCCATTCTTTTCCACTATAATCTACTCCACTAAAATCGAATCCATTCCATTCCATTCCATACAATTCAAATCCACACTTTTCCACTAAATTCCTTTCCACTCCACTGCATTCCATTCCTTCACATTCGCCTCCACTCCGTTCCACTCCACTCCTTTCCATTCCGTTGCATTGCATTCCATTCTGCTCTGTTCTGTTCCATTCTCTTCCTTTCCATTCCATTCCATTCCTGTCCATTCCACAGTATTCTATTCTATTCCTATCTTGCGACAAGGTATCAATCTCTCACCCTGGTTGGATTGCGGTGGCCCTATGTCAGCTCTAATTTTATTTCCCCTTTCCATTCCAATCCCTGCCATTCCATTCCATTCCATTCTATTCCATTCCATTCCATTCCATTCTGTTCCGTTGCGCTCCATTCCATTTCATTCCATTCCATTCCATTCCATTCCATTCTATTCTTTTCCACTGTAATCCACTCCATTCCACTCGAATTTATTCCACTCCCTTCCGTTCAATTCAAATCCACAATTCGCCAGTACATTGCTCTCCAATCCAATGGATTTCATTCCTTCAAATTGGCCTCCACTGCAGTCCATTCCATTCCAATCAACTCCATTCCATTCCACTTCATTCCACTGCACTCCTCTCCCATCCTTACCTCTCCATTCCACTCCACTACACTGCATTGAAATTTTTTACATTCCATTCCATTCCATTCCATTCCATTCCATTCCATTCCATTCCATTCCATTAAATTCCATTCTGTTGCATTCGATATCATTACACTCCATTCCATTCTTTTCTGTTCCGTTCCATTCCATTCCATTCCAACGCATTCCATTCCCGTCCATGCACCTCCACTCCAATCCACTGCATCCCATTCTATTCCATTGTTTTACATTCCATTCCATTCCTTTCCATTCCATTCCATTCTACTCCAATCCACTTCATGGCAATCCACTGCATTCCATTCCATTCCATTCCATTCCATTCCATTCCAATCCATTCCATTCCATTCCATTCCATTCCATTCCATTCTGTTCTTTTCCACTATTATCTACATCACTAAATTCGAATCCATTCCATTCCATTCCATACAATTCATATCCACACTTCTCCACTAAATTCCTTTCCACTCCACTGCATTCCATTCCTTCACATTCGCCTCCACTCCGTTCCACTCCACTCCTTTCCATTCCATTGCATTGCATTCCATTCTGCTCTGTTCTGTTCCATTCTGTTCCTTTCCATTCCATTCCATTCCTTTCCATTCCACAGTATTCTAATCTATTCCTATCTTGCGACAAGTTATCAATCTCTCACCCTGGTTGGATTGCGGTGGCCCTATGTCAGCTCTCATTTTATTTCCCCTTTCCATTCCAATCCATTCCGTTCCATTGTATTCCATTCCATTCCATTCCATTCCGTTCCGTTGCGCTCCATTCCATTTCATTCCATTCCATTCCATTCCATTCCATTCCAGTTCATTTCGTTCTATTCCTTACCATTCCACACGATTCTATTCTATTCCTTTCTTTCAACCAGTTCTCAATGTGTCACCCTGACTGGATTGCAGTGGCACAATATCAGCTCCCATTTTATTTCACTGTTCTATTCCATTCCGTTCCATTCCATTCCATTCCATTCCATTCCATTCCATTCCATTCCATTCCGTTCCATTCCTTTCCATTCCATTCCATTCCCTTACACTCCATTCCATTCCATTTCATTCCATTCCATTCCATTACATGCGATTCCTCACTGTTCTATTATATTCCTTTCTTTCAATATGTTCTGAGTCTGTCACGCTGTCTGGATTGCTGTGGCAAAAATTCAGCACACATTTTATTTCATAGTTCCTTTCCAATAAATTAGATTCTATTCCATTCCATTCCATTCCATTCCATTTAATTCCATTCCGCATGTTGCTCAACATTGCATTCCATTCATTCCATTTCATTCCATTCCATTCCATTACTTTCCTTTCCCGACTAATCTATTCTATTCCTTCCATTCAACAATTCCTCAATCTGTCACCCTGGCTGGATTTCAGTTTTGCAGTATCACCCCACATTTTATTTCACCCTTCCTTTCTATCCCATTCCATTCCATTCCATTCCATTCTCTTCCCTTCCGTTCCATTCCATTCCATTCTATTCCATTCCGTTCCATTCTGTTCCATTCCTTTCCATTGCAACCAATTCCATTCTATTCCATTCTATTCCATTCCATTGCATTCCATTCCATTCCATTGCATTCCATTCCAATCCATTCCATTCCATTCCATTCCATTCCATTCCACACGATTTTATTCTGTTCCTTTCTTTCAACAAGCTCTCAATCTGTAACCATTGTAGGATTGCAGTGGCACAATGTCAGCTCATATTTCATTTCACCATTCCATTCCATTCCGTTGCATTCCATTCCATTCTATTCATTCCATTCCCTTCCATTCCATTTGATTACCTTCCGGTCAATTCCGTTCCGTTGCATTCCATTCCATTTCATTCCATTCCATTCCAAACTATTCTATTCTACTCCTTTCTTTCAACATGTTCTCAATTTGTCACCATGGCTGGATTGCAGTGGCACAATGTCAGCTCACATTTTGTTACACTGTTTCATTCCATTCCATTCTTTTCCACTCCATTCCATTCCATTTCATTCCGTTCCATTCCATTCCCTTCCATTCCATTCCATTCCATTCCATTCCATTCCATTCCATTCTTTTCCATTCCATTCCATTCCACACTATTCTATTCTACTCCTTTGTTTCAACAATTCTTACTATGTCACCCTGGCTGGATTGCAGTGGCACAATGTCAGCTCACATTTACTCTCACCATTCCATTCTGTTCCATTCCATTCCATTCCATTCCATTCCATTCCATTCCATTCCATTCCATTCCATTCATTTCCATTCGGTTCCATTACACTCCGTTCCATTCCATTCCATTCCATTCAGTTGTATTCCACACTATTCTTTTCTCTTCCTTTCTTTCAACAAGTTCTCAATCGGTCACCCTGGGTGGATTGCAGTGACACAATGTCAGCTCACATTTTATTTCACCGTTCCATTCCATTCCATTCCATTCCATTCCATTCATCTTCCATTGCACTCCATTCCATTCCATTCCAGACTATTTGATTCTATTTCTTTCAACAAGTTCTTTATCTGTCACCCTGGCTTGATTGCAGTGGCACAATATCAGCTCACATTTTATTTAACCATTCCATTCCATTTCATTCCATTCCATTCCATTTCATTCCATTCCATTCCATTCCATTCCATTCCATTCCATTCCATTCCATTCCACAGTATGCTATTCTATTCCTTTCTTTCAACAAGCTCTCAATCTGTCTCCCTGGCTGAATTGCAGTGGCCGTACATCAGCTCACATTTTATATCACTGTTCCATTCCATTCATTTCCATTCCTTTCCATTCCACGCCACGCCACTCCACTCCACTCCACTCCACTCCACTCCACTCCACTCCAATTCATTCCATTCCATTCCATTCCATTCCATTCCATTCCATTCCATTCCATTCCATTCCATTCCATTCCATTCCTTTCCATTCCATTCCATTCCACAGTATTCTATTCTATTCCTTTCTTTCAACAAGCTCTCAATCTGTCACCCTGGCTGAATTGCAGTGGCAGTACATCAGCTCACATTTTATTTCACTGTTCCATTCCATTCATTTCCATTCCATTCCATTCCACGCCACTCCACTCCACTCCATTCCATTCCATTCCATTCCATTCCATTACATTACATTTCATTCTATTCCATTCAATTCTTTTGCATTCGATTTCATTCTATTCTCTTCTATTATGTTCAATTGCACTCCATTCCATTCCATTCTTATTTCATCAACTTCTCAAACTGTCACCCTGATTATATTGCAGTTCCACAATGTCAGCTTTCTTTTTGCTTCACCGTTAAATTCCTTTCCATTCCATTCCCTTCCTTTCCATGTCATTCCATTCAATTCCCTTCCTTTCCATTGCATTCCATTCCATTGCATTCCATTCCATTCCATTCCATTCCATTCCATTCCATTCCATTCCATTCATCTTCCATTGCACTCCATTCCATTCCATTCCATTGTACTCCATTCCCTTCAATTCCTTTCTTTTGACAGGATCTCACTCTGTCACACAGGCGAGAATGCAGTGCTAGAATCTTATCACAAATTTCATTTCAACATTCCATTCCATTTCCTTCCACTCCATTCCGCTGCACTCTACTTCTCTCCATTCCATTCCATTCCACTCCATTCCATTCCATTCCTTTCTTTCAAACGGATCTCACTCTGTCACCGAGACTGCCATGAAGTAGCATAATCTGAGGTCACATTTCATTTCACCATTCCAGTCCATTCCATTTGATTCTATTCCACTCCACTGCATTCCACTCCAATCCACTCCACCCCATCATATTCCCTCGAATTCCATTCCACTCCATTACACTCTACTTTAATCCACTGCATTACACTCCTCTCTATCCCACTCCTCTCCATTCCAATCCACGCTACTCTAAACCACTCCACTCCACTACATTCCATTCCATTGCCTCCCATTCCATTCCACTCTACTCCACTGCTCTCAATTCTACCCCATTTCATTCCATTCTAATCCATTGCACTTCATTGCAAATCCACTCTTCTCCACTACAATCCTCTCCACTCCACCGCATTCCATTACTTCCCATTCTCTTCTATTCCAGTCGACTCCACTCCATTCAATTCCATTCCATTCCATTGCATTCATTCAATTCCATTCTCTTCCATTACATTCCATTCCATTGCATTCCATTCCATTCCCTTTCATTCCATTCCATTGCAATCCACTCCACTCCTCTCCACTCCACTGGATTGCATTCATTCCCTTTCGCCCCCATTCCAGTCCACTCCATTCCATTCCATTCAATTCCATTCCTTTCCATTCCTTTCTATTCCATTCCTTTCCATTTTTTTCGACTAGAATCCACTCCACACCACTCTAATCCATTCCTTTACTTTCCATTCCATTCAAATCCACTATTCTCCACTCTACTCTTCTCCACTCCACTGCATTGCATTCCTTCCCTTTCGCTTCTATTCCAGTCCACTCTCTTCCATTCCATTCCATTCCATTCCATTCCATTCCATTCCATTCCATTCCATTCCATTCCATTCCTTTCCATTGCTTTCTATTCCATTCCATTCCAGTCCATTCCATTAGACTCCATTCCAATTCTCTCAAATTCCTTCCTTTCTTCTCCATTCCACTCCACTGCACGCCATGGCACTTTATTTCATTCCTTTCCTTTCCATTCCACTCCATTTCAATCCATTCCATTCCATTCCGTTCCATTCCACTCCATTCCATTCCTTTACATTTCATTACATTCTTTTCCCGTAGAACCCACTCCACTCCAATCCAATCCATTTCATTCCATTCCATTCAAAGACACTATACTCCGCTCCACTCCTCTCACTCCACTGAATTCCATTAGTTCCCATTCGCTTCCATTCCAGTCCACTCCATTCCATTCCATTGCATTGCATTCCATTCCATTCCACTCCTTTCCACTCAACCCCAATCCCTTCCTTCCTTCTCCGTTCCACTCTAGTACACTCCCCTCCACTTTTTTCCATTCCATTCAATTCCATTCCTTTCCATTCCACTCCATTCCATTCCATTCCCTTCTTTTCACTGCAATCCTCTCCACTCCACTCCAATACATTCCATTCCATTCTATTTAAATCCACTATTGTCTACTGCACTCCTCTCAACTCCACTGCATTCCATTCCTTCCGACTCACATCCATTCCTTTCCACTCCTTTCCATTGCATTCCATTCCATTCCATTCCTCTCCAGTCCGCTCCATTCCATTCCTCTCCATTCCAGTCCATTCCTTTCCACTCCATTCCATTCCATGCCACTGCCATCCGTTCCATTCCATTCCATTCCTTTCCATTCCATTCCATTCCATTCTTTTCCACTGGAATCCACTCGAATCCACTCCAATCCATTCCATTCCATTCTATTCAAATCCACTCTTCTCCACTCCACTCCTCTCCACTCCACTCCGTTCCGTTCCTTCACATTCGCCTTCATTCCAGTCCACTCCTTTCCATTCCATTCTTTTCTTTTCAATTCCATTCTACTCCATTCCACTCCACTCCACTCCCTTCCTTTCTTCTCCATTCCACTCCACTGAGCTGCACAGCAATTTTTTCCATTCCATTCCATTCCATTCCATTCCATTCCATTCCATTCCATTCTATTCTTTTCCACTGTAATCCACTCCATTCCACTCGAATTTATTCCCTTCCATTCCGTTCAATTCAAATCCACCCTGCTCCAGTACATTGCTCTCCAATCCAGTGGATTTCATTCCTTCCAATTGGCCTCCACTGCAGTCCATTCCATTCCATTCAACTCCATTCCATTCCATTCCATTCCACTTCATTCCACTGCACTCCTCTCCCATCCTTACTTCCCCATTCCACTCCACTACACTCCATTGAACTTTTTTCCATTCCATTCCATTCCATTCCATTCCATTCCATTCCATTCCATTCCATCCCACTAAATTCCATTCCATTGCATTCGATAGCATTACACTCCATTCCATTCTTTTCTGTTCCGTTCCATTCCATTCCATTCAAATGCATTCCATTCCCCTCCCTGCACCTCCACTCCGATCCACTGCATCCCATTCCATTCCATTGTATTACATTCCATTCCATTCCTTTCCATTCCATTCCATTCTACTCCAATCCACTTCACTGCAATCCACTGCATTCCATTCCATTCCATTCTAATCCATTCCATTCCATTCCATTCCATTCCATTCCATTCCATTCCATTCCATTCCATTCCATTCCATTCTTTTCCAGTATAATCTACTCCACTAATATCGAATCCATTCCATTCCATTCCATACAATTCAAATCCACACTTCTCCACTAAATTCCTTTACACTCCACTGCATTCCATTCCTTCACATTCGCCTCCACTCCGTTCCACTCCACTCCTTTCCAATCCGTTGCATTGCATTCCATTCTGCTCTGTTCAGTTCTGTTCCATTCTGTTCCTTTCCATTCCAGTCCATTCCTGTCCATTCCACAGTATTCTATTCTATTCCTATCTTGCGACAAGTTATCAATCTCTCACCCTGGTTGGATTGCGGTGGCCCTATGTCAGCTCTAATTTTATTTCCCCTTTCCATTCCAATCCGTGCCATTCCATTCCATTCCATTCTATTCCATTCCATTCCATTCCATTCTGTTCCGTTGCGCTCCATTCCATTTCATTCCATTCCATTCCATTCCATTCTATTCTTTTCCACTGTAATCCACTCCATTCCACTCAAATTTATTCCACTCCATTCCGTTCAATTCAAATCCACCCTTCGTCAGTACATTGCTCTCCAATCCAGTGGATTTCATTCCTTCAAATTGGCCTCCACTGCAGTCCATTCCATTCCATTCAACTCCATTCCATTCCACTTCATTCCACTGCACTCCTCTCCCATCCTTACTTCTCCATTCCACTCCACTACACTGCATTGAAATTTTTTACATTCCATTCCATTCCATTCCATTCCATTCCATTCCATTCCATTCCATTAAATTCCATTCCATTGCATTCGATAGCATTACACTCCATTCCATTCTTTTGTGTTCCGTTCCATTCCATTCCATTCCAACGCATTCCATTCCCGTCCATGCACCTCCACTACAATCCACTGCATAACATTCTATTCCATTGTATTACATTCCATTCCATTCCTTTCCATTCCATTCCATTCTACTCCAATCCACTTCATGGCAATCCACTGCATTCCATTCCATTCCATTCCATTCCATTCCATTCCATTCCATTCCATTCCATTCCAGTCTATTCTTTTCCACTATAATCTACTTCACTAAATTCGAATCCATTCCATTCCATTCCATACAATTCAAATCCACACTTCTCCACTAAATTCCTTTCCACTCCACTGCATTCCATTCCTTCACATTCGCCTCCACTCCGTTCCACTCCACTCCTTTCCATTCCATTGCATTGCATTCCATTCTGCTCTGTTCTGTTCCATTCTGTTCCTTTCCATTCCATTCCATTCCTTTCCATTCCACAGTATTCTATTCTATTCCTATCTTGCGACAAGTTATCAATCTCTCACCCTGGTTGGATTGCGGTGGCCCTATGTCAGCTCTCATTTTATTTCCCCTTTCCATTCCAATCCATTCCGTTCCATTGTATTCCATTCCATTCCATTCCATTCCGTTCCGTTGCGCTCCATTCCATTTCATTCCATTCCATTCCATGCCATTCCATTCCATTCCATTCCATTCCAGTTCATTTCGTTCTATTCCTTACCATTCCACACGATTCTATTCTATTCCTTTCTTTCAACCAGTTCTCAATGTGTCACCCTGACTGGATTGCAGTGGCACAATGTCAGCTCCCATTTTATTTCACTGTTCTATTCAATTCCGTTCCATTCCATTCCATTCCATTCCATTCCATTCCATTCCGTTCCATTCCTTTCCATTCCATTCCATTCCCTTACACTCCATTCCATTCCATTTCATTCCATTCCATTCCATTACATGCGATTCCTCACTGTTCTATTATATTCCTTTCTTTCAATAAGTTCTGAGCCTGTCACGCTGTCTGGACTGCTGTGGCAAAAATTCAGCACACATTTTATTTCACAGTTCCTTTCCAATAAATTAGATTCTATTGCATTCCATTCCATTCCATTCCATTTAATTCCATTCCGCATGTTGCTCACCATTGCATTCCATTCATTCCATTTCATTCCATTCCATTCCATTACTTTCCTTTCCCCACTAATCTATTCTATTCCTTCCATTCAACAATTCCTCAATCTGTCACCCTGGCTGGATTTCAGTTTTGCAGTATCACCCCACATGTTATTTCACCCTTCCTTTCCATCCCATTCCATTCCATTCCATTCTCTTCCCTTCCGTTCCATTCCATTCCATTCTATTCCATTCCGTTCCATTCTGTTCCATTCCTTTCCATTGCAACCAATTCCATTCTATTCCATTCTATTCCATTCCATTGCATTCCATTCCATTCCATTCCTTTCCATTCCACACGATTTTATTCTATTCCTTTCTTTCAACAAGCTCTCAATCTGTAACCATTGTAGGATTGCAGTGGCACAATGTCAGCTCATATTTCATTTCACCATTCCATTCCATTCCGTTGCATTCCATTCCATTCTATTCATTCCATTCCCTTCCATTCCATTTGATTACCTTCATGTCAATTCCGTTCCGTTGCATTCCATTCCATTTCATTCCATTCCATTCCAAACTATTCTATTCTACTCCTTTCTTTCAACATGTTCTCAATCTGTCACCCTGGCTGGATTGCAGTGGCACAATGTCAGCTCACATTTTGTTACACTGTTTCATTCCATTCCATTCTTTTCCACTCCATTCCATTCCATTTCATTCCGTTCCATTCCATTCCCTTCCATTGCATTCCATTCCATTCCATTCCATTCCATTCCATTCTTTTCCATTCCATTCCATTCCATTCCACACTATTCTATTCTACTCCTTTGTTTCAACAATTCTTACTATGTCACCCTGGCTGGATTGCAGTGGCACAATGTCAGCTCACATTTACTCTCACCATTCCATTCTGTTCCATTCCATTCCATTCCATTCCATTCCATTCCATTCCATTCCATTCCATTCCTCTCGATTCCATTCATTTCCATTCGGTTCCATTACACTCCGTTCCATTCCATTCCATTCCATTCAGTTGTATTCCAGACTATTCTATTCTCTTCCTTTCTTTCAACAAGTTCTCAATCGGTCACCCTGGGTGGATTGCAGTGACACAATGTCAGCTCACATTTTATTTCACCGTTCCATTCCATTCCATTCCATTCCATTCCATTCCATTCCATTCCATTCATCTTCCATTGCACTCCATTCCATTCCATTCCAGACTATTTGAATCTATTACTTTCTTTCAACAAGTTCTTTATCTGTCACCCTGGCTTGATTGCAGTGGCACAATATCAGCTCACATTTTATTTAACCATTCCATTCCATTTCATTCCATTCCAGTCCATTCCATTCCATTAAATTCCATTCCATTCCACAGTATGGTATTCTATTCCTTTCTTTCAAAAAGCTCTCAATCTGTCACCCTGGCTGAATTGCAGTGGCAGTACATCCGCTCACATTTTATTTCACTGTTCCATTCCATTCATTTCCATGCCTTTCCATTCCACGCCACGCCACTCCACTCCACTCCACTCCACTCCACTCCACTCCACTCCACTTCATTCCGTTCCATTCCATTGCATTCCATTCCATTCCATTCCATTCCTTTCCATTCCATTCCATTCCACGGTGTTCTATTCTATTCCTTTCTTTCAACAAGCTCTCAATCTGTCACCCTGGCTGAATTGCAATGGCAGTACATCAGCTCACATTTTATTTCACTGTTCCATTCCATTCATTTCCATTCCATTCCATTCCACGCCACTCCACTCCACTCCATTCCATTCCATTCCTTTCCATTCCATTACATTACATTTCATTCTATTCCATTCAATTCTTTTCCATTCGATTTCATTCTATTCTCTTCTATTATGTTCAATTGCACTCCATTCCATTCCATTCTTATTTCATCAACTTCTCAAACTGTCACCCTGATTATATTGCAGTTCCACAATGTCAGCTTTCTTTTTCCTTCACCGTTAAATTCCTTTCCATTCCATTCCCTTCCTTTCCATGTCATTCCATTCAATTCCCTTCCTTTCCATTGCATTCCATTCCATTGCATTCCATTCCATTCCATTCCATTCCATTCCATTCCATTCCATTCCATTCCATTCCATTCCATTCATCTTCCATTGCACTCCATTCCATTCCATTCCATTGTACTCCATTCCCTTCAATTCCTTTCTTTTGACAGGATCTCACTCTGTCACACAGGCGAGAATGCAGTGCTAGAATCTTATCACAAATTTCATTTCAACATTCCATTCCATTTCCTTCCACTCCATTCCACTGCACTCCACTTCTCTCCATTCCATTCCATTCCACTCCATTCCATTACATTCCTTTCTTTCAAACGGTTCTCACTCTGTCACCGAGGCTGCCGTGAAGTAGCATAATCTGAGGTCACATTTCATTTCACCATTCCAGTCCATTCCATTTGATTCTATTCCACTCCACTGCATTCCACTCCAATCCACTCCACCCCATCATATTCCCTCGCATTCCATTCCACTCCATTACACTCTACTTTAATCCACTGCATTACACTCCTCTCTATCCCACTCCTCTCCATTCCACTAAACGCTACTCTAAACCCCTCCACTCCACTACATTCCATTCCATTGCCTCCCATTCCATTCCACTCTACTCCACTGCTCTCAATTGTACCCCATTTCATTCCATTCTAATCCATTGCACTTCATTGCAAATCCACTCTTCTCCACTACAATCCCCTCCACTCCACTGCATTCCATTACTTCCCATTCTCTTCTATTCCAGTCGACTCCACTCCATTCCATTCCATTCCATTCCATTCCATTGCATTCATTCAATTCCATTCCCTTCCATCCCATTCCATTCCATTGCATTCCATTCCATTCCCTTTCATTCCATTCCATTGCAATCCACTCCACTCCTCTCCACTCCACTGGATTGCATTCATTCCCTTTCGCCCCCATTCCAGTCCACTCCATTCCATTCCATTCAATTCCATTCCTTTCCATTCCTTTCTATTCCATTCCTTTCCATTTTTTTCGACTAGAATCCACTCCACACCACTCTAATCCATTCCTTTACTTTCCATTCCATTCAAATCCACTATTCTCCACTCTACTCTTCTCCACTCCACTGCATTGCATTCCTTCCCTTTCGCTTCTATTCCAGTCCACTCTATTCCATTCCATTCCATTCCATTCCATTCCATTCGATTCCATTCCATTCCATTCCATTCCATTCCATTCCATTCCATTCCATTCCATTCCTTTCCATTGCTTTCTATTCCATTCCATTCCAGTCCATTCCATTAGACTCCATTGCAATTCTCTCAAATTCCTTCCTTTCTTCTCCATTCCACTCCACTGCACGCCATGGCACTTTATTTCATTCCTTTCCTTTCCATTCCACTCCATTTCAATCCATTCCATTCCATTCCATTCCATTCCACTCCATTCCATTCCTTTACATTTCATTACATTCTTTTCCCGTAGAACCCACTCCACTCCAATCCAATCCATTTCATTCCATTCCATTCAAATACACTATTCTCCGCTCCACTCCTCTCCACTCCACTGAATTCCATTAGTTCCCATTCGCTTCCATTCCAGTCCACTCCATTCCATTCCATTGCATTGCATTCCATTCCATTCCACTCCTTTCCACTCAACCCCAATCCCTTCCTTCCTTCTCCATTCCACTCTAGTACACTCCCCTCCACTTTTTTCCATTCCATTCAATTCCATTCCTTTCCATTCCACTCCATTCCATTCCATTCCCTTCTTTTCACTGGAATCCTCTCCACTCCACTCCAATACATTCCATTCCATTCTATTTAAATCCACTATTGTCTACTGCACTCTTCTCAACTCCACTGCATTCCATTCCTTCCGACTCACATCCATTCCTTTCCACTCCTTTCCATTGCATTCCATTCCATTCCATTCCTCTCCAGTCCACTCCATTCCATTCCTCTCCATTCCACTCCATTCCATTCCACTCCATTCCATTCCATGCCACTGCAATGCGTTCCATTCCATTCCATTCCTTTCCATTCCATTCCATTCCATTCTTTTCCACTGGAATCCACTCCAATCCACTCCAATCCATTCCATTCCATTCTATTCAAATCCACTCTTCTCCACTCCACTCCTCTCCACTCCACTCCCTTCCGTTCCTTCACATTTGACTTCATACCAGTCCACTCCTTTCCATTCCATTCTTTTCTTTTCAATTCCATTCTACTCCATTCCACTCCACTCCACTCCCTTCCTTTCTTCTCCATTCCACTCCACTGAGCTGCACAGCAATTTTTTCCATTCCATTCCATTCCATTCCATTCCATTCCATTCCATTCCAATCCATTCCATTCCGTTCCATTCTGTTCCTTTCCACTGTATTCCACTCCATTCCACTCGAATTTATTCCATTCCATTCCGTTCAATTCAAATCCACCCTGCTCCAGTACATTGCTCTCCAATCCAGTGGATTTCATTCCTTCCAATTGGCCTCCTCTGCAGTCCATTCCATTCCATTCAACTCCATTCCATTCCATTCCATTCCATTCCATTCCATTCCATTCCATTCCACTTCATTCCACTGCACTCCTCTCTCATCCTTACTTCTCCATTCCACTCCACTACACTCCATTGAACTTTTTTCCATTCCATTCCATTCCATTCCATTCCATTCCATTCCACTAAATTCCATTCCATTGCATTCGATAGCATTACACTCCATTCCATTCTTTTCTGTTCCGCTCCATTCCATTCCATTCCAATGCATTCCATTCCCCTCCCTGCACCTCCACTCCAATCCACTGCATCCCATTCCATTCCATTGTATTACATTCCATTCCATTCCTTTCCATTCCATTCCATTCTACTCCAATCCACTTCACTGCAATCCACTGCATTCCATTCCATTCCATTCTATTCCATTCCATTCCATTCCATTCCATTCCTTTCCATTCCATTCTTTTCCACTATAATCTACTCCACTAAAATCGAATCCATTCCATTCCATTCCATACAATTCAAATCCACACTTCTCCACTAAATTCCTTTCCACTCCACTGCATTCCATTCCTTCACATTCGCCTCCACTCCGTTCCACTCCACTCCTTTCCATTCCGTTGCATTGCATTCCATTCTGCTCTGTTCTGTTCCATTCTCTTCCTTTCCATTCCATTCCATTCCTGTCCATTCCATTCCATTCCATTCTATTCTTTTCCACTGTAATCCACTCCATTCCACTCGAATTTATTCCACTCCATTCCGTTCAATTCAAATCCACCCTTGGCCAGTACATTGCTCTCCAATCCAGTGGATTTCATTCCTTCAAATTGGCCTCCACTGCAGTCTATTCCATTCCATTCAACTCCATTACATTCCACTTCATTCCACTGCACTCCTCTCCCATCCTTACTTCTCCATTGCACTCCACTACACTGCATTGAAATTTTTTACATTCCATTCCATTCCATTCCATTCCATTCCAATCCTTTCCATTAAATTCCATTCCGTTGCATTCGATAGCATTACACTCCATTCCATTCTTTTCTGTTCCGTTCCATTCCATTCCATTCCAACGCATTCCATTCCCGTCCATGCACCTCCACTCCAATCCACTGCATCCCATTCTATTCCATTGTTTTACATTCCATTCCATTCCTTTCCATTCCATTCCATTGTACTCCAATCCACTTCATGGCAATCCACTGCATTCTATTCCATTCCATTCCATTCCATTCCATTCCATTCCAGTCTATTCTTTTCCACTATAATCTACTTCACTAAATTCAAATCCATTCCATTCCATTCCATACAATTCAATTCCACACTTCTCCACTAAATTCCTTTCCACTCCACTGCATTCCATTCCTTCACATTCACCTCCACTCCGTTCCACTCCACTCCTTTCCATTCCATTGCATTGCATTAAATTCTGCTCTGTTCTGTTCCATTCTGTTCCTTTCCATTCCATTCCATTCCTTTCCATTCCACAGTATTCTATTCTATTCCTATCTTGCGACAAGTTATCAATCTCTCACCCTGGTTGGATTGCGGTGGCCCTATGTCAGCTCTCATTTTATTTCCCCTTTCCATTCCAATCCATTCCGTTCCATTGTATTCCATTCCATTCCATTCCATTCCGTTCCGTTGCGCTCCATTCCATTTCATTCCATTCCATTCCATTCCATTCCATTCCATTCCATTCCATTCCAGTTCATTTCGTTCTATTCCTTACCATTCCACACGATTCTATTCTATTCCTTTCTTTCAACCAGTTCTCAATGTGTCTCCCTGACTGGATTGCAGTGGCACAATGTCAGCTCCCATTTTATTTCACTGTTCTATTCCATTCCGTTCCATTCCATTCCATTCCATTCCATTCCGTTCCGTTCCATTCCTTTCCATTCCATTCCATTCCCTTACACTCCATTCCATTCCATTTCATTCCATTCCATTCCATTACATGTGATTCCTCACTGTTCTATTATATTCCTTTCTTTCAATAAGTTCTGAGTCTGTCACGCTGTCTGGATTGCTGTGGCAAAAATTCAGCACACATTTTATTTCACAGTTCCTTTCCAATAAATTAGATTCTATTCCATTCCATTCCATTCCATTCCATTTAATTCCATTCCGCATGTTGCTCACCATTGCATTCCATTCATTCCATTTCATTCCATTCCATTCCATTACTATCCTTTCCCCACTAATCTATTCTATTCCTTCCATTCAACAATTCCTCAATCTGTCACCCTGGCTGGATTTCAGTTTTGCAGTATCACCCCACATTTTATTTCACCCTTCCTTTCCATCCCATTCCATTCCATTCCATTCTCTTCCCTTCCGTTCCATTCCATTCCATTCTATTCCATTCCGTTCCATTCTGTTCCATTCCTTTCCATTGCAACCAATTCCATTCTATTCCATTCTATTCCATTCCATTGCATTCCATTCCATTCCATTCCATTCCATTCCATTCCATTCCATTCCACACGATTTTATTCTATTCCTTTCATTCAACAAGCTCTCAATCTGTAACCATTGTAGGATTGCAGTGGCACAATGTCAGCTCATATTTCATTTCACCATTCCATTCCATTCCGTTGCATTCCATTCCATTCTATTCATTCCATTCCCTTCCATTCCATTTGATTTCCTTCCGGTCAATTCCGTTCCGTTGCATTCCATTCCATTTCATTCCATTCCATTCCAAACTATTCTATTCTAGTCCTTTCTTTCAACATGTTCTCAATCTGTCACCCTGGCTGGATTGCAGTGGCACAATGTCAGCTCACATTTTGTTACACTGTTTCATTCCATTCCATTCTTTTCCACTCCATTCCATTCCATTTCATTCCGTTCCATTCCATTCCCTTCCATTGCATTCCATTCCATTCCATTCCATTCCATTCTTTTCCATTCCATTCCATTCCACATTATTCTATTCTACTCCTTTGTTTCAACAATTCTTACTATTTCACCCTGGCTGGATTGCAGTGGCACAATGTCAGCTCACATTTACTCTCACCATTCCATTCTGTTCCTTTCCATTCCATTCCATTCCTGTCCATTCCACAGTATTCTATTCTATTCCTATCTTGCGACAAGTTATCAATCTCTCACCCTGGTTGGATTGCGGTGGCCCTCTGTCAGCTCTAATTTTATTTCCCCTTTCCATTCCAATCCGTGCCATTCCATTCCATTCCATTCTATTCCATTCCATTCCATTCCATTCTGTTCCGTTGCGCTCCATTCCATTTCATTCCATTCCATTCCATTCCATTCTATTCTTTTCCACTGTAATCCACTCCATTCCACTCGAATTTATTCCACTCCATTCCGTTCAATTCAAATCCACACTTGGCCAGTACATTGCTCTCCAATCCAGTGGATTTCATTCCTTCAAATTGGTCTCCACTGCAGTCTATTCCATTCCATTCAACTCCATTACATTCCACTTCATTCCACTGCACTCCTCTCCCATCCTTACTTTTCCATTCCACTCCACTACACTGCATTGAAATTTTTTACATTCCATTCCATTCCATTCCATTCCATTCCAATCCTTTCCATTAAATTCCATTCCGTTGCATTCGATAGCATTACACTCCATTCCATTCTTTTCTGTTCCGTTCCATTCCATTCCATTCCAACGCATTCCATTCCCGTCCATGCACCTCCACTCCAATCCACTGCATCCCATTCTATTCCATTGTTTTACATTCCATTCCATTCCTTTCCATTCCATTCCATTCTACTCCAATCCACTTCATGGCAATCCACTGCATTCTATTCCATTCCATTCCATTCCATTCCATTCCAGTCTATTCTTTTCCACAATAATCTACTTCACTAAATTCAAATCCATTCCATTCCATTCCATACAATTCAAATCCACACTTCTCCACTAAATTCCTTTCCACTCCACTGCATTCCATTCCTTCACATTCACCTCCACTCCGTTCCACTCCACTCCTTTCCATTCCATTGCATTGCATTCCATTCTGCTCTGTTCTGTTCCATTCTGTTCCTTTCCATTCCATTCCATTCCTTTCCATTCCACAGTATTCTATTCTATTCCTATCTTGCGACAAGTTATCAATCTCTCACCCTGGTTGGATTGCGGTGGCCCTATGTCAGCTCTCATTTTATTTCCCCTTTCCATTCCAATCCATTCCGTTCCATTGTATTCCATTCCATTCCATTCCATTCCGTTCCGTTGCGCTCCATTCCATTTCATTCCATTCCATTCCATTCCATTCCATTCCATTCCATTCCAGTTCATTTCGTTCTATTCCTTACCATTCCACACGATTCTATTCTATTCCTTTCTTTCAACCAGTTCTCAATGTGTCTCCCTGACTGGATTGCAGTGGCACAATGTCAGCTCCCATTTTATTTCACTGTTCTATTCCATTCCGTTCCATTCCATTCCATTCCATTCCATTCCGTTCCGTTCCATTCCTTTCCATTCCATTCCATTCCCTTACACTCCATTCCATTCCATTTCATTCCATTCCATTCCATTACATGCGATTCCTCACTGTTCTATTATATTCCTTTCTTTCAATAAGTTCTGAGTCTGTCACGCTGTCTGGATTGCTGTGGCAAAAATTCAGCACACATTTTATTTCACAGTTCCTTTCCAATAAATTAGATTCTATTCCATTCCATTCCATTCCATTCCATTTAATTCCATTCCGCATGTTGCTCACCATTGCATTCCATTCATTCCATTTCATTCCATTCCATTCCATTACTATCCTTTCCCCACTAATCTATTCTATTCCTTCCATTCAACAATTCCTCAATCTGTCACCCTGGCTGGATTTCAGTTTTGCAGTATCACCCCACATTTTATTTCACCCTTCCTTTCCATCCCATTCCATTCCATTCCATTCTCTTCCCTTCCGTTCCATTCCATTCCATTCTATTCCATTCCGTTCCATTCTGTTCCTTTCCTTTCCATTGCAACCAATTCCATTCTATTCCATTCTATTCCATTCCATTGCATTCCATTCCATTCCATTCCATTCCATTCCATTCCATTCCATTCCATTCCACACGATTTTATTCTATTCCTTTCTTTCAACAAGCTCTCAATCTGTAACCATTGTAGGATTGCAGTGGCACAATGTCAGCTCATATTTCATTTCACCATTCCATTCCATTCCGTTGCATTCCATTCCATTCTATTCATTCCATTCCCTTCCATTCCATTTGATTACCTTCATGTCAATTCCGTTCCGTTGCATTCCATTCCATTTCATTCCATTCCATTCCAAACTATTCTATTCTACTCCTTTCTTTCAACATGTTCTCAATCTGTCACCCTGGCTGGATTGCAGTGGCACAATGTCAGCTCACATTTTGTTACACTGTTTCATTCCATTCCATTCTTTTCCACTCCATTCCATTCCATTTCATTCCGTTCCATTCCATTCCCTTCCATTGCATTCCATTCCATTCCATTCCATTCCATTCCATTCTTTTCCATTCCATTCCATTCCATTCCACACTATTCTATTCTACTCCTTTGTTTCAACAATTCTTACTATGTCACCCTGGCTGGATTGCAGTGGCACAATGTCAGCTCACATTTACTCTCACCATTCCATTCTGTTCCATTCCATTCCATTCCATTCCATTCCATTCCATTCCATTCCATTCCATTCCATTCCTCTCGATTCCATTCATTTCCATTCGGTTCCATTACACTCCGTTCCATTCCATTCCATTCCATTCAGTTGTATTCCAGACTATTCTATTCTCTTCCTTTCTTTCAACAAGTTCTCAATCGGTCACCCTGGGTGGATTGCAGTGACACAATGTCAGCTCACATTTTATTTCACCGTTCCATTCCATTCCATTCCATTCCATTCCATTCCATTCCATTCCATTCAACTTCCATTGCACTCCATTCCATTCCATTCCAGACTATTTGAATCTATTACTTTCTTTCAACAAGTTCTTTATCTGTCACCCAGGCTTGATTGCAGTGGCACAATATCAGCTCACATTTTATTTAACCATTCCATTCCATTTCATTCCATTCCAGTCCATTCCATTCCATTAAATTCCATTCCATTCCACAGTATGGTATTCTATTCCTTTCTTTCAAAAAGCTCTCAATCTGTCACCCTGGCTGAATTGCAGTGGCAGTACATCCGCTCACATTTTATTTCACTGTTCCATTCCATTCATTTCCATGCCTTTCCATTCCACGCCACGCCACTCCACTCCACTCCACTCCACTCCACTCCACTCCACTTCATTCCGTTCCATTCCATTGCATTCCATTCCATTCCATTCCATTCCTTTCCATTCCATTCCATTCCACGGTATTCTATTCTATTCTTTCTTTCAACAAGCTCTCAATCTGTCACCCTGGCTGAATTGCAATGGCAGTACATCAGCTCACATTTTATTTCACTGTTCCATTCCATTCATTTCCATTCCATTCCATTCCACGCCACTCCACTCCACTCCATTCCATTCCATTCCTTTCCATTCCATTACATTACATTTCATTCTATTCCATTCAATTCTTTTCCATTCGATTTCATTCTATTCTCTTCTATTATGTTCAATTGCACTCCATTCCATTCCATTCTTATTTCATCAACTTCTCAAACTGTCACCCTGATTATATTGCAGTTCCACAATGTCAGCTTTCTTTTTGCTTCACCGTTAAATTCCTTTCCATTCCATTCCCTTCCTTTCCATGTCATTCCATTCAATTCCCTTCCTTTCCATTGCATTCCATTCCATTGCATTCCATTCCATTCCATTCCATTCCATTCCATTCCATTCCATTCCATTCCATTCCATTCATCTTCCATTGCACTCCATTCCATTCCATTCCATTGTACTCCATTCCCTTCAATTCCTTTCTTTTGACAGGATCTCACTCTGTCACACAGGCGAGAATGCAGTGCTAGAATCTTATCACAAATTTCATTTCAACATTCCATTCCATTTCCTTCCACTCCATTCCACTGCACTCCACTTCTCTCCATTCCATTCCATTCCACTCCATTCCATTACATTCCTTTCTTTCAAACGGTTCTCACTCTGTCACCGAGGCTGCCGTGAAGTAGCATAATCTGAGGTCACATTTCATTTCACCATTCCAGTCCATTCCATTTGATTCTATTCCACTCCACTGCATTCCACTCCAATCCACTCCACCCCATCATATTCCCTCGCATTCCATTCCACTCCATTACACTCTACTTTAATCCACTGCATTACACTCCTCTCTATCCCACTCCTCTCCATTCCACTAAACGCTACTCTAAACCCCTCCACTCCACTACATTCCATTCCATTGCCTCCCATTCCATTCCACTCTACTCCACTGCTCTCAATTCTACCCCATTTCATTCCATTCTAATCCATTGCACTTCATTGCAAATCCACTCTTCTCCACTACAATCCCCTCCACTCCACTGCATTCCATTACTTCCCATTCTCTTCTATTCCAGTCGACTCCACTCCATTCCATTCCATTCCATTCCATTACATTGCATTCATTCAATTCCATTCCCTTCCATCCCATTCCATTCCATTGCATTCCATTCCATTCCCTTTCATTCCATTCCATTGCAATCCACTCCACTCCTCTCCACTCCACTGGATTGCATTCATTCCCTTTCGCCCCCATTCCAGTCCACTCCATTCCATTCCATTCAATTCCATTCCTTTCCATTCCTTTCTATTCCATTCCTTTCCATTTTTTTCGACTAGAATCCACTCCACACCACTCTAATCCATTCCTTTACTTTCCATTCCATTCAAATCCACTATTCTCCACTCTACTCTTCTCCACTCCACTGCATTGCATTCCTTCCCTTTCGCTTCTATTCCAGTCCACTCTATTCCATTCCATTCGATTCCATTCCATTCCATTCCATTCCATTCCATTCCATTCCATTCCATTCCATTCCATTCCTTTCCATTGCTTTCTATTCCATTCCATTCCAGTCCATTCCATTAGACTCCATTGCAATTCTCTCAAATTCCTTCCTTTCTTCTCCATTCCACTCCACTGCACGCCATGGCACTTTATTTCATTCCTTTCCTTTCCATTCCACTCCATTTCAATCCATTCCATTCCATTCCATTCCATTCCACTCCATTCCATTCCTTTACATTTCATTACATTCTTTTCCCGTAGAACCCACTCCACTCCAATCCAATCCATTTCATTCCATTCCATTCAAATACACTATTCTCCGCTCCACTCCTCTCCACTCCACTGAATTCCATTAGTTCCCATTCGCTTCCATTCCAGTCCACTCCATTCCATTCCATTGGATTGCATTCCATTCCATTCCACTCCTTTCCACTCAACCCCAATCCCTTCCTTCCTTCTCCATTCCACTCTAGTACACTCCCCTCCACTTTTTTCCATTCCATTCAATTCCATTCCTTTCCATTCCACTCCATTCCATTCCATTCCCTTCTTTTCACTGGAATCCTCTCCACTCCACTCCAATACATTCCATTCCATTCTATTTAAATCCACTATTGTCTACTGCACTCTTCTCAACTCCACTGCATTCCATTCCTTCCGACTCACATCCATTCCTTTCCACTCCTTTCCATTGCATTCCATTCCATTCCATTCCTCTCCAGTCCACTCCATTCCATTCCTCTCCATTCCACTCCATTCCATTCCACTCCATTCCATTCCATGCCACTGCAATGCGTTCCATTCCATTCCATTCCTTTCCATTCCATTCCATTCCATTCTTTTCCACTGGAATCCACTCCAATCCACTCCAATCCATTCCATTCCATTCTATTCAAATCCACTCTTCTCCACTCCACTCCTCTCCACTCCACTCCCTTCCGTTCCTTCACATTTGACTTCATACCAGTCCACTCCTTTCCATTCCATTCTTTTCTTTTCAATTCCATTCTACTCCATTCCACTCCACTCCACTCCCTTCCTTTCTTCTCCATTCCACTCCACTGAGCTGCACAGCAATTTTTTCCATTCCATTCCATTCCATTCCATTCCATTCCATTCCATTCCATTCCAATCCATTCCATTCCGTTCCATTCTATTCCTTTCCACTGTATTCCACTCCATTCCACTCGAATTTATTCCATTCCATTCCGTTCAATTCAAATCCACCCTGCTCCAGTACATTGCTCTCCAATCCAGTGGATTTCATTCCTTCCAATTGGCCTCCTCTGCAGTCCATTCCATTCCATTCAACTCCATTCCATTCCATTCCATTCCATTCCATTCCATTCCATTCCATTCCATTCCACTTCATTCCACTGCACTCCTCTCTCATCCTTACTTCTCCATTCCACTCCACTACACTCCATTGAACTTTTTTCCATTCCATTCCATTCCATTCCATTCCATTCCATTCCATTCCACTAAATTCCATTCCATTGCATTCGATAGCATTACACTCCATTCCATTCTTTTCTGTTCCGCTCCATTCCATTCCATTCCAATGCATTCCATTCCCCTCCCTGCACCTCCACTCCAATCCACTGCATCCCATTCCATTCCATTGTATTACATTCCATTCCATTCCTTTCCATTCCATTCCATTCTACTCCAATCCACTTCACTGCAATCCACTGCATTCCATTCCATTCCATTCTATTCCATTCCATTCCATTCCATTCCATTCCTTTCCATTCCATTCTTTTCCACTATAATCTACTCCACTAAAATCGAATCCATTCCATTCCATTCCATACAATTCAAATCCACACTTCTCCACTAAATTCCTTTCCACTCCACTGCATTCCATTCCTTCACATTCGCCTCCACTCCGTTCCACTCCACTCCTTTCCATTCCGTTGCATTGCATTCCATTCTGCTCTGTTCTGTTCCATTCTCTTCCTTTCCATTCCATTCCATTCCTGTCCATTCCATTCCATTCCATTCTATTCTTTTCCACTGTAATCCACTCCATTCCACTCGAATTTATTCCACTCCATTCCGTTCAATTCAAATCCACCCTTGGCCAGTACATTGCTCTCCAATCCAGTGGATTTCATTCCTTCAAATTGGCCTCCACTGCAGTCTATTCCATTCCATTCAACTCCATTACATTCCACTTCATTCCACTGCACTCCTCTCCCATCCTTACTTCTCCATTCCACTCCACTACACTGCATTGAAATTTTTTACATTCCATTCCATTCCATTCCATTCCATTCCAATCCTTTCCATTAAATTCCATTCCGTTGCATTCGATAGCATTACACTCCATTCCATTCTTTTCTGTTCCGTTCCATTCCATTCCATTCCAACGCATTCCATTCCCGTCCATGCACCTCCACTCCAATCCACTGCATCCCATTCTATTCCATTGTTTTACATTCCATTCCATTCCTTTCCATTCCATTCCATTGTACTCCAATCCACTTCATGGCAATCCACTGCATTCTATTCCATTCCATTCCATTCCATTCCATTCCATTCCAGTCTATTCTTTTCCACTATAATCTACTTCACTAAATTCAAATCCATTCCATTCCATTCCATACAATTCAAATCCACACTTCTCCACTAAATTCCTTTCCACTCCACTGCATTCCATTCCTTCACATTCACCTCCACTCCGTTCCACTCCACTCCTTTCCATTCCATTGCATTGCATTAAATTCTGCTCTGTTCTGTTCCATTCTGTTCCTTTCCATTCCATTCCATTCCTTTCCATTCCACAGTATTCTATTCTATTCCTATCTTGCGACAAGTTATCAATCTCTCACCCTGGTTGGATTGCGGTGGCCCTATGTCAGCTCTCATTTTATTTCCCCTTTCCATTCCAATCCATTCCGTTCCATTGTATTCCATTCCATTCCATTCCATTCCGTTCCGTTGCGCTCCATTCCATTTCATTCCATTCCATTCCATTCCATTCCATTCCATTCCATTCCATTCCAGTTCATTTCGTTCTATTCCTTACCATTCCACACGATTCTATTCTATTCCTTTCTTTCAACCAGTTCTCAATGTGTCTCCCTGACTGGATTGCAGTGGCACAATGTCAGCTCCCATTTTATTTCACTGTTCTATTCCATTCCGTTCCATTCCATTCCATTCCATTCCATTCCGTTCCGTTCCATTCCTTTCCATTCCATTCCATTCCCTTACACTCCATTCCATTCCATTTCATTCCATTCCATTCCATTACATGTGATTCCTCACTGTTCTATTATATTCCTTTCTTTCAATAAGTTCTGAGTCTGTCACGCTGTCTGGATTGCTGTGGCAAAAATTCAGCACACATTTTATTTCACAGTTCCTTTCCAATAAATTAGATTCTATTCCATTCCATTCCATTCCATTCCATTTAATTCCATTCCGCATGTTGCTCACCATTGCATTCCATTCATTCCATTTCATTCCATTCCATTCCATTACTATCCTTTCCCCACTAATCTATTCTATTCCTTCCATTCAACAATTCCTCAATCTGTCACCCTGGCTGGATTTCAGTTTTGCAGTATCACCCCACATTTTATTTCACCCTTCCTTTCCATCCCATTCCATTCCATTCCATTCTCTTCCCTTCCGTTCCATTCCATTCCATTCTATTCCATTCCGTTCCATTCTGTTCCATTCCTTTCCATTGCAACCAATTCCATTCTATTCCATTCTATTCCATTCCATTGCATTCCATTCCATTCCATTCCATTCCATTCCATTCCATTCCATTCCATTCCATTCCACACGATTTTATTCTATTCCTTTCATTCAACAAGCTCTCAATCTGTAACCATTGTAGGATTGCAGTGGCACAATGTCAGCTCATATTTCATTTCACCATTCCATTCCATTCCGTTGCATTCCATTCCATTCTATTCATTCCATTCCCTTCCATTCCATTTGATTTCCTTCCGGTCAATTCCGTTCCGTTGCATTCCATTCCATTTCATTCCATTCCATTCCAAACTATTCTATTCTAGTCCTTTCTTTCAACATGTTCTCAATCTGTCACCCTGGCTGGATTGCAGTGGCACAATGTCAGCTCACATTTTGTTACACTGTTTCATTCCATTCCATTCTTTTCCACTCCATTCCATTCCATTTCATTCCGTTCCATTCCATTCCCTTCCATTGCATTCCATTCCATTCCATTCCATTCCATTCTTTTCCATTCCATTCCATTCCACATTATTCTATTCTACTCCTTTGTTTCAACAATTCTTACTATTTCACCCTGGCTGGATTGCAGTGGCACAATGTCAGCTCACATTTACTCTCACCATTCCATTCTGTTCCTTTCCATTCCATTCCATTCCTGTCCATTCCACAGTATTCTATTCTATTCCTATCTTGCGACAAGTTATCAATCTCTCACCCTGGTTGGATTGCGGTGGCCCTCTGTCAGCTCTAATTTTATTTCCCCTTTCCATTCCAATCCGTGCCATTCCATTCCATTCCATTCTATTCCATTCCATTCCATTCCATTCTGTTCCGTTGCGCTCCATTCCATTTCATTCCATTCCATTCCATTCCATTCTATTCTTTTCCACTGTAATCCACTCCATTCCACTCGAATTTATTCCACTCCATTCCGTTCAATTCAAATCCACACTTGGCCAGTACATTGCTCTCCAATCCAGTGGATTTCATTCCTTCAAATTGGTCTCCACTGCAGTCTATTCCATTCCATTCAACTCCATTACATTCCACTTCATTCCACTGCACTCCTCTCCCATCCTTACTTTTCCATTCCACTCCACTACACTGCATTGAAATTTTTTACATTCCATTCCATTCCATTCCATTCCATTCCAATCCTTTCCATTAAATTCCATTCCGTTGCATTCGATAGCATTACACTCCATTCCATTCTTTTCTGTTCCGTTCCATTCCATTCCATTCCAACGCATTCCATTCCCGTCCATGCACCTCCACTCCAATCCACTGCATCCCATTCTATTCCATTGTTTTACATTCCATTCCATTCCTTTCCATTCCATTCCATTCTACTCCAATCCACTTCATGGCAATCCACTGCATTCTATTCCATTCCATTCCATTCCATTCCATTCCAGTCTATTCTTTTCCACAATAATCTACTTCACTAAATTCAAATCCATTCCATTCCATTCCATACAATTCAAATCCACACTTCTCCACTAAATTCCTTTCCACTCCACTGCATTCCATTCCTTCACATTCACCTCCACTCCGTTCCACTCCACTCCTTTCCATTCCATTGCATTGCATTCCATTCTGCTCTGTTCTGTTCCATTCTGTTCCTTTCCATTCCATTCCATTCCTTTCCATTCCACAGTATTCTATTCTATTCCTATCTTGCGACAAGTTATCAATCTCTCACCCTGGTTGGATTGCGGTGGCCCTATGTCAGCTCTCATTTTATTTCCCCTTTCCATTCCAATCCATTCCGTTCCATTGTATTCCATTCCATTCCATTCCATTCCGTTCCGTTGCGCTCCATTCCATTTCATTCCATTCCATTCCATTCCATTCCATTCCATTCCATTCCAGTTCATTTCGTTCTATTCCTTACCATTCCACACGATTCTATTCTATTCCTTTCTTTCAACCAGTTCTCAATGTGTCTCCCTGACTGGATTGCAGTGGCACAATGTCAGCTCCCATTTTATTTCACTGTTCTATTCCATTCCGTTCCATTCCATTCCATTCCATTCCATTCCGTTCCGTTCCATTCCTTTCCATTCCATTCCATTCCCTTACACTCCATTCCATTCCATTTCATTCCATTCCATTCCATTACATGCGATTCCTCACTGTTCTATTATATTCCTTTCTTTCAATAAGTTCTGAGTCTGTCACGCTGTCTGGATTGCTGTGGCAAAAATTCAGCACACATTTTATTTCACAGTTCCTTTCCAATAAATTAGATTCTATTCCATTCCATTCCATTCCATTCCATTTAATTCCATTCCGCATGTTGCTCACCATTGCATTCCATTCATTCCATTTCATTCCATTCCATTCCATTACTATCCTTTCCCCACTAATCTATTCTATTCCTTCCATTCAACAATTCCTCAATCTGTCACCCTGGCTGGATTTCAGTTTTGCAGTATCACCCCACATTTTATTTCACCCTTCCTTTCCATCCCATTCCATTCCATTCCATTCTCTTCCCTTCCGTTCCATTCCATTCCATTCTATTCCATTCCGTTCCATTCTGTTCCTTTCCTTTCCATTGCAACCAATTCCATTCTATTCCATTCTATTCCATTCCATTGCATTCCATTCCATTCCATTCCATTCCATTCCATTCCATTCCATTCCATTCCACACGATTTTATTCTATTCCTTTCTTTCAACAAGCTCTCAATCTGTAACCACTGTAGGATTGCAGTGGCACAATGTCAGCTCATATTTCATTTCACCATTCCATTCCATTCCGTTGCATTCCATTCCATTCTATTCATTCCATTCCCTTCCATTCCATTTGATTACCTTCCGGTCAATTCCGTTCCGTTGCATTCCATTCCATTTCATTCCATTCCATTCCAAACTATTCTATTCTACTCCTTTCTTTCAACATGTTCTCAATCTGTCACCCTGGCTGGATTGCAGTGGCACAATGTCAGCTCACATTTTGTTACACTGTTTCATTCCATTCCATTCTTTTCCACTCCATTCCATTCCATTTCATTCCGTTCCATTCCATTCCCTTCCATTGCATTCCATTCCATTCCATTCCATTCCATTCCATTCCATTCCATTCCATTCCATTCCATTCTTTTCCATTCCATTCCATTCCACATTATTCTATTCTACTCCTTTGTTTCAACAATTCTTACTATGTCACCCTGGCTGGATTGCAGTGGCACAATGTCAGCTCACATTTACTCTCACCATTCCATTCTGTTCCATTCCATTCCATTCCATTCCATTCATTTCCATTCGGTTCCATTACACTGCGTTCCATTCCATTCCATTCCATTCAGTTGTATTCCACACTATTCTATTCTCTTCCTTTCTTTCAACAAGTTCTCAATCGGTCACCCTGGGTGGATTGCAGTGACACAATGTCAGCTCACATTTTATTTCACCGTTCCATTCCATTCCATTCCATTCCATTCCATTCCATTCCATTCATCTTCCATTGCACTCCATTCCATTCCATTCCAGACTATTTGATTCTATTACTTTCTTTCAACAAGTTCTTTATCTGTCACCCTGGCTTGATTGCAGTGGCACAATATCAGCTCACATTTTATTTAACCATTCCATTCCATTTCATTCCATTCCATTCCATTTCATTCCATTCCATTCCATTCCATTCCATTCCATTCCATTCCATTCCACAGTATGCTATTCTATTCCTTTCTTTCAAAAAGCTCTCAATCTGTCACCCTGGCTGAATTGCAGTGGCAGTACATCATCTCACATTTTATTTCACTGTTCCATTCCATTCATTTCCATTCCTTTCCATTCCACGCCACGCCACTCCACTCCACTCCACTCCACTCCACTCCACTCCACTCCACTTCATTCCGTTCCATTCCATTGCATTCCATTCCATTCCATTCCATTCCTTTCCATTCCATTCCATTCCACAGTATTCTATTCTATTCCTTTCTTTCAACAAGCTCTCAATCTGTCACCCTGGCTGAATTGCAGTGGCAGTACATCAGCTCACATTTTATTTCACTGTTCCATTCCATTCATTTCCATTCCTTTCCATTCCACGCCACGCCACTCCACTCCACTCCACTATACTCCACTCCACTCCACTCCACTTCATTCCATTCAATTCCATTCCATTCCATTCCATTCCATTCCATTCCATTCCATTCCATTCCAATCTTCCATTGCACTCCATTCCATTCCATTCCAGACTATTTGATTCTATTACTTTCTTTCAACAAGTTCTTTATCTGTCACCCTGGCTTGATTGCAGTGGCACAATATCAGCTCACATTTTATTTAACCATTCCATTCAATTTCATTCCATTCCATTCCATTTCATTCCATTCCATTCCATTCCATTTCATTCCATTCCATTCCATTCCATTCCATTCCATTCAATTCCATTCCATTCCATTCCACAGTATGCTATTCTATTCCTTTCTTTCAACAAGCTCTCAATCTGTCACCCTGGCTGAATTGCAGTGGCAGTACATCAGCTCACATTTTATTTCACTGTTCCATTCCATTCATTTCCATTCCATTCCATTCCACGCCACTCCACTCCACTCCATTCCATTCCATTCCATTCCATTCCATTACATTACATTTCATTCTATTCCATTCAATTCTTTTCCATTCGATTTCATTCTATTCTCTTCTATTATGTTCAATTGCACTCCATTCCATTCCATTCTTATTTCATCAACTTCTCAAACTGTCACCCTGATTATATTGCAGTTCCACAATGTCAGCTTTCTTTTTGCTTCACCGTTAAATTCCTTTCCATTCCATTCCCTTCCTTTCCATGTCATTCCATTCAATTCCCTTCCTTTCCATTGCATTCCATTCCATTGCATTCCATTCCATTCCATTCCATTCCATTCCATTCCATTCCATTCCATTCCATTCCATTCATCTTCCATTGCACTCCATTCCATTCCATTCCATTGTACTCCATTCCCTTCAATTCCTTTCTTTTGACAGGATCTCACTCTGTCACACAGGCGAGAATGCAGTGCTAGAATCTTATCACAAATTTCATTTGAACATTCCATTCCATTTCCTTCCACTCCATTCCACTGCACTCCACTTCTCTCCATTCCATTCCATTCCACTCCATTCCATTCCATTCCTTTCTTTCAAACGGTTCTCACTCTGTCACCGAGGCTGCCGTGAAGTAGCATAATCTGAGGTCACATTTCATTTCACCATTCCAGTCCATTCCACTTGATTCTATTCCACTCCACTGCATTCCACTCCAATCCACTCCACCCCATCATATTCCCTCGCATTCCATTCCACTCCATTACACTCTACTTTAATCCACTGCATTACACTCCTCTCTATCCCACTCCTCTCCATTCCAATCCACGCTACTCTAAACCACTCCACTCCACTACATTCCATTCCATTGCCTCCCATTCCATTCCACTCTACTCCACTGCTCTCAATTCTACCCCATTTCATTCCATTCTAATCCATTGCACTTCATTGCAAATCCACTCTTCTCCACTACAATCCTCTCCACTCCACTGCATTCCATTACTTCCCATTCTCTTCTATTCCAGTCGACTCCACTCCATTCCATTCCATTCCATTCCATTCCATTCCATTCATTCAATTCCATTCCCTTCCATCCCATTCCATTCCATTGCATTCCATTCCATTCCCTTTCATTCCATTCCATTGCAATCCACTCCACTCCTCTCCACTCCACTGGATTGCATTCATTCCCTTTCGCCCCCATTCCAGTCCACTCCATTCCATTCCATTCAATTCCATTCCTTTCCATTCCTTTCTATTCCATTCCTTTCCATTTTTTTCGACTAGAATCCACTCCACACCACTCTAATCCATTCCTTTACTTTCCATTCCATTCAAATCCACTATTCTCAACTCTACTCTTCTCCACTCCACTGCATTGCATTCCTTCCCTTTCGCTTCTATTCCAGTCCACTCTATGCCATTCCATTCGATTCCATTCCATTCCATTCCATTCCATTCCATTCCTTTCCATTGCTTTCTATTCCATTCCATTCCAGTCAATTCCATTAGACTCCATTCCAATTCTCTCAAATTCCTTCCTTTCTTCTCCTTTCCACTCCACTGCACGCCATGGCACTTTATTTCATTCCTTTCCTTTCCATTCCACTCCATTTCAATCCATTCCATTCCATTCCGTTCCATTCCCCTCCATTCCATTCCTTTACATTTCATTACATTCTTTTCCCGTAGAACCCACTCCACTCCAATCCAATCCATTTCATTCCATTCCATTCAAATACACTATTCTCCGCTCCACTCCTCTCCACTCCACTGAATTCCATTAGTTCCCATTCGCTTCCACTCCAGTCCACTCCATTCCATTCCATTGCATTGCATTCCATTCCATTCCACTCCTTTCCACTCAACCCCAATCCCTTCCTTCCTTCTCCATTCCACTCTAGTACACTCCCCTCCACTTTTTTCCATTCCATTCAATTCCATTCCTTTCCATTCCACTCCATTCCATTCCATTCCCTTCTTTTCACTGGAATCCTCTCCACTCCACTCCAATACATTCCATTCCATTCTATTTAAATCCACTATTGTCTACTGCACTCCTCTCAACTCCACTGCATTCCATTCCTTCCGACTCACATCCATTCCTTTCCACTCCTTTCCATTGCATTCCATTCCATTCCATTCCATTCCTCTCCAGTCCACTCCATTCCATTCCTCTCCATTCCACTCCATTCCATTCCACTCCATTCCATTCCATGCCACTGCAATGCGTTCCATTCCATTCCATTCCTTTCCATTCCATTCCATTCTTTTCCACTGGAATCCACTCCAATCCACTCCAATCCATTCCAATCCATTCTATACAAATCCACTCTTCTCCACTCCACTCCTCTCCACTCCACTCCGTTCCGTTCCTTCACATTCGCCTTCATTCCAGTCCACTCCTTTCCATTCCATTCTTTTCTTTTCAATTGCATTCTACTCCATTCCACTCCACTCCACTCCCTTCCTTTCTTCTCCATTCCACTCCACTGAGCTGCACAGCAATTTTTTCCATTCCATTCCATTCCATTCCATTCCAATCCATTCCATTCCGTTCCATTCTATTCTTTTCCACTGTAATCCACTCCATTCCACTCGAATTTATTCCATTCCATTCCGTTCAATTCAAATCCACCCTGCTCCAATACATTGCTCTCCAATCCAGTGGATTTCATTCCTTCCAATTGGCCTCCACTGCAGTCCGTTCCATTCCATTCAACTCCATTCCATTCCATTCCATTCCATTCCATTCCATTCCATTCCACTTCATTCCACTGCACTCCTCTCTCATCCTTACTTCTCCATTCCACTCCACTACACTCCATTGAACTTTTTTCCATTCCATTCCATTCCATTCCATTCCATTCCACTAAATTCCATTCCATTGCATTCGATAGCATTACACTCCATTCCATTCTTTTCTGTTCCGTTCCATTCCATTCCATTCCAATGCATTACATTACCCTCCCTGCACCTCCACTCCAATCCACTGCATCCCATTCCATTCCATTGTATTACATTCCATTCCATTCCTTTCCATTCCATTCCATTCTACTCCAATCTACTTCACTGCAATCCACTGCATTCCATTCCATTCCATTCTATTCCATTCCATTCCATTCCATTACATTCCATTCCATTCCATTCCATTCCATTCTTTTCCACTATAATCTACTCCACTAAAATCGAATCCATTCCATTCCATTCCATACAATTCAAATCCACACTTTTCCACTAAATTCCTTTCCACTCCACTCCATTCCATTCCATCACATTCGCCTAGACTCCGTTCCACTCCACTCCTTTCCATTCCGTTGCATTGCATTCCATTCTGCTCTGTTCTGTTCCATTCTGTTCCTTTCCATTCCATTCCATTCCTGTCCATTCCACAGTATTCTATTCTATTCCTATCTTGCGACAAGTTATCAATCTCTCACCCTGGTTGGATTGCGGTGGCCCTATGTCAGCTCTAATTTTATTTCCCTTTTCCATTCCAATCCGTGCCATTCCATTCCATTCCATTCTATTCCATTCCATTCCATTCCATTCTGTTCCGTTGCGCTCCATTCCATTTCATTCCATTCCATTCCATTCCATTCTATTCTTTTCCACTGTAATCCACTCCATTCCACTCGAATTTATTCCACTCCATTCCGTTCAATTCAAATCCACCCTTCGCCAGTACATTGCTCTCCAATCCAGTGGATTTCATTCCTTCAAATTGGCCTCCAATGCAGTCCATTCCATTCCATTCAACTCCATTCCATTCCACTTCATTCCACTGCACTCCTCTCCCATCCTTACTTCTCCATTCCACTCCACTAGACTGCATTGAAATTTTTTACATTCCATTCCATTCCATTCCATTCCATTCCAATCCATTCCATTCCATTCCATTCCATTAAATTCCATTCCATTGCATTCGATAGCATTACACTCCATTCCATTCTTTTCTGTTCCATTCCATTCCATTCCATTCCAACGCATTCCATTCCCGTCCATGCACCTCCACTCCAATCCACTGCATCCAATTCTATTCCATTGTATTACATTCCAATCCATTCCTTTCCATTCCATTCCATTCTACTCCAATCCACTTCACGGCAATCCACTGCATTCCATTCCATTCCATTCCATTCCATTCCATTCCATTCCATTCCATTCCAGTCTATTCTTTTCCACTATAATCTACTTCACTAAAATCGAATCCATTCCATTCCATTCCATACAATTGAAATCCACACTTCTCCCCTAAATTCCTTTCCACTCCACTGCATTCCATTCCTTCACATTCGCCTCCACTCCGTTCCACTCCACTCCTTTCCATTCCATTGCATTGCATTCCATTCTGCTCTGTTCTGTTCCATTCTGTTCCTTTCCATTCCATTCCATTCCTTTCCATTCCACAGTATTCTATTCTATTACTATCTTGCGACAAGTTATCAATCTCTCACCCTGGTTGGATTGCGGTGGCCCTATGTCAGCTCTCATTTTATTTCCCCTTTCCATTCCAATCCATTCCGTTCCATTGTATTCCATTCCATTCCATTCCATTCCGTTCCGTTGCGCTCCATTTCATTCCATTCCATTCCATTACATTCCATTCCATTCCATTCCATTCCATTCCATTCCAATCTTTTCCAGTATAATCTACTCCACTAATATCGAATCCATTCCATTCCATTCCATACAATTCAAATCCACACTTCTCCACTAAATTCCTTTCCACTCCACTGCATTCCATTCCTTCACATTCGCCTCCACTCCGTTCCACTCCACTCCTTTCCATTCCGTTGCATTGCATTCCATTCTGCTCTGTTCTGTTCTGTTCCATTCTGTTCCTTTCCATTCCATTCCATTCCTGTCCATTCCACAGTATTCTATTCTATTCCTATCTTGCGACAAGTTATCAATCTCTCACCCTGGTTGGATTGCGGTGGCCCTATGTCAGCTCTAATTTTATTACCCCTTTCCATTCCAATCCGTGCCATTCCATTCCATTCCATTCTATTCCATTCCATTCCATTCCATTCTGTTCCGTTGCGCTCCATTCCGTTTCATTCCATTCCATTCCATTCTATTCTTTTCCACTGTAATCCACTCCATTCCACTCGAATTTATTCCACTCCATTCCGTTCAATTCAAATCCACCCTTCGCCAGTACATTGCTCTCCAATCCAGTGGATTTCATTCCTTCAAATTGTCCTCCACTGCAGTCCAATCCATTCCATTCAACTCCCTTCCATTCCACTTCATTCCACTGCACTCCTCTCCCATCCTTACTTCTCCATTCCACTCCACTACACTGCATTGAAATTTTTTACATTCCATTCCATTCCATTCCATTCCATTCCATTCCATTCCATTCCATTCCATTAAATTCCATTCCATTGCATTCGATAGCATTACACTCCATTCCATTCTTTTGTGTTCCGTTCCATTCCATTCCATTCCAACGCATTCCATTCCCGTCCATGCACCTCCACTCCAATCCACTGCATCCCATTCTATTCCATTGTATTACATTCCATTCCATTCCTTTCCATTCCATTCCATTCTACTCCAATCCACTTCATGGCAATCCACTGCATTCCATTCCATTCCATTCCATTCCATTCCATTCCATTCCATTCCAGTCTGTTCTTTTCCACTATAATCTACTTCACTAAATTCGAATCCATTCCATTCCATTCCATAGAATTCAAATCCACACTTCTCCACTAAATAACTTTCCACTCCACTGCATTCCATTCCTTCACATTCGCCTCCACTCCGTTCCACTCCACTCCTTTCCATTCCATTGCATTGCATTCCATTCTGCTCTGTTCTGTTCCATTCTGTTCCTTTCCATTCAATTCCATTCCTTTCCATTCCATTCCATTCCTTTCCTTTCCACAGTATTCTATTCTATTCCTATCTTGCGACAAGTTATCAATCTCTCACCCTGGTTGGATTGCGGTGGCCCTATGTCAGCTCTCATTTTATTTCCCCTTTCCATTCCATCCATTCCGTTCCATTGTATTCCATTCCATTCCATTCCATTCCGTTCCATTGCGCTCCATTCCATTTCATTCCATTCCATTCCATTCCATTCCATTCCATTCCATTCCATTCCAGTTCATTTCGTTCTATTCCTTACCATTCCACACGATTCTATTCTATTCCTTTCTTTCAACCAGTTCTCAATGTGTCACCCTGACTGGATTGCAGTGCACAATGTCAGCTCCCATTTTATTTCACTGTTCTATTCCATTCCGTTCCATTCCATTCCATTCCATTCCATTCCATTCCGTTCCATTCCTTTCCATTCCATTCCATTCCCTTACACTCCATTCCATTCCATTTCATTCCATTCCATTCCATTACATGCGATTCCTCACTGTTCTATTATATTCATTTCTTTCAATATGTTCTGAGTCTGTCACGCTGTCTGGATTGCTGTGGCAAAAATTCAGCACACATTTTATTTCACAGTTCCTTTCCAATAAATTAGATTCTATTCCTTTCCATTCCATTCCATTCCATTTAATTCCATTCCGCATGTTGCTCACCATTGCATTCCATTCATTCCATTTCATTCCATTCCATTCCATTACTTTCCTTTCCCCACTAATCTATTCTATTCCTTCCATTCAACAATTCCTCAATCTGTCACCCTGGCTGGATTTCAGTTTTGCAGTATCACCCCACATGTTATTTCACCCTTCCTTTCCATCCCATTCCATTCCATTCCATTCTCTTCCCTTCCGTTCCATTCCATTCCATTCTATTCCATTCCGTTCCATTCTGTTCCACTCCTTTCCATTGCAACCAATTCCATTCTATTCCATTCTATTCCATTCCATTGCATTCCATTCCATTCCATTCCATTCCATTCCATTCCATTCCATTCCATTCCATTCCACACGATTTTATTCTATTCCTTTCTTTCAACAAGCTCTCAATCTGTAACCATTGTAGGATTGCAGTGGCACAATGTCAGCTCATATTTCATTTCACCATTCCATTCCATTCCGTTGCATTCCATTCCATTCTATTCATTCCATTCCCTTCCATTCCATTTGATTACCTTCCGGTCAATTCCATTCCGTTGCATTCCATTCCATTTCATTCCATTCCATTCCAAACTATTCTATTCTACTCCTTTCTTTCAACATGTTCTCAATCTGTCACCCTGGCTGGATTGCAGTGGCACAATGTCAGCTCACATTTTGTTACACTGTTTCATTCCATTCCATTCTTTTCCACTCCATTCCATTCCATTTTATTCCGTTCCATTCCATTCCCTTCCATTGCATTCCATTCCATTCCATTCCATTCCATTCCATTCCATTCCATTCCATTCCATTCTTTTCCATTCCATTCCATTCCACACTATTCTATTCTACTCCTTTGTTTCAACAATTCTTGCAATGTCACCCTGGCTGGATTGCAGTGGCATAATGTCAGCTCACATTTACTCTCACCATTCCATTCTGTTCCATTCCATTCCATTCCATTCCATTCCATTCCATTCCATTCCATTCCATTGCATTCCACTCCATTCCATTCCATTCATTTCCATTCGGTTCCATTACACTCCGTTCCATTCCATTCCATTCCATTCCATTCCATTCAGTTGTATTCCACACTATTCTATTCTCTTCCTTTCTTTCAACAAGTTCTCAATCGGTCACCCTGGGTGGATTGCAGTGACACAATGTCAGCTCACATTTTATTTCACCGTTCCATTCCATTCCATTCCATTCCATTCCATTCCATTCCATTCCATTCATCTTCCATTGCACTCCATTCCATTCCATTCCAGACTATTTGATTCTATTACTTTCTTTCAACAAGTTCTTTATCTGTCACCCTGGCTTGATTGCAGTGGCACAATATCAGCTCACATTTTATTTAACCATTCCATTCCATTTCATTCCATTCCATTCCATTTCATTCCATTCCATTCCATTCCATTCCATTCCATTCCATTCCATTCCATTCCACAGTATGCTATTCTATTCCTTTCTTTCAACAAGCTCTCAATCTGTCACCCTGGCTGAATTGCAGTGGCAGTACATCAGCTCACATTTTATTTCACTGTTCCATTCCATTCATTTCCATTCCTTTCCATTCCACGCCACTCCACTCCACTCCACTCCACTCCACTCCACTTCATTCCATTCCATTCCATTCCATTCCATTCCATTCCATTCCATTCCATTCCATTCCATTCCATTCCATTCCATTCCACAGTATTCTATTCTATTCCTTTCTTTCAACAAGCTCTCAATCTGTCACCCTGGCTGAATTGCAGTGGCAGTACATCAGCTCACATTTTATTTCACTGTTCCATTCCATTCATTTCCATTCCATTCCATTCCACGCCACTCCACTCCACTCCATTCCATTCCATTCCATTACATTACATTTCATTCTATTCCATTCAATTCTTTTCCATTCGATTTCATTCTATTCTCTTCTATTATGTTCAATTGCACTCCATTCCATTCCATTCTTATTTCATCAACTTCTCAAACTGTCACCCTGATTATATTGCAGTTCCACAATGTCAGCTTTCTTTTTGCTTCACCGTTAAATTCCTTTCCATTCCATTCCCTTCCTTTCCATGTCATTCCATTCAATTCCCTTCCTTTCCATTGCATTCCATTCCATTGCATTCCATTCCATTCCATTCCATTCCATTCATCTTCCATTGCACTCCATTCCATTCCATTCCATTGTACTCCATTCCCTTCAATTCCTTTCTTTTGACAGGATCTCACTCTGTCACACAGGCGAGAATGCAGTGCTAGAATCTTATCACAAATTTCATTTCAACATTCAATTCCATTTCCTTCCACTCCATTCCACTGCACTCCACTTCTCTCCATTCCATTCCATTCCACTCCATTCCATTCCATTCCTTTCTTTCAAAGGGTTCTCACTCTGTCACCGAGGCTGCCGTGAAGTAGCATAATCTGAGGTCACATTTCATTTCACCATTCCAGTCCATTCCATTTGATTCTATTCCACTCCACTGCATTCCACTCCAATCCACTCCACCCCATCATATTCCCTCGCATTCCATTCCACTCCATTACACTCTACTTTAATCCACTGCATTACACTCCTTTCTATCCCACTCCTCTCCATTCCACTCCACGCTACTCTAAACCACTCCACTCCACTACATTCCATTCCATTGCCTCCCATTCCATTCCACTCTACTCCACTGCTCTCAATTCTACCCCATTTCATTCCATTCTAATCCATTGCACTTCATTGCAAATCCACTCTTCTCCACTACAATCCTCTCCACTCCACTGCATTCCATTACTTCCCATTCTCTTCTATTCCAGTCGACTCCACTCCATTCCATTCCATTCCATTCCATTCCATTGCATTCATTCATTTCCATTCCTTTCCATCCCATTCCATTCCATTGCATTCCATTCCATTCCCTTTCATTCCATTCCATTGCAATCCACTCCACTCCTCTCCACTCCACTGGATTGCATTCATTCCCTTTCGCCCCCATTCCAGTCCACTCCATTCCATTCCATTCAATTCCATTCCTTTCCATTCCTTTCTATTCCATTCCTTTCCATTTTTTTCGACTAGAATCCACTCCACACCACTCTAATCCATTCCTTTACTTTCCATTCCATTCAAATCCACTATTCTCCACTCTACTCTTCTCCACTCCACTGCATTGCATTCCTTCCCTTTCGCTTCTATTCCAGTCCACTCTATTCCATTCCATTCCATTCCATTCCATTCCATTCCATTCCATTCCATTCCATTCCATTCCTTTCCATTCCATTCCTTTCCATTCCATTCCTTTCCATTGCTTTCTATTCCATTCCGTTCCAGTCCATTCCATTAGACTCCATTCCAATTCTCTCAAATTCCTTCCTTTCTTCTCCATTCCACTCCACTGCGCGCCATGGCACTTTATTTCATTCCTTTCCTTTCCATTCCACTCCATTTCAATCCATTCCATTCCATTCCGTTCCATTCCACTCCATTCCATTCCTTTACATTTCATTACATTCTTTTCCCGTAGAACCCACTCCACTCCAATCCAATCCATTTCATTCCATTCCATTCAAATACACTATTCTCCGCTCCACTCCTCTCCACTCCACTGAATTCCATTAGTTCCCATTCACTTCCATTCCAGTCCACTCCATTCCATTCCATTGCATTGCATTCCATTCCATTCCACTCCTTTCCACTCAACCCCAATCCCTTCCTTCCTTCTCCATTCCACTCTAGTACACTCCCCTCCACTTTTTTCCATTCCATTCAATTCCATTCCTTTCCATTCCACTCCATTCCATTCCATTCCCTTCTTTTCACTGGAATCCTCTCCACTCCACTCCAATACATTCCATTCCATTCTATTTAAATCCACTATTGTCTACTGCACTCCTCTCAACTCCACTGCATTCCATTCCTTCCGACTCACATCCATTCCTTTCCACTCCTTTCCATTGCATTCCATTCCATTCCATTCCTCTCCAGTCCACTCCATTCCATTCCTCTCCATTCCACTCCATTCCATTCCACTCCATTCCATTCCATGCCACTGCAATGCGTTCCATTCCATTCCATTCCTTTCCATTCCATTCCATTCCATTCTTTTCCACTGGAATCCACTCGAATCCACTCCAATCCATTCCATTCCATTCTATTCAAATCCACTCTTCTCCACTCCACTCCTCTCCACTCCACTCCGTTCCGTTCCTTCACATTCGCCTTCATTCCAGTCCACTCCTTTCCATTCCATTCTTTTCTTTTCAATTCCATTCTACTCCTTTCCACTCCACTCCACTCCCTTCCTTTCTTCTCCATTCCACTCCACTGAGCTGCACAGCAATTTTTTCCATTCCATTCCATTCCATTCCATTCCGTTCCATTCTATTCTTTTCCACTGTAATCCAATCCATTCCACTCGAATTTATTCCATTCCATTCCGTTCAATTCAAATCCACCTTGCTCCAGTACATTGCTCTCCAATCCAGTGGATTTCATTCCTTCCAATTGGCCTCCACTGCAGTCCATTCCTTTCCATTCAACTCCATTCCATTCCATTCCATTCCATTCCATTCCATTCCATTCCACTTCATTCCACTGCACTCCTCTCCCATCCTTACTTCTCCATTCCACTCCACTACACTCCATTGAACTTTTTTCCATTCCATTCCATTCCATTCCATTCCATTCCATTCCATTCCATTCCATTCCACTAAATTCCATTCCATTGCATTCGATAGCATTACACTCCATTCCATTCTTTTCTGTTCCGTTCCATTCCATTCCATTCCATTCCAATGCATTCCAATCCCCTCCCTGCACCTCCACTCCAATCCACTGCATCCCATTCCATTCCATTGTATTACATTCCATTCCATTCCTTTCCATTCCATTCCATTCTACTCCAATCCACTTCACTGCAGTCCACTGCATTCCATTCCATTCCATTCTATTCCATTCCATTCCATTCCATTCCATTCCATTCTTTTCCACTATAATCTACTCCACTAAAATCGAATCCATTCCATTCCATTCCATACAATTCAAATCCACACTTTTCCACTAAATTCCTTTCCACTCCACTGCATTCCATTCCTTCACATTCGCCTCCACTCCGTTCCACTCCACTCCTTTCCATTCCGTTGCATTGCATTCCATTCTGCTCTGTTCTGTTCCATTCTGTTCCTTTCCATTCCATTCCATTCCTGTCCATTCCACAGTATTCTATTCTATTCCTATCTTGCGACAAGTTATCAATCTCTCACCCTGGTTGGATTGCGGTGGCCCTATGTCAGCTCTAATTTTATTTCCCCTTTCCATTCCAATCCGTGCCATTCCATTCCATTCCATTCTATTCCATTCCATTCCATTCCATTCTGTTCCGTTGCGCTCCATTCCATTTCATTCCATTCCATTCCATTCCATTCTATTCTTTTCCACTGTAATCCTCTCCATTCCACTCGAATTTATTCCACTCCATTCCGTTCAATTCAAATCCACCCTTCGCCAGTACATTGCTCTCCAATCCAGTGGATTTCATTCCTTCAAATTGGCCTCCACTGCAGTCCATTCCATTCCATTCAACTCCATTCCATTCCACTTCATTCCACTGCACTCCTCTCCCATCCTTACTTCTCCATTCCACTCCACTACACTGCATTGAAATTTTTTACATTCCATTCCATTCCATTCCATTCCATTCCATTCCATTAAATTCCATTCTGTTGCATTCGATAGCATTACACTCCATTCCATTCTTTTCTGTTCCGTTCCATTCCATTCCATTCCAACGCATTCCATTCCCGTCCATGCACCTCCACTCCAATCCACTGCATCCCATTCTATTCCATTGTTTTACATTCCATTCCATTCCTTTCCATTCCATTCCATTCTACTCCAATCCACTTCATGGCAATTCACTGCATTCCATTCCATTCCATTCCATTCCATTCCATTCCATTCCATTCCATTCCATTCCATTCCAGTCTATTCTTTTCCACTATAATCTACTTCACTAAATTCGAATCCATTCCATTCCATTCCATACAATTCAAATCCACACTTCTCCACTAAATTCCTTTCCACTCCACTGCATTCCATTCCTTCACATTCGCCTCCACTCCTTTCCACTCCACTCCTTTCCATTCCATTGCATTGCATTCCATTCTGCTCTGTTCTGTTCCATTCTGTTCCTTTCCATTCCATTCCATTCCTTTCCATTCCACAGTATTCTATTCTATTCCTATCTTGCGACAAGTTATCAATCTCTCACCCTGGTAGGATTGCGGTGGCCCTATGTCAGCTCTCATTTTATTTCCCCTTTCCATTCCAATCCATTCCGTTCCATTGTATTCCATTCCATTCCATTCCATTCCGTTCCGTTGCGCTGCATTCCATTTCATTCCATTCCATTCCATTCCATTCGATTCCATTCCATTCCATTCCAGTTCATTTCGTTCTATTCCTTACCATTCCACACGATTCTATTCTATTCCTTTCTTTCAACCAGTTCTCAAAGTGTCACCCTGACTGGATTGCAGTGGCACAATGTCAGCTCCCATTTTATTTCACTGTTCTATTCCATTCCGTTCCATTCCATTCCATTCCATTCCATTCCATTCCATTCCATTCCGTTCCATTCCTTTCCATTCCATTCCATTCCCTTACACTCCATTCCATTCCATTTCATTCCATTCCATTCCATTACATGCGACTCCACACTGTTCTATTATATTCCTTTCTTTCAATATGTTCTGAGTCTGTCACGCTGTCTGGATTGCTGTGGCAAAAATTCAGCACACATTTTATTTCACAGTTCCTTTCCAATAAATTAGATTCTATTCCATTCCATTCCATTCCATTCCATTCCATTTAATTCCGTTCCGCATGTTGCTCACCATTGCATTCCATTCATTCCATTTCATTCCATTCCATTCCATTACCTTCCTTTCCCCACTAATCTATTCTATTCCTTCCATTCTACAATTCCTCAATCTGTCACCCTGGCTGGATTTCAGTTTTGCAGTATCACCCCACATTTTATTTCACCCTTCCTTACCATCCCATTCCATTCCATTCCATTCTCTTCCCTTCCGTTCCATTCCATTCCATTCTATTCCATTCCGTTCCATTCTGTTCCATTCCTTTCCATTGCAACCAATTCCATTCTATTCCATTCTATTCCATTCCATTGCATTCCATTCCATTCCATTCCATTCCATTCCATTCCATTCCATTCCATTCCATTCCATTCATCTTCCATTGCACTCCATTCCATTCCATTCCAGACTATTTGATTCTATTACTTTCTTTCAACAAGTTCTTTATCTGTCACCCTGGCTTGATTGCAGTGGCACAATATCAGCTCACATTTTATTTAACCATTCCATTCCATTTCATTCCATTCCATTCCATTTCATTCCATTCCATTCCATTCCATTCCATTCCATTCCATTCCATTCCATTCCACAGTATGCTATTCTATTCCTTTCTTTCAACAAGCTCTCATCTGTCACCCTGGCTGAATTGCAGTGGCAGTACATCAGCTCACATTTTATTTCACTGTTCCATTCCATTCATTTCCATTCCTTTCCATTCCACGCCACGCCACTCCACTCCACTCCACTCCACTCCACTCCACTTCATTCCATTCCATTCCATTCCATTCCATTCCATTCCATTCCATTCCATTCCATTCCTTTCCATTCCATTCCATTCCACAGTATTCTATTCTATTCCTTTCTTTCAACAAGCTCTGAATCTGTCACCCTGGCTGAATTGCAGTGGCAGTACATCAGCTCACATTTTATTTCACTGTTCCATTCCATTCATTTCCATTCCATTCCATTCCATTCCATTCCATTCCATTCCATTCCATTCCACACGATTTTATTCTATTCCTTTCTTTCACCATCTCTCAATCTGTAACCATTGTAGGATTGCAGTGGCACAATGTCAGCTCATATTTCATTTCACCATTCCATTCCATTCCGTTGCATTCCATTCCATTCTATTCATTCCATTCCCTTCCATTCCATTTGATTACATTCCGGTCAATTCCGTTCCGTTGCATTCCATTCCATTTCATTCCATTCCATTCCAAACTATTCTATTCTACTCCTTTCTTTCAACATGTTCTCAATCTGTCACCCTGGCTGGATTGCAGTGGCACAATGACAGCTCACATTTTGTTACACTGTTTCATTCCATTCCATTCTTTTCCACTCCATTCCATTCCATTTCATTCCGTTCCATTCCATTCCCTTCCATTGCATTCCATTCCATTCCATTCCATTCCATTCCATTCCATTCCATTCCATTCTTTTCCATTCCATTCCATTCCACACTATGCTATTCTACTCCTTTGTTTCAACAATTCTTACTATGTCACCCTGGCTGGATTGCAGTGGCACAATGTCAGCTCACATTTACTCTCACCATTCCATTCTGTTCCATTCCATTCCATTCCATTCCATTCCATTCCATTCCATTCCATTCCATTCCATTCCATTCCATTCCATTCATCTTCCATTGCACTCCATTCCATTCCATTCCAGACTATTTGATTCTATTACTTTCTTTCAACAAGTTCTTTATCTGTCACCCTGGCTTGATTGCTGTGGCACAATATCAGCTCACATTTTATTTAACCATTCCATTCCATTTCATTCCATTCCATTCCATTTCATTCCATTCCATTCCATTCCATTCCATTCCATTCCATTCCATTCCATTCCATTCCATTCCACAGTATGCTATTCTATTCCTTTCTTTCAACAAGCTCTCAATCTGTCACCCTGGCTGAATTGCAGTGGCAGTACATCAGCTCACATTTTATTTCACTGTTCCATTCCATTCATTTCCATTCCTTTCCATTCCACGCCACTCCACTCCACTCCACTCCACTCCACTCCACTCCACTCCACTTCATTCCATTCCATTCCATTCCATTCCATTCCATTCCATTCCATTCCATTCCATTCCATTCCTTTCCATTCCATTCCATTCCACAGTATTCTATTCTATTCCTTTCTTTCAACAAGCTCTCAATCTGTCACCCTGGCTGAATTGCAGTGGCAGTACATCAGCTCACATTTTATTTCACTGTTCCATTCCATTCATTTCCATTCCATTCCATTCCACGCCACTCCACTCCACTCCATTCCATTCCATTCCATTCCATTCCATTCCATTACATTTCATTCTATTCCATTCAATTCTTTTGCATTCGATTTCATTCTATTCTCTTCTATTATGTTCAATTGCACTCCATTCCATTCCATTCTTATTTCATCAACTTCTCAAACTGTCACCCTGATTATATTGCACTTCCACAATGTCAGCTTTCTTTTTGCTTCACCGTTAAATTCCTTTCCATTCCATTCCCTTCCTTTCCATGTCATTCCATTCAATTCCCTTCCTTTCCATTGCATTCCATTCCATTGCATTCCATTCCATTCCATTCCATTCCATTCATCTTCCATTGCACTCCATTCCATTCCATTCCATTGTACTCCATTCCCTTCAATTCCTTTCTTTTGACAGGATCTCACTCTGTCACACAGGCGAGAATGCAGTGCTAGAATCTTATCACAAATTTCATTTCAACATTCCATTCCATTTCCTTCCACTCCATTCCACTGCACTCCACTTCTCTCCATTCCATTCCATTCCACTCCATTCCATTCCATTCCTTTCTTTCAAAGGGTTCTCACTCTGTCACCGAGGCTGCCGTGAAGTAGCATAATCTGAGGTCACATTTCATTTCACCATTCCAGTCCATTCCATTTGATTCTATTCCACTCCACTGCATTCCACTCCAATCCACTCCACCCCATCATATTCCCTCGCATTCCATTCCACTCCATTACACTCTACTTTAATCCACTGCATTACACTCCTTTCTATCCCACTCCTCTCCATTCCACTCCACGCTACTCTAAACCACTCCACTCCACTACATTCCATTCCATTGCCTCCCATTCCATTCCACTCTACTCCACTGCTCTCAATTCTACCCCATTTCATTCCATTCTAATCCATTGCACTTCATTGCAAATCCACTCTTCTCCACTACAATCCTCTCCACTCCACTGCATTCCATTACTTCCCATTCTCTTCTATTCCAGTCGACTCCACTCCATTCCATTCCATTCCATTCCATTCCATTGCATTCATTCATTTCCATTCCTTTCCATCCCATTCCATTCCATTGCATTCCATTCCATTCCCTTTCATTCCATTCCATTGCAATCCACTCCACTCCTCTCCACTCCACTGGATTGCATTCATTCCCTTTCGCCCCCATTCCAGTCCACTCCATTCCATTCCATTCAATTCCATTCCTTTCCATTCCTTTCTATTCCATTCCTTTCCATTTTTTTCGACTAGAATCCACTCCACACCACTCTAATCCATTCCTTTACTTTCCATTCCATTCAAATCCACTATTCTCCACTCTACTCTTCTCCACTCCACTGCATTGCATTCCTTCCCTTTCGCTTCTATTCCAGTCCACTCTATTCCATTCCATTCCATTCCATTCCATTCCATTCCATTCCATTCCTTTCCATTCCATTCCTTTCCATTCCATTCCTTTCCATTGCTTTCTATTCCATTCCGTTCCAGTCCATTCCATTAGACTCCATTCCAATTCTCTCAAATTCCTTCCTTTCTTCTCCATTCCACTCCACTGCGCGCCATGGCACTTTATTTCATTCCTTTCCTTTCCATTCCACTCCATTTCAATCCATTCCATTCCATTCCGTTCCATTCCACTCCATTCCATTCCTTTACATTTCATTACATTCTTTTCCCGTAGAACCCACTCCACTCCAATCCAATCCATTTCATTCCATTCCATTCAAATACACTATTCTCAGCTCCACTCCTCTCCACTCCACTGAATTCCATTAGTTCCCATTCACTTCCATTCCAGTCCACTCCATTCCATTCCATTGCATTGCATTCCATTCCATTCCACTCCTTTCCACTCAACCCCAATCCCTTCCTTCCTTCTCCATTCCACTCTAGTACACTCCCCTCCACTTTTTTCCATTCCATTCAATTCCATTCCTTTCCATTCCACTCCATTCCATTCCATTCCCTTCTTTTCACTGGAATCCTCTCCACTCCACTCCAATACATTCCATTCCATTCTATTTAAATCCACTATTGTCTACTGCACTCCTCTCAACTCCACTGCATTCCATTCCTTCCGACTCACATCCATTCCTTTCCACTCCTTTCCATTGCATTCCATTCCATTCCATTCCTCTCCAGTCCACTCCATTCCATTCCTCTCCATTCCACTCCATTCCATTCCACTCCATTCCATTCCATGCCACTGCAATGCGTTCCATTCCATTCCATTCCTTTCCATTCCATTCCATTCCATTCTTTTCCACTGGAATCCACTCCAATCCACTCCAATCCATTCCATTCCATTCTATTCAAATCCACTCTTCTCCACTCCACTCCTCTCCACTCCACTCCGTTCCGTTCCTTCACATTCGCCTTCATTCCAGTCCACTCCTTTCCATTCCATTCTTTTCTTTTAAATTCCATTCTACTCCTTTCCACTCCACTCCACTCCCTTCCTTTCTTCTCCATTCCACTCCACTGAGCTGCACAGCAATTTTTTCCATTCCATTCCATTCCATTCCATTCCATTCCATTCCATTCCATTCCATTCCGTTCCATTCTATTCTTTTCCACTGTAATCCAATCCATTCCACTCGAATTTATTCCATTCCATTCCGTTCAATTCAAATCCACCTTGCTCCAGTACATTGCTCTCCAATCCAGTGGATTTCATTCCTCCCAATTGGCCTCCACTGCAGTCCATTCCTTTCCATTCAACTCCATTCCATTCCATTCCATTCCATTCCATTCCATTCCATTCCATTCCACTTCATTCCACTGCACTCCTCTCCCATCCTTACTTCTCCATTCCACTCCACTACACTCCATTGAACTTTTTTCCATTCCATTCCATTCCATTCCATTCCATTCCATTCCATTCCATTCCATTCCACTAAATTCCATTCCATTGCATTCGATAGCATTACACTCCATTCCATTCTTTTCTGTTCTGTTCCATTCCATTCCATTACAATGCATTCCAATCCCCTCCCTGCACCTCCACTCCAATCCACTGCATCCCATTCCATTCCATTGTATTACATTCCATTCCATTCCTTTCCATTCCATTCCATTCTACTCCAATCCACTTCACTGCAATCCACTGCATTCCATTCCATTCCATTCTATTCCATTCCATTCCATTCCATTCCATTCCATTCTTTTCCACTATAATCTACTCCACTAAAATCGAATCCATTCCATTCCATTCCATACAATTCAAATCCACACTTTTCCACTAAATTCCTTTCCACTCCACTGCATTCCATTCCTTCACATTCGCCTCCACTCCGTTCCACTCCACTCCTTTCCATTCCGTTGCATTGCATTCCATTCTGCTCTGTTCTGTTCCATTCTGTTCCTTTCCATTCCATTCCATTCCTGTCCATTCCACAGTATTCTATTCTATTCCTATCTTGCGACAAGTTATCAATCTCTCACCCTGGTTGGATTGCGGTGGCCCTATGTCAGCTCTAATTTTATTTCCCCTTTCCATTCCAATCCGTGCCATTCCATTCCATTCCATTCTATTCCATTCCATTCCATTCCATTCTGTTCCGTTGCGCTCCATTCCATTTCATTCCATTCCATTCCATTCCATTCTATTCTTTTCCACTGTAATCCTCTCCATTCCACTCGAATTTATTCCACTCCATTCCGTTCAATTCAAATCCACCCTTCGCCAGTACATTGCTCTCCAATCCAGTGGATTTCATTCCTTCAAATTGGCCTCCACTGCAGTCCATTCCATTCCATTCAACTCCATTCCATTCCACTTCATTCCACTGCACTCCTCTCCCATCCTTACTTCTCCATTCCACTCCACTACACTGCATTGAAATTTTTTACATTCCATTCCATTCCATTCCATTCCATTCCATTCCATTCCATTAAATTCCATTCTGTTGCATTCGATAGCATTACACTCCATTCCATTCTTTTCTGTTCCGTTCCATTCCATTCCATTCCAACGCATTCCATTCCCGTCCATGCACCTCCACTCCAATCCACTGCATCCCATTCTATTCCATTGTTTTACATTCCATTCCATTCCTTTCCATTCCATTCCATTCTACTCCAATCCACTTCATGGCAATTCACTGCATTCCATTCCATTCCATTCCATTCCATTCCATTCCATTCCATTCCAGTCTATTCTTTTCCACTATAATCTACTTCACTAAATTCGAATCCATTCCATTCCATTCCATACAATTCAAATCCACACTTCTCCACTAAATTCCTTTCCACTCCACTGCATTCCATTCCTTCACATTCGCCTCCACTCCTTTCCACTCCACTCCTTTCCATTCCATTGCATTGCATTCCATTCTGCTCTCTTCTGTTCCATTCTGTTCCTTTCCATTCCATTCCATTCCTTTCCATTCCACAGTATTCTATTCTATTCCTATCTTGCGACAAGTTATCAATCTCTCACCCTGGTTGGATTGCGGTGGCCCTATGTCAGCTCTCATTTTATTTCCCCTTTCCATTCCAATCCATTCCGTTCCATTGTATTCCATTCCATTCCATTCCATTCCGTTCCGTTGCGCTGCATTCCATTTCATTCCATTCCATTCCATTCCATTCGATTCCATTCCATTCCATTCCAGTTCATTTCGTTCTATTCCTTACCATTCCACACGATTCTATTCTATTCCTTTCTTTCAACCAGTTCTCAAAGTGTCACCCTGACTGGATTGCAGTGGCACAATGTCAGCTCCCATTTTATTTCACTGTTCTATTCCATTCCGTTCCATTCCATTCCATTCCATTCCATTCCATTCCATTCCATTCCATTCCATTCCGTTCCATTCCTTTCCATTCCATTCCATTCCCTTACACTCCATTCCATTCCATTTCATTCCATTCCATTCCATTACATGCGATTCCACACTGTTCTATTATATTCCTTTCTTTCAATATGTTCTGAGTCTGTCACGCTGTCTGGATTGCTGTGGCAAAAATTCAGCACACATTTTATTTCACAGTTCCTTTCCAATAAATTAGATTCTATTCCATTCCATTCCATTCCATTCCATTTAATTCCATTCCGCATGTTGCTCACCATTGCATTCCATTCATTCCATTTCATTCCATTCCATTCCATTACTTTCCTTTCCCCACTAATCTATTCTATTCCTTCCATTCTACAATTCCTCAATCTGTCACCCTGGCTGGATTTCAGTTTTGCAGTATCACCCCACATTTTATTTCACCCTTCCTTTCCATCCCATTCCATTCCATTCCATTCTCTTCCCTTCCGTTCCATTCCATTCCATTCTATTCCATTCCGTTCCATTCTGTTCCATTCCTTTCCATTGCAACCAATTCCATTCTATTCCATTCCATTGCATTCCATTCCATTCCATTCCATTCCATTCCATTCCATTCCATTCCATTCCACACGATTTTATTCTATTCCTTTCTTTCAACAAGCTCTCAATCTGTAACCATTGTAGGATTGCAGTGGCACAATGTCAGCTCATATTTCATTTCACCATTCCATTCCATTCCGTTGCATTCCATTCCATTCTATTCATTCCATTCCCTTCCATTCCATTTGATTACCTTCCGGTCAATTCCGTTCCGTTGCATTCCATTCCATTTCATTCCATTCCATTCCAAACTATTCTATTCTAGTCCTTTCTTTCAACATGTTCTCAATCTGTCACCCTGGCTGGATTGCAGTGGCACAATGTCAGCTCACATTTTGTTACACTGTTTCATTCCATTCCATTCTTTTCCACTCCATTCCATTCCATTTCATTCCGTTCCATTCCATTCCCTTCCATTGCATTCCATTCCATTCCATTCCATTCCATTCCATTCCATTCCATTCCATTCCATTCTTTTCCATTCCATTCCATTCCACACTATTCTATTCTACTCCTTTGTTTCAACAATTCTTACTATGTCACCCTGGCTGGATTGCAGTGGCACAATGTCAGCTCACATTTACTCTCACCATTCCATTCTGTTCCATTCCATTCCATTCCATTCCATTCCATTCCATTCCATTCCATTCCACTCCATTCCATTCCATTCATTTCCATTCGGTTCCATTACACTCCTTTCCATTCCATTCCATTCCATTCAGTTGTATTCCACACTATTCTATTCTCTTCCTTTCTTTCAACAAGTTCTCAATCGGTCACCCTGGGTGGATTGCAGTGACACAATGTCAGCTCACATTTTATTTCACCGTTCCATTCCATTCCATTCCATTCCATTCCATTCCATTCCATTCCATTCCATTCCATTCCATTCTATTCCATTCCATTCATCTTCCATTGAACTCCATTCCATTCCATTCCAGACTATTTGATTCTATTACTTTCTTTCAACAAGTTCTTTATCTGTCACCCTGGCTTGATTGCAGTGGCACAATATCAGCTCACATTTTATTTAACCATTCCATTCCATTTCATTCCATTCCATTCCATTTCATTCCATTCCATTCCATTCCATTCCATTCCATTCCATTCCATTCCACAGTATGCTATTCTATTCCTTTCTTTCAACAAGCTCTCATCTGTCACCCTGGCTGAATTGCAGTGGCAGTACATCAGCTCACATTTTATTTCACTGTTCCATTCCATTCATTTCCATTCCTTTCCATTCCACGCCACGCCACTCCACTCCACTCCACTCCACTCCACTCCACTTCATTCCATTCCATTCCATTCCATTCCATTCCATTCCATTCCATTCCTTTCCATTCCATTCCATTCCACAGTATTCTATTCTATTCCTTTCTTTCAACAAGCTCTGAATCTGTCACCCTGGCTGAATTGCAGTGGCAGTACATCAGCTCACATTTTATTTCACTGTTCCATTCCATTCATTTCCATTCCATTCCATTCCATTCCATTCCATTCCATTCCATTCCACACGATTTTATTCTATTCCTTTCTTTCAACAAGCTCTCAATCTGTAACCATTGTAGGATTGCAGTGGCACAATGTCAGCTCATATTTCATTTCACCATTCCATTCCATTCCGTTGCATTCCATTCCATTCTATTCATTCCATTCCCTTCCATTCCATTTGATTACATTCCGGTCAATTCCGTTCCGTTGCATTCCATTCCATTTCATTCCATTCCATTCCAAACTATTCTATTCTACTCCTTTCTTTCAACATGTTCTCAATCTGTCACCCTGGCTGGATTGCAGTGGCACAATGACAGCTCACATTTTGTTACACTGTTTCATTCCATTCCATTCTTTTCCACTCCATTCCATTCCATTTCATTCCGTTCCATTCCATTCCCTTCCATTGCATTCCATTCCATTCCATTCCATTCCATTCCATTCCATTCCATTCCATTCCATTCTTTGCCATTCCATTCCATTCCACACTATGCTATTCTACTCCTTTGTTTCAACAATTCTTACTATGTCACCCTGGCTGGATTGCAGTGGCACAATGTCAGCTCACATTTACTCTCACCATTCCATTCTGTTCCATTCCATTCCATTCCATTCCATTCCATTCCATTCCACTCCATTCCATTCCATTCATTTCCATTCGGTTCCATTACACTCCGTTCCATTCCATTCCATTCCATTCAGTTGTATTCCACACTATTCTATTCTCTTCCTTTCTTTCAACAAGTTTTCAATCGGTCACCCTGGGTGGATTGCAGTGACACAATGTCAGCTCACATTTTATTACACCATTCCATTCCATTCCATTCCATTCCATTCCATTCCATTCCATTCCATTCCATTCCATTCATCTTCCATTGCACTCCATTCCATTCCATTCCAGACTATTTGATTCTATTACTTTCTTTCAACAAGTTCTTTATCTGTCACCCTGGCTTGATTGCAGTGGCACAATATCAGCTCACATTTTATTTAACCATTCCATTCCATTTCATTCCATTCCATTCCATTTCATTCCATTCCATTCCATTCCATTCCATTCCATTCCATTCCATTCCATTCCACAGTATGCTATTCTATTCCTTTCTTTCAACAAGCTCTCAATCTGTCACCCTGGCTGAATTGCAGTGGCAGTACATCAGCTCATATTTTATTTCACTGTTCCATTCCATTCATTTCCATTCCTTTCCATTCCACGCCACGCCACTCCACTCCACTCCACTCCACTCCACTCCACTTCATTCCATTCCATTCCATTCCATTCCATTCCATTCCATTCCATTCCATTCCATTCCTTTCCATTCCATTCCATTCCACAGTATTCTATTCTATTCCTTTCTTTCAACAAGCTCTGAATCTGTCACCCTGGCTGAATTGCAGTGGCAGTACATCAGCTCACATTTTATTTCACTGTTCCATTCCATTCATTTCCATTCCATTCCATTCCATTCCATTCCATTCCATTCCATTCCATTCCACACGATTTTATTCTATTCCTTTCTTTCAACAAGCTCTCAATCTGTAACCATTGTAGGATTGCAGTGGCACAATGTCAGCTCATATTTCATTTCACCATTCCCTTCCATTCCGTTGCATTCCATTCCATTCTATTCATTCCATTCCCTTCCATTCCATTTGATTACCTTCCGGTCAATTCCGTTCCGTTGCATTCCATTCCATTTCATTCCATTCCATTCCAAACTATTCTATTCTACTCCTTTCTTTCAACATGTTCTCAATCTGTCACCCTGGCTGGATTGCAGTGGCACAATGACAGCTCACATTTTGTTACACTGTTTCATTCCATTCCATTCTTTTCCACTCCATTCCATTCCATTTCATTCCGTTCCATTCCATTCCCTTCCATTGCATTCCATTCCATTCCATTCCATTCCATTCCATTCCATTCCATTCCATTCTTTTCCATTCCATTCCATTCCACACTATTCTATTCTACTCCTTTGTTTCAACAATTCTTACTATGTCACCCTGGCTGGATTGCAGTGGCACAATGTCAGCTCACATTTACTCTCACCATTCCATTCTGTTCCATTCCATTCCATTCCATTCCATTCCATTCCATTCCATTCATTTCCATTCGGTTCCATTACACTCCGTTCGATTCCATTCCATTCCATTCAGTTGTATTCCACAATATTCTATTCTCTTCCTTTCTTTCAACAAGTTCTCAATCGGTCACCCTGGGTGGATTGCAGTGACACAATGTCAGCTCACATTTTATTTCACCGTTCCATTCCATTCCATTCCATTCCATTCCATTCCATTCCATTCCATTCCATTCCATTCCATTCCATTCATTTCCATTCGGTTCCATTACACTCCGTTCCATTCCATTCCATTCCATTCAGTTGTATTCCACACTATTCTATTCTCTTCCTTTCTTTCAACAATTTCTCAATCGGTCACCCTGGGTGGATTGCAGTGACACAATGTCAGCTCACATTTTATTTCACCGTTCCATTCCATTCCATTCCATTCCATTGCATTCCATTCCATTCCATTCCATTCATCTTCCATTGCACTCCATTCCATTCCATTCCAGACTATTTGATTCTATTACTTTCTTTCAACAAGTTCTTTATCTGTCACCCTGGCTTGATTGCAGTGGCACAATATCAGCTCACATTTTATTTAACCATTCCATTCCATTTCATTCCATTCCATTCCATTTCATTCCATTCCATTCCATTCCATTCCATTCCATTCCATTCCACAGTATGCTATTCTATTCCTTTCTTTCAACAAGCTCTCAATCTGTCACCCTGGCTGAATTGCAGTGGCAGTACATCAGCTCACAATTTATTTCACTGTTCCATTCCATTCATTTCCATTCCTTTCCATTCCACGCCACGCCACTCCACTCCACTCCACTCTACTCCACTCCACTCCACTCCACTTCATTCCATTCCATCCCATTCCATTCCATTCCATTCCATTCCATTCCATTCCATTCCATTCCATTCCATTCCTTTCCATTCCATTCCATTCCACAGTATTCTATTCTATTCCTTTCTTTCAACAAGCTCTCAATCTGTCACCCTGGCTGAATTGCAGTGGCAGTACATCTGCTCACATTTTATTTCACTGTTCCATTCCATTCATTTCCATTCCATTCCATTCCACGCCACTCCACTCCACTCCATTCCATTCCATTCCATTCCATTCCATTCCATTACATTTCATTCTATTCCATTCAATTCTTTTCCATTCGATTTCATTCTATTCTCTTCTATTATGTTCAATTGCACTCCATTCCATTCCATTCTTATTTCATCAACTTCTCAAACTGTCACCCTGATTATATTGCAGTTCCACAATGTCAGCTTTCTTTTTGCTTCACCGTTAAATTCCTTTCCATTCCATTCCCTTCCTTTCCATGTCATTCCATTCAATTCCCTTCCTTTCCATTGCATTCCATTCCATTGCATTCCATTCCATTCCATTCCATTCCATTCCATTCCATTCCATTCCATTCATCTTCCATTGCACTCCATTCCATTCCATTCCATTGTACTCCATTCCCTTCAATTCCTTTCTTTTGACAGGATCTCACTCTGTCACACAGGCGAGAATGCAGTGCTAGAATCTTATCACAAATTTCATTTCAACATTCCATTCCATTTCCTTCCACTCCATTCCACTGCACTCCACTTCTCTCCATTCCATTCCATTCCACTCCATTCCATTCCATTCCTTTCTTTCAAACGGTTCTCACTCTGTCACCGAGGCTGCCGTGAAGTAGCATAATCTGAGGTCACATTTCATTTCACCATTCCAGTCCATTCCATTTGATTCTATTCCACTCCACTGCATTCCACTCCAATCCACTCCACCCCATCATATTCCCTCGCATTCCATTCCACTCCATTACACTCTACTTTAATCCACTGCATTACACTCCTCTCTATCCCACTCCTCTCCATTCCACTCCACGCTACTCTAAACCACTCCACTCCACTGCATTCCATTCCATTGCCTCCCATTCCATTCCACTCTACTCCACTGCTCTCAATTCTACCCCATTTCATTCCATTCTAATCCATTGCACTTCATTGCAAATCCACTCTTCTCCACTACAATCCTCTCCAATCCACTGCATTCCATTACTTCCCATTCTCTTCTATTCCAGTCGACTCCACTCCATTCCATTCCATTCCATTCCATTACATTCCATTCCATTGCATTCATTCATTTCCATTCCTTTCCATCCCATTCCATTCCATTGCATTCCATTCCATTCCCTTTCATTCCATTCCATTGCAATCCACTCCACTCCTCTCCACTCCACTGGATTGCATTCATTCCCTTTCGACCCCATTCCAGTCCACTCCATTCCATTCCATTCAATTCCATTCCTTTCCATTCCTTTCTATTCCATTCCTTTCCATTTTTTTCGACTAGAATCCACTCCACACCACTCTAATCCTTTCCTTTACTTTCCATTCCATTCAAATCCACTATTCTCCACTCTACTCTTCTCCACTCCACTGCATTGCATTCCTTCCCTTTCGCTTCTATTCCAGTCCACTCTATTCCATTCCATTCCATTCCATTCCATTCCATTCCATTCCATTCCTTTCCATTCCATTCCTTTCCATTCCATTCCTTTCCATTGCTTTCTATTCCATTCCATTCCAGTCCATTCCATTAGACTCCATTCCAATTCTCTCAAATTCCTTCCTTTCTTCTCCATTCCACTCCACTGCACGCCATGGCACTTTATTTCATTCCTTTCCTTTCCATTCCACTCCATTTCAATCCATTCCATTCCATTCCGTTCCATTCCACTCCATTCCATTCCTTTACATTTCATTACATTCTTTTCCCGTAAAACCCACTCCACTCCAATCCAATCCATTTCATTCCATTCCATTCAAATACACTATTCTCCGCTCCACTACTCTCCACTCCACTGAATTCCATTAGTTCCCATTCGCTTCCATTCCAGTCCACTCCATTCCATTCCATTGCATTGCATTCCATTCCATTCCACTCCTTTCCACTCAACCCCAATCCCTTCCTTCCTTCTCCATTCCACTCTAGTACACTCCCCTCCACTTTTTTCCATTCCATTCAATTCCATTCCTTTCCATTCCACTCCATTCCATTCCATTCCCTTCTTTTCACTGGAATCCTCTCCACTCCACTCCAATACATTCCATTCCATTCTATTTAAATCCACTATTGTCTACTGCACTCCTCTCAACTCCACTGCATTCCATTCCTTCCGACTCACATCCATTCCTTTCCACTCCTTTCCATTGCATTCCATTCCATTCCATTCCTCTCCAGTCCACTCCATTCCATTCCTCTCCATTCCACTCCATTCCATTCCATCCCACTGCAATGCGTTCCATTCCATTCCATTCCTTTCCATTCCATTCCATTCCATTCTTTTCCACTGGAATCCACTCCAATCCACTCTAATCCATTCCATTCCATTCTATTCAAATCCATTCTTCTCCACTCCACTCCTCTCCACTCCACTCCGTTCCGTTCCTTCACATTCGCCTTCATTCCAGTCCACTCCTTTCCTTTCCATTCTTTACTTTTCAATTGCATTCTACTCCATTCCACTCCACTCCACTCCCTTCCTTTCTTCTCCATTCCACTCCACTGAGCTGCACAGCAATTTTTTCCATTCCATTCCATTCCATTCCATTCCATTCCATTACATTCCATTCCATTCCATTCCATTCTATTCTTTTCCACTGTAATCCACTCCATTCCACTCGAATTTATTCCATTCCATTCCGTTCAATTCTAATCCACCCTGCTCCAGTACATTGCTCTCCAATCCAGTGCATTTCATTCCTTCCAATTGGCCTCCACTGCAGTCCATTCCATTCCATTCAACTCCATTCCATTCCATTCCATTCCACTTCATTCCACTGCACTCCTCTCCCATCCTTACTTCTCCATTCCACTCCACTACACTCCATTGAATTTTTTCCATTCCATTCCATTCCATTCCATTCCATTCCATTCCATTCCATTCCATTCCAATAAATTCCATTCCATTGCATTCGATAGCATTACACTCCATTCCATTCTTTTCTGTTCCGTTCCATTCCATTCCATTCCAATGCAATCCATTCCCCTCCCTGCATCTCCACTCCAATCCACTGCATCCCATTCCATTCCATTGTAATACATTCCATTCCATTCCTTTCCATTCCATTCCATTCTACTCCAATCCACTTCACTGCAATCCACTGCATTCCATTCCATTCCATTCCATTCATTTCCATTCGGTTCCATTACACTCCGTTCCATTCCATTCCATTCCATTCAGTTGTATTCCACACTATTCTATTCTCTTCCTTTCTTTCAACAAGTTCTCAATCGGTCACCCTGGGTGGATTGCAGTGACACAATGTCAGCTCACATTTTATTTCACCGTTCCATTCCATTCCATTCCATTCCATTCCATTCCATTCCATTCCATTCCATTCTATTCCATTCCATTCATCTTCCATTGCACTCCATTCCATTCCATTCCAGACTATTTGATTCTATTACTTTCTTTCAAGAAGTTCTTTATCTGTCACCCTGGCTTGATTGCAGTGGCACAATATCAGCTCACATTTTATTTAACCATTCCATTCCATTTCATTCCATTCCATTCCATTTCATTCCATTCCATTCCATTCCATTCCATTCCATTCCATTCCATTCCACAGTATGCTATTCTATTCCTTTCTTTCAACAAGCTCTCATCTGTCACCCTGGCTGAATTGCAGTGGCAGTACATCAGCTCACATTTTATTTCACTGTTCCATTCCATTCATTTCCATTCCTTTCCATTGCACGCCACGCCACTCCACTCCACTCCACTCCACTCCACTCCACTTCATTCCCTTCCATTCCATTCCATTCCATTCCATTCCATTCCATTCCATTCCATTCCATTCCATTCCTTTCCATTCCATTCCATTCCACAGTATTCTATTCTATTCCTTTCTTTCAACAAGCTCTGAATCTGTCACCCTGGCTGAATTGCAGTGGCAGTACATCAGCTCACATTTTATTTCACTGTTCCATTCCATTCATTTCCATTCCATTCCATTCCATTCCATTCCATTCCATTCCATTCCACACGATTTTATTCTATTCCTTTCTTTCAACAAGCTCTCAATCTGTAACCATTGTAGGATTGCAGTGGCACAATGTCAGCTCATATTTCATTTCACCATTCCATTCCATTCCGTTGCATTCCATTCCATTCTATTCATTCCATTCCCTTCCATTCCATTTGATTACATTCCGGTCAATTCCGTTCCGTTGCATTCCATTCCATTTCATTCCATTCCATTCCAAACTATTCTATTCTACTCCTTTCTTTCAACATGTTCTCAATCTGTCACCCTGGCTGGATTGCAGTGGCACAATGACAGCTCACATTTTGTTACACTGTTTCATTCCATTCCATTCTTTTCCACTCCATTCCATTCCATTTCATTCCGTTCCATTCCATTCCCTTCCATTGCATTCCATTCCATTCCATTCCATTCCATTCCATTCCATTCCATTCCATTCCATTCTTTGCCATTCCATTCCATTCCACACTATGCTATTCTACTCCTTTGTTTCAACAATTCTTACTATGTCACCCTGGCTGGATTGCAGTGGCACAATGTCAGCTCACATTTACTCTCACCATTCCATTCTGTTCCATTCCATTCCATTCCATTCCATTCCATTCCATTCCATTCCATTCCATTCCATTCCACTCCATTCCATTCCATTCATTTCCATTCGGTTCCATTACACTCCGTTCCATTCCATTCCATTCCATTCAGTTGTATTCCACACTATTCTATTCTCTTCCTTTCTTTCAACAAGTTCTCAATCGGTCACCCTGGGTGGATTGCAGTGACACAATGTCAGCTCACATTTTATTTCACCATTCCATTCCATTCCATTCCATTCCATTCCATTCCATTCCATTCCATTCCAATCTTCCATTGCACTCCATTCCATTCCATTCCAGACTATTTGATTCTATTACTTTCTTTCACCAAGTTCTTTATCTGTCACCCTGGCTTGATTGCAGTGGCACAATATCAGCTCACATTTTATTTAACCATTCCATTCCATTTCATTCCATTCCATTCCATTTCATTCCATTCCATTCCATTCCATTCCATTCCATTCCATTCCATTCCATTCCATTCCATTCCACAGTATGCTATTCTATTCCTTTCTTTCAACAAGCTCTCAATCTGTCACCCTGGCTGAATTGCAGTGGCAGTACATCAGCTCACATTTTATTTCACTGTTCCATTCCATTCATTTCCATTCCTTTCCATTCCACGCCACGCCACTCCACTCCACTCCACTCCACTCCACTCCACTTCATTCCATTCCATTCCATTCCATTCCATTCCATTACATTCCATTCCATTCCTTTCCATTCCATTCCATTCCACAGTATTCTATTCTATTCCTTTCTTTCAACAAGCTCTGAATCTGTCACCCTGGCTGAATTGCAGTGGCAGTACATCAGCTCACATTTTATTTCACTGTTCCATTCCATTCATTTCCATTCCATTCCATTCCATTCCATTCCATTCCATTCCACTCCATTCCACACGATTTTATTCTATTCCTTTCTTTCAACAAGCTCTCAATCTGTAACCATTGTAGGATTGCAGTGGCACAATGTCAGCTCATATTTCATTTCACCATTCCCTTCCATTCCGTTGCATTCCATTCCATTCTATTCATTCCATTCCCTTCCATTCCATTTGATTACCTTCCGGTCAATTCCGTTCCGTTGCATTCCATTCCATTTCATTCCATTCCATTCCAAACTCTTCTATTCTACTCCTTTCTTTCAACATGTTCTCAATCTGTCACCCTGGCTGGATTGCAGTGGCACAATGACAGCTCACATTTTGTTACACTGTTTCATTCCATTCCATTCTTTTCCACTCCATTCCATTCCATTTCATTCCGTTCCATTCCATTCCCTTCCATTGCATTCCATTCCATTCCATTCCATTCCATTCCATTCCATTCCATTCCATTCTTTTCCATTCCATTCCATTCCACACTATTCTATTCTACTCCTTTGTTTCAACAATTCTTACTATGTCACCCTGGCTGGATTGCAGTGGCACAATGTCAGCTCACATTTACTCTCACCATTCCATTCTGTTCCATTCCATTCCATTCCATTCCATTCCATTCCATTCCATTCATTTCCATTCGGTTCCATTACACTCCGTTCCATTCCATTCCATTCCATTCAGTTGTATTCCACAATATTCTATTCTCTTCCTTTCTTTCAACAAGTTCTCAATCGGTCACCCTGGGTGGATTGCAGTGACACAATGTCAGCTCACATTTTATTTCACCGTTCCATTCCATTCCATTCCATTCCATTCCATTCCATTCCATTCCATTCATTTCCATTCGGTTCCATTACACTCCGTTCCATTCCATTCCATTCCATTCAGTTGTATTCCACACTATTCTATTCTCTTCCTTTCTTTCAACAATTTCTCAATCGGTCACCCTGGGTGGATTGCAGTGACACAATGTCAGCTCACATTTTATTTCACCGTTCCATTCCATTCCATTCCATTCCATTGCATTCCATTCCATTCCATTCCATTCATCTTCCATTGCACTCCATTCCATTCCATTCCAGACTATTTGATTCTATTACTTTCTTTCAACAAGTTCTTTATCTGTCACCCTGGCTTGATTGCAGTGGCACAATATCAGCTCACATTTTATTTAACCATTCCATTCCATTTCATTCCATTCCATTCCATTTCATTCCATTCCATTCCATTCCATTCCATTCCATTCCATTCCACAGTATGCTATTCTATTCCTTTCTTTCAACAAGCTCTCAATCTGTCACCCTGGCTGAATTGCAGTGGCAGTACATCAGCTCACAATTTATTTCACTGTTCCATTCCATTCATTTCCATTCCTTTCCATTCCACGCCACGCCACTCCACTCCACTCCACTCTACTCCACTCCACTCCACTCCACTTCATTCCATTCCATTCCATTCCATTCCATTCCATTCCATTCCATTCCATTCCATTCCATTCCATTCCTTTCCATTCCATTCCATTCCACAGTATTCTATTCTATTCCTTTCTTTCAACAAGCTCTCGATCTGTCACCCTGGCTGAATTGCAGTGGCAGTACATCAGCTCACATTTTATTTCACTGTTCCATTCCATTCATTTCCATTCCATTCCATTCCACGCCACTCCACTCCACTCCATTCCATTCCATTCCATTCCATTCCATTCCATTACATTTCATTCTATTCCATTCAATTCTTTTCCATTCGATTTCATTCTATTCTCTTCTATTATGTTCAATTGCACTCCATTCCATTCCATTCTTATTTCATCAACTTCTCAAACTGTCACCCTGATTATATTGCAGTTCCACAATGTCAGCTTTCTTTTTGCTTCACCGTTAAATTCCTTTCCATTCCATTCCCTTCCTTTCCATGTCATTCCATTCAATTCCCTTCCTTTCCATTGCATTCCATTCCATTGCATTCCATTCCATTCCATTCCATTCCATTCCATTCCATTCCATTCCATTCCATTCATCTTCCATTGCACTCCATTCCATTCCATTCCATTGTACTCCATTCCCTTCAATTCCTTTCTTTTGACAGGATCTCTCTCTGTCACACAGGCGAGAATGCAGTGCTAGAATCTTATCACAAATTTCATTTCAACATTCCATTCCATTTCCTTCCACTCCATTCCACTGCACTCCACTTCTCTCCATTCCATTCCATTCCACTCCATTCCATTCCATTCCTTTCTTTCAAACGGTTCTCACTCTGTCACCGAGGCTGCCGTGAAGTAGCATAATCTGAGGTCACATTTCATTTCACCATTCCAGTCCATTCCATTTGATTCTATTCCACTCCACTGCATTCCACTCCAATCCACTCCACCCCATCATATTCCCTCGCATTCCATTCCACTCCATTACACTCTACTTTAATCCACTGCATTACACTCCTCTCTATCCCACTCCTCTCCATTCCACTCCACGCTACTCTAAACCACTCCACTCCACTACATTCCATTCCATTGCCTCCCATTCCATTCCACTCTACTCCACTGCTCTCAATTCTACCCCATTTCATTCCATTCTAATCCATTGCACTTCATTGCAAATCCACTCTTCTCCACTACAATCCTCTCCAATCCACTGCATTCCATTACTTCCCATTCTCTTCTATTCCAGTCGACTCCACTCCATTCCATTCCATTCCATTCCATTCCATTCCATTCCATTGCATTCATTCATTTCCATTCCTTTCCATCCCATTCCATTCCATTGCATTCCATTCCATTCCCTTTCATTCCATTCCATTGCAATCCACTCCACTCCTCTCCACTCCACTGGATTGCATTCATTCCCTTTCGACCCCATTCCAGTCCACTCCATTCCATTCCATTCAATTCCATTCCTTTCCATTCCTTTCTATTCCATTCCTTTCCATTTTTTTCGACTAGAATCCACTCCACACCACTCTAATCCTTTCCTTTACTTTCCATTCCATTCAAATCCACTATTCTCCACTCTACTCTTCTCCACTCCACTGCATTGCATTCCTTCCCTTTCGCTTCTATTCCAGTCCACTCTATTCCATTCCATTCCATTCCATTCCATTCCATTCCATTCCATTCCATTCCTTTCCATTCCATTCCTTTCCATTCCATTCCTTTCCATTGCTTTCTATTCCATTCCATTCCAGTCCATTCCATTAGACTCCATTCCAATTCTCTCAAATTCCTTCCTTTCTTCTCCATTCCACTCCACTGCACGCCATGGCACTTTATTTCATTCCTTTCCTTTCCATTCCACTCCATTTCAATCCATTCCATTCCATTCCGTTCCATTCCACTCCATTCCATTCCTTTACATTTCATTACATTCTTTTCCCGTAGAACCCACTCCACTCCAATCCAATCCATTTCATTCCATTCCATTCAAATACACTATTCTCCGCTCCACTACTCTCCACTCCACTGAATTCCATTAGTTCCCATTCGCTTCCATTCCAGTCCACTCCATTCCATTCCATTGCATTGCATTCCATTCCATTCCACTCCTTTCCACTCAACCCCAATCCCTTCCTTCCTTCTCCATTCCACTCTAGTACACTCCCCTCCACTTTTTTCCATTCCATTCAATTCCATTCCTTTCCATTCCACTCCATTCCATTCCATTCCCTTCTTTTCACTGGAATCCTCTCCACTCCACTCCAATACATTCCATTCCATTCTATTTAAATCCACTATTGTCTACTGCACTCCTCTCAACTCCACTGCATTCCATTCCTTCCGACTCACATCCATTCCTTTCCACTCCTTTCCATTGCATTCCATTCCATGCCATTCCTCTCCAGTCCACTCCATTCCATTCCTCTCCATTCCACTCCATTCCATTCCATCCCACTGCAATGCGTTCCATTCCATTCCATTCCTTTCCATTCCATTCCATTCCATTCTTTTCCACTGGAATCCACTCCAATCCACTCTAATCCATTCCATTCCATTCTATTCAAATCCATTCTTCTCCACTCCACTCCTCTCCACTCCACTCCGTTCCGTTCCTTCACATTCGCCTTCATTCCAGTCCACTCTTTCCTTTCCATTCTTTACTTTTCAATTGCATTCTACTCCATTCCACTCCACTCCACTCCCTTCCTTTCTTCTCCATTCCACTCCACTGAGCTGCACAGCAATTTTTTCCATTCCATTCCATTCCATTCCATTCCATTCCATTCCATTCTATTCTTTTCCACTGTAATCCACTCCATTCCACTCGAATTTATTCCATTCCATTCCGTTCAATTCTAATCCACCCTGCTCCAGTACATTGCTCTCCAATCCAGTGCATTTCATTCCTTCCAATTGGCCTCCACTGCAGTCCATTCCATTCCATTCAACTCCATTCCATTCCATTCCATTCCACTTCATTCCACTGCACTCCTCTCCCATCCTTACTTCTCCATTCCACTCCACTACACTCCATTGAACTTTTTTCCATTCCATTCCATTCCATTCCATTCCATTCCATTCCATTCCATTCCATTCCATTCCAATAAATTCCATTCCATTGCATTCGATAGCATTACACTCCATTCCATTCTTTTCTGTTCCGTTCCATTCCATTCCATTCCAATGCAATCCATTCCCCTCCCTGCACCTCCACTCCAATCCACTGCATCCCATTCCATTCCATTGTAATACATTCCATTCCATTCCTTTCCATTCCATTCCATTCTACTCCAATCCACTTCACTGCAATCCACTGCATTCCATTCCATTCCATTCTATTCCATTCCATTCCATTCCATTCTATTCCATTCCATTCCATTCCATTCTTTTCCACTATCATCTACTCCACTTAAATCGAATCCATTCCATTCCATTCCATACAATCCAAATCCACACTTCTCCACTAAATTCCTTTCCACTCCACTGCATTCCATTCCTTCACATTCGCCTCCACTCCGTTCCACTCCACTCCTTTCCATTCCGTTGCATTGCATTCCATTCTGCTCTGTTCTGTTCTGTTCCATTCTGTTCCTTTCCATTTCATTCCATTCCTGTCCATTCCACAGTATTCTATTCTATTCCTATCTTGCGAAAAGTTATCAATCTCTCACCCTGGTTGGATTGCGGTGGCCCTATGTCAGCTCTAATTTTATTTCCCCTTTCCATTCCAATCCGTGCCATTCCATTCCATTCCATTCCATTCCATTCCATTCCATTCCATTCCATTCCATTCCATTCTGTTCCATTGCGCTCCATTCCATTTCATTCCATTCCATTCCATTCCATTCCATTCCATTCTATTCTTTTCCACTGTAATCCACTCCATTCCACTCGAATTTATTCCACTCCATTCCGTTCAATTCAAATCCACCCTTCGCCAGTACATTGCTCTCCAATCCAGTGGATTTCATTCCTTCAAATTGGCCTCCACTGCAGTCCATTCCATTCCATTCAACTCCATTCCATTCCACTTCATTCCACTGCACTCCTCTCCCATCCTTACTTCTCCATTCCACTCCACTACACTGCATTGAAATTTTTTACATTCCATTCCATTCCATTCCATTCCATTCCATTCCATTAAATTCCATTCCATTGCATTCGATAGCATTACACTCCATTCCATTCTTTTCTGTTCCATTCCATTCCATTCCATTCCAACGCATTCCATTCCCGTCCATGCACCTCCACTGCAATCCACTGCATCCCATTCTATTCCGTTGTATTACATTCCATTCCATTCCTTTCCATTCCATTCCATTCTACTCCAATCCACTTCATGGCAATCCACTGCATTCCATTCCATTCCATTCTATTCCATTCCATTCCATTCCATTCCATTCCATTCCAGTCTATTCTTTTCCACTATAATCTACTTCACTAAAATCGAATAAATTCCATTTAATTCCATACAATTCAAATCCACAATTCTCCACTAAATTCCTTTCCACTCCACTGCATTCCATTCCTTCACATTCGCCTCCACTCCGTTCCACTCCACTCCTTTCCATTCCATTGCATTGCATTCCATTCTGCTCTGTTCTGTTCCATTCTGTTCCTTTCCATTCCATTCCATTACTTTCCATTCCACAGTATTCTATTCTATTCCTATCTTGCGACAAGTTATCAATCTCTCACCCTGGTTGGATTGCGGTGGCCCTATGTCAGCTCTCATTTTATTTCCCCTTTCCATTCCAATCCATTCCGTTCCATTGTATTCCATTCCATTCCATTCCATTCCGTTCCGTTGCGCTCCATTCCATTTCATTCCATTCCATTCCTTTTCATTCCATTCCATTCCATTCCAGTTCATTTCGTTCTATTCCTTACCATTCCACACGATTCTATTCTATTCCTTTCTTTCAACCAGTTCTCAATGTGTCACCCTGACTGGATTGCAGTGGCACAATGTCAGCTCCCATTTTATTTCACTGTTCTATTCCATTCCGTTCCATTCCATTCCATTCCATTCCGTTCCATTCCATTCATCTTCCATTGCACTCCATTCCATTCCATTCCAGACTATTTGATTCTATTACTTTCTTTCAACAAGTTCTTTATCTGTCACCCTGGCTTGATTGCAGTGGCACAATATCAGCTCACATTTTATTTAACCATTCCATTCCATTTCATTCCATTCCATTCCATTTCATTCCATTCCATTCCATTCCATTCCATTCCATTCCATTCCATTCCATTCCATTTCATTCCATTCCATTCCATTCCATTCCATTCCATTCCATTCCATTCCATTCCATTCCACAGTATGCTATTCTATTCCTTTCTTTCAACAAGCTCTCAATCTGTCACCCTGGATGAATTGCAGTGGCAGTACATCAGCTCACATTTTATTTCACTGTTCCATTCCATTCATTTCCATTCCTTTCCATCCCACGCCACGCCACTCCACTCCACTCCACTCCACTTCACTCCATTCCATTCCATTCCATTCCATTCCATTCCATTCCATTCCATTCCATTCCATTCCATTCCATTCCTTTCCATTCCATTCCATTCCACAGTATTCTATTCTATTCCTTTCTTTCAATAAGCTCTCAATCTGTCACCCTGGCTGAATTGCAGTGGCAGTACATCAGCTCACATTTTATTTCACTCTTCCATTCCATTCATTTCCATTCCATTCCATTCCACGCCACTCCACTCCACTCCATTCCATTCCATTCCATTCCATTGATTCCATTACATTTCATTCTATTCCATTCAATTCTTTTCCATTCGATTTCATTCTATTCTCTTCTATTATGTTCAATTGCACTCCATTCCATTCCATTCTTATTTCATCAACTTCTCAAACTGTCACCCTGATTATATTGCACTTCCACAATGTCAGCTTTCTTTTTGCTTCACCGTTAAATTCCTTTCCATTCCATTCCCTTCCTTTCCATGTCATTCCATTCAATTCCCTTCCTTTCCATTGCATTCCATTCCATTGCATTCCATTCCATTCCATTCCATTCCATTCATCTTCCATTGCACTCCATTCCATTCCATTCCATTGTACTCCATTCCCTTCAATTCCTTTCTTTTGACAGGATCTCACTCTGTCACACAGGCGAGATTGCAGTGCTAGAATCTTATCACAAATTTCATTTCAACATTCCATTCCATTTCCTTCCACTCCATTCCACTGCACTCCACTTCTCTCCATTCCATTCCATTCCACTGCATTCCATTCCATTGCTTTCTTTCAAACGGTTCTCACTCTGTCACCGAGGCTGCCGTGAAGTAGCATAATCTGAGGTCACATTTCATTTCACCATTCCAGTCCATTCCATTTGATTCTATTCCACTCCACTGCATTCCACTCCAATCCACTCCACCCCATCATATTCCCTCGCATTCCATTCCACTCCATTACACTCTACTTTAATCCACTGCATTACACTCCTCTCTATCCCACTCCTCTCCATTCCACTCCACGCTACTCTAAACCACTCCACTCCACTACATTCCATTCCATTGCCTCCCATTCCATTCCACTCTACTCCACTGCTCTCAATTCTACCCCATTTCATTCCATTCTAATCCATTGCACTTCATTGCAAATCCACTCTTCTCCACTACAATCCTCTCCACTCCACTGCATTCCATTACTTCCCATTCTCTTCTATTCCAGTCGACTCCACTCCATTCCATTCCCTTCCATTCCATTGCATTCATTCAATTCCATTCCCTTCCATCCCATTCCATTCCATTGCATTCCATTCCATTCCCTTTCATTCCATTCCATTGCAATCCACTGCACTCCTCTCCACTCCACTGGATTGCATTCATTCCCTTTCGCCCCCATTCCAGTCCACTCCATTCCATTCCATTCAATTCCATTCCTTTCCATTCCTTTCTATTCCATTCCTCTCCATTTTTTTCGACTAGAATCCACTCCACACCACTCTAATCCATTCCTTTATTTCCATTCCATTCAAATCCACTATTCTCCACTCTACTCTTCTCCACTCCACTGCATTGCATTCCTTCCCTTTCGCTTCTATTCCAGTCCACTCTATTCCATTCCATTCCATTCCATTTAATTCCATTCCATTCCATTCCATTCCATTCCTTTCCATTCCATTCCTTTCCATTGCTTTCTATTCCATTCCATTCCAGTCCATTCCGTTAGACTCCATTCCAATTCTCTCAAATTCCTTCCTTTCTTCTCCATTCCACTCCACTGCACGCCATGGCACTTTATTTCTTTCCTTTCCTTTCCATTCCACTCCATTTCAATCCATTCCATTCCATTCCGTTCCATTCCACTCCATTCCATTCCTTTACATTTCTTTACATTCTTTTCCCGTAGAACCCACTCCACTCCAATCCAATCCATTTCATTCCATTCCATTCAAATACACTATTCTCCGCTCCATTCCTCTCCACTCCACTGAATTCCATTAGTTCCCATTCGCTTCCATTCCAGTCCACTCCATTCCATTCCATTGCATTGCATTCCATTCCATTCCACTCCTTTCCACTCAACCCCAATCCCTTCCTTCCTTCTCCATTCCACTCTAGTACACTCCCCTCCACTTTTTTCCATTCCATTCAATTCCATTCCTTTCCATTCCACTCCATTCCATTCCATTCCCTTCTTTTCACTGGAATCCTCTCCACTCCACTCCAATACATTCCATTCCATTCTATTTAAATCCACTATTGTCTACTGCACTCCTCTCAACTCCACTGCATTCCATTCCTTCCGACTCACATCAATTCCTTTCCACTCTTTTCCATTGCATTCCATTCCATTCCATTCCTCTCCAGTCCACTCCTTTCCATTCCTTTCCATTCCACTCCATTCCATTCCATGCCACTGCAATCCGTTTCATTCCATTCCATTCCTTTCCATTCCATTCCATTCCATTCCATTCCATTCTTTTCCACTGGAATCCACTCCAATCCACTCCAATCCATTCCATTCCATTCTATTCAAATCCACTCTTCTCCACTCCACTCCTCTCCACTCCACTCCGTTCCGTTCCTTCACATTCGCCTTCATTCCAGTCCACTCCTTTCCATTCCATTCTTTTCTTTTCAATTCCATTCTACTCCATTCCACTCCACTCCACTCCCTTCCTTTCTTCTCCATTCCACTCCACTGAGCTGCACAGCAATTTTTTCCATTCCATTCCATTCCATTCCATTCCATTCCATTCCATTCCATTCCATTCCATTCTATTCTTTTCCACTGTAATCAACTCCATTCCACTCGAATTTATTCCATTCCATTCCGTTCAATTCAAATCCACCCTGCTCCAGTACATTGCTCTCCAATCCAGTGGATTTCATTCCTTCCAATTGGCCTCCACTGCAGTCCATTCCATTCCATTCAACTCCATTCCATTCCATTCCAATCCATTCCATTCCACTTCATTCCACTGCACTCCTCTCCCATTCTTACTTCTCCATTCCACTCCACTACACTCCATTGAACTTTCTTCCATTCCATTCCATTCCATTCCATTCCATTCCACTAAATTCCATTCCATTGCATTCGATAGCATTACACTCCATTCCATTCTTTTCTGTTCCGTTCCATTCCATTCCTTTCAAATGCATTCCATTCCCCTCCCTGCACCTCCACTCCAATCCACTGCATCCCATTCCATTCCATTGTATTACATTCCATTCCATTCCTTTCCATTCCATTCCATTCTACTCCAATCCACTTCACTGCAATCCACTGCATTCCATTCCATTCCGTTCTATTCCATTCCATTCCATTCCATTCCATTCCATTCCATTCCCTTCCATTCTTTTCCACTATAATCTACTCCACTAAAATCGAATCCATTCCATTCCATTCCATACAATTCAAATCCACACTTCTCCACTAAATTCCTTTCCACTCCACTGCATTCCATTCCTTCACATTCGCCTCCACTCCGTTCCACTCCACTCCTTTCCATTCCGTTGCATTGCATTCCATTCTGCTCTGTTCTGTTCCATTCTGTTCCTTTCCATTCCATTCCATTCCTGTCCATTCCACAGTATTCTATTCTATTCCTATCTTGCGAAAAGTTATCAATCTCTCACCCTGGTTGGATTGCGGTGGCCCTATGTCAGCTCTAATTTTATTTCCCCTTTCCATTCCAATCCGTGCCATTCCATTCCATTCTATTCCATTCCATTCCATTCCATTCTGTTCCGTTGTGCTCCATTCCATTTCATTCCATTCCATTCCATTCCATTCTATTCTTTTCCACTGTAATCCACTCCATTCCACTCGAATTTATTCCACTCCATTCCGTTCAATTCAAATCCACCCTTCACCAGTACATTGCTCTCCAATCCAGTGGATTTCATTCCTTCAAATTGACCTCCACTGCAGTCCATTCCATTCCATTCAACTCCATTCCATTCCACTTCATTCCACTGCACTCCTCTCCCATCCTTACTTCTCCATTCCACTCCACTACACTGCATTGAAATTTTTTACATTCCATTCCATTCCATTCCATTCCATTCCATTCCATTCCATTCCATTAAATTCCATTCCATTGCATTCGATAGCATTACACTCCATTCCATTCTTTTCTGTTACGTTCCATTCCATTCCATTCCAACGCATTCCATTCCCATCCATGCACCTCCACTCCAATCCACTGCATGCCATTCTATTCCATTGTATTACATTCCATTCCATTCCTTTCCATTCCATTCCATTCTACTCCAATCCACTTCATGGCAATCCACTGCATTCCATTCCATTCCATTCAATTCAATTCCATTCCATTCCATTCCATTCCATTCCATTCCAGTCTATTCTTATCCACTATAATCTACTTCACTAAAATCGAATCCATTCCATTCCATTCCATACAATTCAAATCCACACTTCTCCACTAAATTCCTTTCCACTCCACTGCATTCCATTCCTTCACATTCGCCTCCACTCCGTTCCACTCCACTCCTTTCCATTCCATTGCATTGCATTCCATTCTGCTCTATTCTGTTCAATTCTGTTCCTTTCCATTCCATTCCATTCCTTTCCATTCCACAGTATTCTATTCTATTCCTATCTTGCGACAAGTTATCAATCTCTCACCCTGGTTGGATTGCGGTGGCCCTATGTCAGCTCTCATTTTATTTCCCCTTTCCATTCCAATCCATTCCGTTCCATTGTATTCCATTCCATTCCATTCCATTCCGTTCCGTTGCGCTCCATTCCATTTCATTCCATTCCATTCCATTCCATTCCATTCCATTCCATTCCAGTTCATTTCGTTCTATTCCTTACCATTCCACACGATTCTATTCTATTCCTTTCTTTCAACCATTTCTCAATGTGTCACCCTGACTGGATTGCAGTGGCACAATGTCAGCTCCCATTTTATTTCACTGTTCTATTCCATTCCGTTCCATTCCATTCCATTCCATTCCATTCCGTTCCGTTCCATTCCTTTCCATTCCATTCCATTCCCTTACACTCCATTCCATTCCATTTCATTCCATTCCATTCCATTACATGCGATTCCTCACTGTTCTATTATATTCCTTTCTTTCAATAAGTTCTGAGTCTGTCACGCTGTCTGGATTGCTGTGGCAAAAATTCAGCACACATTTTATTTCACAGTTCCTTTCCAATAAATTACATTCTATTCCATTCCATTCCATTCCATTCCATTTAATTCCATTCCGCATGTTGCTCACCATTGCATTCCATTCATTCCATTTCATTCCATTCCATTCCATTATTTTCCTTTCCCCACTAATCTATTCTATTCCTTCCATTCAACAATTCCTCAATCTGTCACCCTGGCTGGATTTCAGTTTTGCAGTATCACCCCACATGTTATTTCACCCTTCCTTTCCATCCCATTCCATTCCATTCCATTCTCTTCCCTTCCGTTCCATTCCATTCCATTCTATTCCATTCCGTTCCATTCTGTTCCATTCCTTTCCATTGCAACCAATTCCATTCTATTCCATTCTATTCCATTCCATTGCATTCCATTCCATTCCATTCCATTCCATTCCATTCCATTCCATTCCACACGATTTTATTCTATTCCTTTCTTTCAACAAGCTCTCAATCTGTAACCATTGTAGGATTGCAGTGGCACAATGTCAGCTCATATTTCATTTCACCATTCCATTCCATTCCGTTGCATTCCATTCCATTCTATTCATTCCATTCCCTTCCATTCCATTTGATTACCTTCCGGTCAATTCCGTTCCATTGCATTCCATTCCATTTCATTCCATTCCATTCCAAACTATTCTATTCTACTCCTTTCTTTCAACATGTTCTCAATCTGTCACCCTGGCTGGATTGCAGTGGCACAATGTCAGCTCACATTTTGTTACACTGTTTCATTCCATTCCATTCTTTTCCACTCCATTCCATTCCATTTCATTCCGTTCCATTCCATTCCCTTCCATTGCATTCCATTCCATTCCATTCCATTCCATTCCATTCCATTCCATTACATTCCATTCTTTTCCATTCCATTCCATTCCACACTATTCTATTCTACTCCTTTGTTTCAACAATTCTTACTATGTCACCCTGGCTGGATTGCAGTGGCACAATGTCAGCTCACATTTACTCTCACCATTCCATTCTGTTCCATTCCATTCCATTCCATTCCATTCCATTCCATTCATTTCCATTCGGTTCCATTACACTCCGTTCCATTCCATTCCATTCCATTCAGTTGTATTCCACACTATTCTATTCTCTTGCTTTCTTTCAACAAGTTCTCAATCGGTCACCCTGGTTGGATTGCAGTGACACAATGTCAGCTCACGTTTTATTTCACCGTTCCATTCCATTCCATTCCATTCCATTCCATTCCATTCCATTCCATTCATCTTCCATTGCACTCCATTCCATTCCATTCCAGACTATTTCATTCTATTACTTTCTTTCAACAAGTTCTTTATCTGTCACCCTGGCTTCATTGCAGTGGCACAATATCAGCTCACATTTTATTTAACCATTCCATTCCATTTCATTCCATTCCATTCCATTTCAGTCCATTCCATTCCATTCCATTCCATTCCATTCCATTCCATTCCATTCCTTTCCATTCCATTCCATTCCATTCCACAGTATGCTATTCTATTACTTTCTTTCAAAAAGCTCTCAATCTGTCACCCTGGCTGAATTGCAGTGGCACTACATCAGCTCACATTTTATTTCACTGTTCCATTCCGTTCATTTCCATTCCATTCCATTCCACGCCACTCCACTCCACTCCATTCCATTCCATTCCATTCCATTCCATTGCATTCCATTACATTCCATTCTATTCCATTCAATTCTTTTCTATTCGATTTCATTCTATTCTCTTCTATTATGTTCAATTGCACTCCATTCCATTCCATTCTTATTTCATCAACTTCTCAAACTGTCACCCTGATTATATTGCAGTTCCACAATGTCAGCTTTCTTTTTGCTTCACCGTTAAATTCCTTTCCATTCCATTCCCTTCCTTTCCATGTCATTCCATTCAATTCCCTTCCTTTCCATTGCATTCCATTCCATTGCATTCCATTCCATTCCATTCCATTCCATTCCATTCCATTCCATTCCATTCCATTCATCTTCCATTTCACTCCATTCCATTCCATTCCATTGTACTCCATTCCCTTCAATTCCTTTCTTTTGACAGGATCTCACTCTGTCACACAGGCGAGAATGCAGTGCTAGAATCTTATCACAAATTTCATTTCAACATTCCATTCCATTTCCTTCCACTCCATTCCACTGCACTCCACTTCTCTCCATTCCATTCCATTCCACTCCATTCCATTCCATTCCTTTCTTTCAAACGTTTCTCACTCTGTCACCGAGGCTGCCGTGAAGTAGCATAATCTGAGGTCACATTTCATTTCACCATTCCAGTCCATTCCTTTTGATTCTATTCCACTCCACTGCATTCCACTCCAATCCACTCCACCCCATCATATTCCCTCGCATTCCATTCCACTCCATTACACTCTACTTTAATCCACTGCATTACACTCCTCTCTATCCCACTCCTCTCCATTCCACTCCACGCTACTCTAAACCACTCCACTCCACTACATTCCATTCCATTGCCTCCCATTCCATTCCACTCTACTCCACTGCTCTCAATTCTACCCCATTTCATTCCATTCTAATCCATTGCACTTCATTGCAAATCCACTCTTCTCCACTACAATCCTCTCCACTCCACTGCATTCCATTACTTCCCATTCTCTTCTATTCCAGTCGACTCCACTCCATTCCATTCCATTCCATTCCATTGCATTCATTCAATTCCATTCCCTTCCATCCCATTCCATTCCATTGCATTCCATTCCATTCCCTTTCATTCCATTCCATTGCAATCCACTCCACTCCTCTCCACTCCACTGGATTGCATTCATTCCCTTTCGCCCCCATTCCAGTCCACTCCATTCCATTCCATTCAATTCCATTCCTTTCCATTCCTTTCTATTCCATTCCTCTCCATTTTTTTCGACTAGAATCCACTCCACACCACTCTAATCCATTCCTTTACTTTCCATTCCATTCAAATCCACTATTCTCCACTCTACTCTTCTCCACTCCACTGCATTACATTCCTTCCCTTTCGCTTCTATTCCAGTCCACTCTATTCCATTCCATTCCATTCCATTCCATTCCATTCCATTCCATTCCATTCCATTCCATTCCATTCCATTCCTTTCCATTCCATTCCTTTCCATTGCTTTCTATTCCATTCCATTCCAGTCCATTCCGTTAGACTCCATTCCAATTCTCTCAAATTCCTTCCTTTCTTCTCCATTCCACTCCACTGCACGCCATGGCACTTTATTTCATTCCTTTCCTTTCCATTCCACTCCATTTCAATCCATTCCATTCCATTCCGTTCCATTCCACTCCATTCCATTCCTTTACATTTCATTACATTCTTTTCCCGTAGAACCCACTCCACTCCAATCCAATCCATTTCATTCCATTCCATTCAAATACACTATTCTCCGCTCCATTCCTCTCCACTCCACTGAATTCCATTAGTTCCCATTCGCTTCCATTCCAGTCCACTCCATTCCATTCCATTGCATTGCATTCCATTCCATTCCACTCCTTTCCACTCAACCCCAATCCCTTCCTTCCTTCTCCATTCCACTCTAGTACACTCCCCTCCACTTTTTTCCATTCCATTCAATTCCATTCCTTTCCATTCCACTCCATTCCATTCCATTCCCTTCTTTTCACTGGAATCCTCTCCACTTCACTCCAATACATTCCATTCCATTCTATTTAAATCCACTATTGTCTACTGCACTCCTCTCAACTCCACTGTATTCCATTCCTTCCGACTCACATCCATTCCTTTCCACTCCTTTCCATTGCATTCCATTCCATTCCATTCCTCTCCAGTCCACTCCATTCCATTCCTTTCCATTCCACTCCATTCCATTCCATGCCACTGCAATCCGTTTCATTCCATTCCATTCCTTTCCATTCCATTCCATTCCATTCTTTTCCACTGGAATCCACTCCAATCCACTCCAATCCATTCCATTCCATTCTATTCAAATCCACTCTTCTCCACTCCACTCCTCTCCACTCCACTCCGTTCCGTTCCTTCACATTCGCCTTCATTCCAGTACACTCCTTTCCATTCCATTCTTTTCTTTTCAATTCCATTCTACTCCATTCCACTCCACTCCACTCCCTTCCTTTCTTCTCCATTCCACTCCACTGAGCTGCACAGCAATTTTTTCCATTCCATTCCATTCCATTCCATTCCATTCCATTCCATTCCATTCCATTCCATTCCATTCCATTCCATTCTATTCTTTTCCACTGTAATCCACTCCATTCCACTCGAATTTATTCCATTCCATTCCGTTCAATTCAAATCCAACCTGCTCCAATACATTGCTCTCCATTCCAGTGGATTTCATTCCTTCCAATTGGCCTCCACTGCAGTCCATTCCATTCCATTAAACTCCATTCCATTCCATTCCATTCCATTCCATTCCACTTCATTCCACTGCACTCCTCTCCCATCCTTACTTCTCCATTCCACTCCACTACACTCCATTGAACTTTTTTCCATTCCATTCCATTCCATTCCATTCCATTCCATTCCATTCCATTCCATCCCACTAAATTCCATACCATTGCATTCGATAGCATTACACTCCATTCCATTCTTTTCTGTTCCGTTCCATTCCATTCCATTCAAATGCATTGCATTTCCCTCCCTGCACCTCCACTCCAATCCACTGCATCCCATTCCATTCCATTGTATTCCATTCCATTCCATTCCATTCCATTCCATTCCATTCCATTCTTTTCCACTATAATCTACTCCACTAAAATCGAAACCATTCCATTCCATTCCATACAATTCAAATCCACACTTCTCCACTAAATTCCTTTCCACTCCACTGCATTCCATTCCTTCACATTCGCCTCCACTCCGTTCCACTCCACTCCTTTCCATTACGTTGCATTGCATTCCATTCTGCTCTGTTCTGTTCCATTCTGTTCCTTTCCATTCCATTCCATTCCTTTCCATTCCACAGTATTCTATTCTATTCCTATCTTGCGACACGTTATCAATTTCTCACCCTGGTTGGATTGCGGTGGCCCTATGTCAGCTCTCATTTTATTTCCCCTTTCCTTTCCAATCCATTCCGTTCCATTGTATTCCATTCCATTCCATTCCATTCCGTTCCGTTGTGCTCCATTCCATTTCATTCCATTCCATTCCATTCCATTCAATTCCATTCAATTCCAGTTCATTTCGTTCTATTCCTTACCATTCCACACGATTCTATTCTATTCCTTTCTTTCAACCACTTCTCAATGTGTCACCCTGACTGGATTGCAGTGGCACAATGTCAGCTCCCATTTTATTTCACTGTTCTCTTCCATTCCGTTCCATTCCATTCCATTCCATTCCATTCCATTCCATTCCGTTCCATTCCTTTCCATTCCATTCCATTCCCTTACACTCCATTCCATTCCATTACATTCCATTCAATTCCATTACATGCGATTCCTCACTGTTCTATTATATTCCTTTCTTTCAATAAGTTCTGAGTCTGTCACGCTGTCTGGATTGCTGTGGCAAAAATTCAGCACACATTTTATTTCACAGTTCCTTTCCAATAAATTAGATTCTATTCCATTCCATTCCATTCCATTCCATTTAATTCCATTCCGCATGTTGCTCACCATTGCATTCCATTCATTCCATTTCATTCCATTCCATTCCATTACTTTCCTTTCCCCACTACTCTATTCTATTCCTTCCATTCAACAATTCCTCAACCTGTCACCCTGGCTGGATTTCAGTTTTGCAGTATCACCCCACATTTTATTTCACCCTTCCTTTCCATCCCATTCCATTCCATTCCATTCTCTTCCCTTCCGTTCCATTCCATTCCATTCTATTCCATTCCGTTCCATTCTGTTCCATTCCTTTCCATTGCAACCAATTCCATTCTATTCCATTCTATTCCATTCCATTGCATTCCATTCCATTCCATTCCATTCCATTCCATTCCATTCCATTCCACACGATTTTATTCTATTCCTTTCTTTCAACAAGCTCTCAATCTGTAACCATTTTAGGATTGCTGTGGCACAATGTCAGCTCATATTTCATTTCACCATTCCATTCCATTCCGTTGCATTCCATTCCATTCTATTCATTCCATTCCCTTCCATTCCATTTGATTACCTTCCGGTCAATACCGTTCCGTTGCATTCCATTCCATTTCATTCCATTCCATTCCAAACTATTCTATTCTACTCCTTTCTTTCAACATGTTCTCAATCTGTCACCCTGGCTGAATTGCAGTGGCACAATGTCAGCTCACATTTTGTTACACTGTTTCATTCCATTCCATTCTTTTCCACTCCATTCCATTCCATTTCATTCCGTTCCATTCCATTCCCTTCCATTGCATTCCATTCCATTCCATTCCATTCCATTCCATTCCATTCCATTCTTTTCCATTCCATTCCATTCCACACTATTCTATTCTACTCCTTTGTTTCAACAATTCTTAAGATGTCACCCTGGCTGGATTGCAGTGGCACAATGTCAGCTCACATTTACTCTCACCATTCCATTCTGTTCCATTCCATTCCATTCCATTCCATTCCATTCCATTCCATTCCATTCCATTCATTTCCATTCGGTTCCATTACACTCCGTTCCATTCCATTCCATTCCATTCAGTTGTATTCCACACTATTCTATTCTCTTCCTTTCTTTCAGCATGTTCTCAATCGGTCACCCTGGGTGGATAGCAGTGACACAATGTCAGCTCACATTTTATTTCACCGTTCCATTCCATTCCATTCCATTCCATTCCATTCCATTCCATTCCATTCCATTCCATTCCATTCCAATCATCTTCCATTGCACTCCATTCCATTCCATTCCAGACTATTTGATTCAATTACTTTCTTTCAACAAGTTCTTTATCTTTCACCCTGGCTTGATTGCAGTGGCACAATATCAGCTCACATTTTATTTAACCATTCCATTCCATTCCATTCCATTCCATTCCATTCCATTCCATTTCATTCCATTCCATTCCATTCCATTCCATTCCATTCCATACCATTCCATTCCATTCCACAGTATGCTATTCTATTCCTTTCTTTCAACAAGCTCTCAATCTGTCACCCTGGCTGAATTGCAGTGGCAGAACATCAGCTCACATTTTATTTCACTGTTCCATTCCATTCATTTCCATTCCTTTCAATTCCACGCCACGCCACTCCACTCCACTCCACTCCACTCCACTCCACTCCACTTCATTCCATTCCATTCCATTCCATTCCATTCCATTCCATTCCATTCCTTTCCATTCCATTCCATTCCATTCCATTCCATTCCATTCCACAGTATTCTATTCTATTCCTTTCTTTCAACAAGCTCTCAATCTGTCACCCTGGCTGAATTGCAGTGGCAGTACATCAGCTCACATTTTATTTCACTGTTCCATTCCATTCATTTCCATTCCATTCCATTCCACGCCACTCCACTCCACTCCATTCCATTCCATTCCATTCCATTACATTTCATTCTATTCCATTCAATTATTTTCCATTCGATTTCATTCTATTCTCTTCTGTTATGTTCAATTGCACTCCATTCCATTCCATTCTTATTTCATCAACTTGTCAAACTGTCACCCTGATTATATTGTAGTTCCACAATGTCAGCTTTCTTTTTGCTTCACCGTTAAATTCCTTTCCATTCCATTCCCTTCCTTTCCATGTCATTCCATTCAATTCCCTTCCTTACCATTGCATTCCATTCCATTGCATTCCTTTCCATTCCATTCCATTCCATTCCATTCCATTCCATTCCATTCCATTCCATTCCATTCATCTTCCATTGCACTCCATTCCATTCCATTCCATTGTACTCCATTCCCTTCAATTCCTTTCTTTTGACAGGATCTCACTCTGTCACACAGGCGAGAATGCAGTGCTAGAATCTTATCACAAATTTCATTTCAACATTCCATTCCATTTCCTTCCACTCCATTCCACCGCACTCCACTTCTCTCCATTCCATTCCATTCCACTCCATTCCATTCCATTCCTTTCTTTCAAACGGTTCTCACTCTGTCACCGAGGCTGCCGTGAAGTAGCATAATCTGAGGTCACATTTCATTTCACCATTCCAGTCCATTCCATTTGATTCTATTCCACTCCACTGCATTCCACTCCAATCCACTCCACCCCATCATATTCCCTCGCATTCCATTCCACTCCATTACACTCTACTTTAATCCACTGCATTACACTCCTCTCTATCCCACTCCTCTCCATTCCACTCCACGCTAATCTAAACCACTCCACTCCACTACATTCCATTCCAATGCCTCCCATTCCATTCCACTCTACTCCACTGCTCTCAATTCTACCCCATTTCATTCCATTCTAATCCATTGCACTTCATTGCAAATCCACTCTTCTCCACTACAATCCTCTCCACTCCACTGCATTCCATTACTTCCCATTCTCTTCTATTAAAGTCGACTCCACTCCATTCCATTCCATTCCATTCCATTCCATTGCATTCATTCAATTCCATTCCCTTCCATCCAATTCCATTCCATTGCATTCCATTCCATTCCCTTTCATTCCATTCCATTGCAATCCACTCCACTCCTCTCCACTCCACTGGATTGCATTCATTCCCTTTCGCCCCCATTCCAGTACACTCCATTCCATTCCATTCAATTCAATTCCTTTCCATTCCTTTCTATTCCATTCCTTTCCATTTTTTTCGACTAGAATCCACTCCACACCACTCTAATCCATTCCTTCATTTTCCATTCCATTCAAATCCACTATTCTCCACTCTACTCTTCTCCACTCCACTGCATTGCATTCCTTCCCTTTCGCTTCTATTCCAGTCCACTCTATTCCATTCCATTCCATTCCATTCCATTCCTTTCCATTCCATTCCTTTCCATTGCTTTCTATTCCATTCCATTCCAGTCCATTCCATTAGACTCCATTCCAATTCTCTCAAATTCCTTCCTTTCTTCTCCATTCCACTCCACTGCGCGCCATGGCACTTTATTTCATTCCTTTCCTTTCCATTCCACTCCATTTCAATCCATTCCATTCCATTCCGTTCCATTCCACTCCATTCCATTCCTTTACATTTCATTACATTCTTTTCCCGTAGAACCCACTCCACTCCAATCCAATCCATTTCATTCCATTCCATTCAAATACAATATTCTCCGCTACACTCCTCTCCACTCCACTGAATTCCATTAGTTCCCATTCGCTTCCATTCCAGTCCACTCCATTCCATTCCATTGCATTGCATTCCATTCCATTCCACTCCTTTCCACTCAACCCCAATCCCTTCCTTCCTTCTCCATTCCACTCTAGTACACTCCCCTCCAATTTTTTCCATTCCATTCAATTCCATTCCTTTCCATTCCACTCCATTCCATTCCATTCCCTTCTTTTCACTGGAATCCTCTCCACTCCACTCCAATACATTCCATTCCATTCTATTTAAATCCACTATTGTCTACTGCACTCCTCTCAACTCCACTGCATTCCATTTCTTCCGACTCACATCCATTCCTTTCCACTCCTTTCCATTGCATTCCATTCCATTCCATTCCTCTCCAGTCCACTCCATTCCATTCCTCTCCATTCCACTCCATTCCATTCCACTCCATTCCATTCCATGCCACTGCAATCCGTTCCATTCCATTCCATTCCTTTCCATTCCATTCCATTCCATTCTTTTCCACTGGAATCCACTCCAATCCACTCCAATCCATTCCATTCCATTCTATTCAAATCCACTCTTCTCCACTCCACTCCTCTAAACTCCACTCCGTTCCGTTCCTTCACATTCGCCTTCATTCCAGTCCACTCCTTTCCATTCCATTCTTTTCTTTTCAATTCCATTCTACTCCATTCCACTCCACTCCACTCCCTTCCTTTCTTCTCCATTCCACTCCACTGAGCTGCACAGCAATTTTTTCCATTCCATTCCATTCCATTCCATTCCATTCCATTCTTTCCATTCCATTCCATTCCATTCCATTCCATTCCATTCCATTCTATTCTTTTCCACTGTAATCCACTCCATTCCACTCGAATTTATTCCATTCCATTCCGTTCAATTCAAATCCACCCTGCTCCAGTACATTGCTCTCCAATCCAGTGGATTTCATTCCTTCCAATTGGCCTCCACTGCAGTCCATTCCATTCCATTCAACTCCATTCCATTCCATTCCATTCCATTCCATTCCTTTCCATTCCACTTCATTCCACTGCACTCCTTTCCCATCCTTACTTCTCCATTCCACTCCACTACACTCCATTGAACTTTTTTCCATTCCATTCCATTCCATTCCATTCCATTCCATTCCATTCCATTCCATTCCACTAAATTCCATTCCATTGCATTCGATAGCATTACACTCCATTCCATTCTTTTCTGTTCCGTTCCATTCCATTCCATTCCAATGCATTCCATTCCCCTCCCTGCACCTCCACTCCAATCCACTGCATCCCATTCCATTCCATTGTATTACATTCCATTCCATTACTTTCCATTCCATTCCATTCTACTCCAATCCACTTCACTGCAATCCACTGCATTCCATTCCATTCCATTCTATTCCATTCCATTCCATTCCATTCCATTCCATTCTATTCCATTCCATTCTTTTCCACTATAATCTACTCCACTAAAATCGAATCCATTCCATTCCATTCCATACAATTAAAATCCACACTTCTCCACTAAATTCCTTTCCACTCCACTGCATTCCATTCCTTCACATTCGCCTCCACTCCGTTCCACTCCACTCCTTTCCATTCCGTTGCATTGCATTCCATTCTGCTCTGTTCTGTTCCATTCTGTTCCTTTCCATTCCATTCCATTCCTTTCCATTCCACAGTATTCTATTCTATTCCTATCTTGCGACACGTTATCAATTTCTCACCCTGGTTGGATTGCGGTGGCCCTATGTCAGCTCTCATTTTATTTCCCCTTTCCATTCCAATCCATTCCGTTCCATTGTATTCCATTCCATTCCATTCCATTCCGTTCCGTTGCGCTCCATTCCATTTCATTCCATTCCATTCCATTCCATTCCATTCCATTCCATTCCATTCCAGTTCATTTCGTTCTATTCCTTACCATTCCACACGATTCTATTCTATTCCTTTCTTTCAACCAGTTCTCAATGTGTCACCCTGACTGGATTGCAGTGGCACAATGTCAGCTCCCATTTTATTACAATGTTCTATTCCATTCCGTTCAATTCCATTCCATTCCATTCCATTCCATTCCATTCCATTCCATTCCATTCCATTCCGTTCCATTCCATTCCATTCCGTTCCATTCCTTTCCATTCCATTCCATTCCCTTACACTCCATTCCATTCCATTTCATTCCATTCCATTCCATTACATGCGATTCCTCACTGTTCTATTATATTCCTTTCTTTCAATAAGTTCTGAGTCTGTCACGCTGTCTGGATTGCTGTGGCAAAAATTCAGCACACATTTTATTTCACAGTTCCTTTCCAATAAATTAGATTCTATTCCATTCCATTCCATTCCATTCCATTTAATTCCATTCCGCATGTTGCTCACCATTGCATTCCATTCATTCCATTTCATTCCATTCCATTCCATTACTTTCCTTTCCCCACTAATCTATTCTATCCCTTCCATTCAACAATTCCTCAATCTGTCACACTGGCTGGATTTCAGTTTTGCAGTATCACCCCACATTTTATTTCACCCTTCCATTCCATCCCATTCCATTCCATTCCATTCTCTTCCCTTCCGTTCCATTCCATTCCATTCTATTCCATTCCGTTCCATTCTGTTCCATTCCTTTCCATTGCAAACAATTCCTTTCTATTCCATTCTATTCCATTCCATTGCATTCCATTCCATTCCATTCCATTCCATTCCATTCCATTCCATTCCATTCCACACGATTTTATTCTATTCCTTTCTTTCAACAAGCTCTCAATCTGTAACCATTGTAGGATTGCAGTGGCACAATGTCAGCTCATATTTCATTTCACCATTCCATTCCATTCCGTTGCATTCCATTCCATTCTATTCATTCCATTCCCTTCCATTCCATTTGATTACCTTCCGGTCAATTCCCTTCCGTTGCATTCCATTCCATTTCATTCCATTCTATTCCAAACTATTCTATTCTACTCCTTTCTTTCAACATGATCTCAATCTGTCACCCTGGCTGGATTGCAGTGGCACAATGTCAGCTCACATTTTGTTACACTGTTTCATTCCATTCCATTCTTTTCCACTCCATTCCATTCCATTTCATTCCGTTCCATTCCATTCCCTTCCATTCCATTCCATTCCATTCCATTCCATTCCATTCCATTCCATTCCATTCTTTTCCATTCCATTCCATTCCACACTATTCTATTCTACTCCTTTGTTTCAACAATTCTTACTATGTCACCCTGGCTGGATTGCAGTGGCACAATGTCAGCTCACATTTACTCTCACCATTCCATTCTGTTCCATTCCATTGCATTCCATTCCATTCCATTCCATTCCATTCCATTCCATTCATTTCCATTCGGTTCCATTACACTCCGTTCCATTCCATTCCATTCCATTCAGTTGTATTCCACACTATTCTATTCTCTTCCTTTCTTTCAACAAGTTCTCAATCGGTCACCCTGGGTGGATTGCAGTGACACAATGTCAGCTCACATTTTATTTCACCGTTCCATTCCATTCCATTCCATTCCATTCCATTCCATTCCATTCCATTCATCATCCATTGCACTCCATTCCATTCCATTCCAGACTATTTGATTCTATTACTTTCTTTCAACAAGTTCTTTATCTGTCACCCTGGCTTGATTGCAGTGGCACAATGTCAGCTCACATTTTATTTAACCATTCCATTCCATTCCATTCCATTCCATTCCATTTCATTCCATTCCATTCCATTCCATTCCATTCCATTCCATTTCATTCCATTCCATTCCATTCCATTCCATTCCATTCCATTCCACAGTATGCTATTCTATTCCTTTCTTTCAACAAGCTCTCAATCTGTCACCCTGGCTAAATTGCAGTGGCAGTACATCAGATCACATTTTATTTCACTGTTCCATTCCATTCATTTCCATTCCTTTCCATTCCACGCCACGCCACTCCACTCCACTCCACTCCACTCCACTCCACTCCACTCCATTCCATTCCATTCCATTCCATTCCATTCCATTCCATTCCATTCCATTCCATTCCATGCCATTCCTTTCCATTCCATTCCATTCCACAGTATTCTATTCTATTCCTTTCTTTCAACAAGCTCTCAATCTGTCACCCTGGCTGAATTGCAGTGGCAGTACATCAGCTCACATTTTATTTCACTGTTCCATTCCATTCATTTCCATTCGATTCCATTCCACGCCACTCCACTCCACTCCATTCCATTCCATTCCATTCCATTACATTAAATTTCATTCTATTCCATTCAATTCTTTTCCATTCGATTTCATTCTATTCTCTTCTACTTTGTTCAATTGCACTCCATTCCATTCCATTCTTATTTCATCAACTTCTCAAACTGTCACCCTGATTATATTGCAGTTCCACAACGTCAGCTTTCTTTTTGCTTCACCGTTAAATTCCTTTCCATTGCATTCCCTTCCTTTCCATGTCATTCCATTCAATTCCCTTCCTTTCCATTGCATTCCATTCCATTGCATTCCATTCCATTCCATTCCATTCCATTCCATTGCATTCCATTCCATTCCATTCCATTCCAATCATCTTCCATTGCACTCCATTCCATTCCATTCCATTGTACTCCATTCCCTTCAATTCCTTTCTTTTGACAGGATCTCACTCTGTCACACAGGCGAGAATGCAGTGCTAGAATCTTATCACAAATTTCATTTCAACATTCCATTCCATTTCCTTCCACTCCATTCCACTGCACTCCACTTCTCTCCATTCCATTCCATTCCACTCCATTCCATTCCATTCCTTTCTTTCAAACGGTTCTCACTCTGTCACCGAGGCTGCCATGAAGTAGCATAATCTGAGGTCACATTTCATTTCACCATTCCAGTCCATTCCATTTGATTCTATTCCACTCCACTGCATTCCACTCCAATCCACTCCACCCCATCATATTCCCTCGCATTCCATTCCACTCCATTACACTCTACTTTAATCCACTGCATTACAATCCTCTCTATCCCACTCCTCTCCATTCCACTCCACGCTACTCTAAACCACTCCACTCCACTACATTCCATTCCATTGCCTCCCATTCCATTCCACTCTACTCAACTGCTCTCAATTCTACCCCATTTCATTCCATTCTAATCCATTGCACTTCATTGCAAATCCACTCTTCTCCACTACAATCCTCTCCACTCCACTGCATTCCATTACTTCCCATTCTCTTCTATTCCAGTCGACTCCACTCCACTCCATTCCATTCCATTCCATTCCATTCCATTCCATTCCATTGCATTCATTCATTTCCATTCCCTTCCATCCTATTCCATTCCATTGCATTCCATTCCATTCCCTTTCATTCCATTCCATTGCAATCCACTCCACTCCTCTCCACTCCACTGGATTGCATTCATTCCCTTTCGCCCCCATTCCAGTCCACTCCATTCCATTCCATTCAATTCCATTCCTTTCCATTCCTTTCTATTCCATTCCTTTCCATTTTTTTCGACTAGAATCCACTCCACACCACTCTAATCCATTCCTTTACTTTCCATTCCATTCAAATCCACTATTCTCAACTCTACTCTTCTCCACTCCACTGCATTGCATTCCTTCCCTTTCGCTTCTATTCCAGTCCACTCTATTCCATTCCATTCCATTCCATTCCATTCCATTCCATTCCATTCCATTCCGTTCCTTTCCATTCCATTCCTTTCCATTCCGTTCCTTTCCATTGCTTTCTATTCCATTCCATTCCAGTCCATTCCATTAGACTCCATTCCAATTCTCTCAAATTCCTTCCTTTCTTCTCCATTCCACTCCACTGCACGCCATGGCACTTTATTTCATTCCTTTCCTTTCCATTCCACTCCATTTCAATCCATTCCTTTCCATTCCGTTCCATTCCACTCCATTCCATTCCTTTACATTTCATTACATTCTTTTCCCGTAGAACCCACTCCACTCCAATCCAATCCATTTCATTCCATTCCATTCAAATACACTATTCTCAGCTCCACTCCTCTCCACTCCACTGAATTCCATTAGTTCCCATTCGCTTCCATTCCAGTCCACTCCATTCCATTCCATTGCATTGCATTCCATTCCATTCCACTCCTTTCCACTCAACCCCAATCCCTTCCTTCCTTCTCCATTCCTCTCTAGCACACTCCCCTCCACTTTTTTCCATTCCATTCAATTCCATTCCTTTCCATTCCACTCCATTCCATTCCATTCCCTTCTTTTCACTGGAATCCTCTCCACTCCACTCCAATACATTCCATTCCATTCTATTTAAATCCACTATTGTCTACTGCACTCCTCTCAACTCCACTGCATTCCATTCCTTCCGACTCACATCCATTCCTTTCCACTCCTTTCCATTGCATTCCATTCCATTCCATTCCTCTCCAGTCCACTCCATTCCATTCCTCTCCATTCCACTCCATTCCATTCCACTCCATACCATTCCATGCCACTGCAATGCGTTCCATTCCATTCCATTCCTTTCCATTCCATTCCATTCCATTCTTTTCCACTGGAATCCACTCCAATCCACTCCAATCCATTCCATTCCATTCTATTCAAATCCACTCTTCTCCACTCCACTCCTCTCCACTCCACTCCGTTCCGTTCCTTCACATTCGCCTTCATTCCAGTCCACTCATTTCCATTCCATTCTTTTCTTTTCAATTCCATTCTACTCCATTCCACCCCACTCCACTCACTTCCTTTCTTCTCCATTCCACTCCACTGAGCTGCGCAGCAATTTTTTCCATTCCATTCCATTCCATTCCATTCCATTCCATTCCATTCCATTCCATTCCGTTCCATTCTATTCTTTTCCACTGTAATCCACTCCATTCCACTCGAATTTATTCCATTCCATTCCGTTCAATTCAAATCCACCCTGCTCCAGTACATTGCTCTCCAATTCAGTGGATTTCATTCCTTCCAATTGACCTCCACTGCAGTCCATTCCATTCCATTCAACTCCATTCCATTCCATTCCATTCCACTTCATTCCACTGCACTCCTCTCCCATCCTTACTTCTCCAGTCCACTCCAATACACTCCATTGAACTTTTTTCCATTCCATTTCATTCCATTCCATTCCATTCCATTCCACTAAATTCCATTCCATTGCATTCGATAGCATTACACTCCATTCCATTCTTTTCTGTTCCGTTCCATTCCATTCCATTCCAATGCATTCCATTCCCCTCCATGCACCTCCACTCCAATCCACTGCATCCCATTCCATTCCATTGTATTACATTCCATTCCATTCCTTTCCATTCCATTCCATTCTACTCCAATCCACTTCACTGCAATCCACTGCATTCCATTCCATTCCATTCTATTCCATTCCATTCCATTCCATTCCATTCCATTCCATTCCATTCCATTCCATTCCATTCCATTCTTTTCCACTATAATCTACTCCACTAAAATCGAATCCATTCCATTCCATTCCATACAATTCAAATCCACACTTTTCCACTAAATTCCTTTCCACTCCACTGCATTCCATTCCTTCACATTCGCCTCCACTCCGTTCCAATCCACTCCTTTCCATTCCGTTGCATTGCATTCCATTCTGCTCTGTTCTGTTCCATTCTGTTCCTTTCCATTCCATTCCATTCCTGTCCATTCCACAGTATTCTATTCTATTCCTATCTGGCGACAAGTTATCAATCTCTCACCCTGGTTGGATTGCGGTGGCCCTATGTCAGCTCTAATTTTATTTCCCCTTTCCATTCCAATCCGTGCCATTCCATTCCATTCCATTCCATTCCATTCCATTCCATTCCATTCCATTCCATTCTGTTCCATTTCGCTCCATTCCATTTCATTCCATTCCATTCCATTCCATTCTATACTTTTCCACTGTAATCCACTCCATTCCACTCGAATTTATTCCACTCCATTCCGTTCAATTCAAATCCACCCTTCGCCAGTACATTGCTCTCCAATCCAGTGGATTTCATTCCTTCAAATTGGCCTCCACTGCAGTCCATTCCATTCCATTCAACTCCATTCCATTCCACTTCATTCCACTGCACTCCTCTCCCATCCTTACTTCTCCATTCCACTCCACTACACTGCATTGAAATTTTTTACATTCCATTCCATTCCATTCCATTCCATTCCATTCCATTAAATTCCATTCCATTGCATTCGATAGCATTACACTCCATTCCATTCTTTTCTGTTCCATTCCATTCCATTCCATTCCATTCCAACGCATTCCATTCCCGTCCATGCACCTCCACTCCAATCCACTGCATCCCATTCTATTCCATTGTTTTACATTCCATTCCATTCCTTTCCATTCCATTCCATTCTACTCCAATCCACTTCAGGGCAATCCACTGCATTCCATTCCATTCCACTCCATTGCATTCCATTCCATTCCATTCCATTCCATTCCATTCCATTCGTCTATTCTTTTCGACTATAATCTACTTCACTAAATTCGAATCCATTCCATTCCATTCCATACAATTCAAATCCACACTTCTCCACTAAATTCCTTTCCACTCCACTGCATTCCATTCCTTCACATTCGCCTCCACTCCGTTCCACTCCACTCCTTTCCATTCCATTGCATTGCATTCCATTCTGCTCTGTTCTGTTCCATTCTGTTCCTTTCCATTCCATTCCATTCCTTTCCATTCCACAGTATTTTATTCTATTCCTATCTTGCGACAAGTTATCAATCTCTCACCCTGGTTGGATTGCGGTGGCCCTATGTCAGCTCTCATTTTCTTTCCCCTTTCCATTCCAATCCATTCCGTTCCATTGTATTCCATTCCATTCCATTCCATTCCGTCCGTTGCGCTCCATTCCATTTCATTCCATTCCATTCCATTCCATTACATTACATTCCATTCCAGTTCATTTCGTTCTATTCCTTACCATTCCACACGATTCTATTCTATTCCTTTCTTTCAACCAGTTCTCAATGTGTCACCCTGACTGGATTGCAGTGGCACAATGTCAGCTCCCATTTTATTTCACTGTTCTATTACATTCCATTCCATTCCATTCCATTCCATTCCATTCCATTCCATTCCATTCCATTCCATTCCGTTCCGTTCCATTCCTTTCCATTCCATTCCATTCCCTTACACTCCATTCCATTCCATTTCATTCCATTCCATTCCATTACATGCGATTTCTCACTGTTCTATTATATTCCTTTCTTTCAATAATTTCTGAGTCTGTCACGCTGTCTGGATTGCTGTGGCAAAAATTCAGCACACATTTTATTTCACAGTTCCTTTCCAATAAATTACATTCTATTCCATTCCATTCCATTCCATTCCATTTAATTCCATTCCGCATGTTGCTCACCATTGCATTCCATTCATTCCATTTCATTCCATTCCATTCCATTACTTTCCTTTCCCCACTAATCTATTCTATTCCTTCCATTCAACAATTCCTCAATCTGTCACCCTGGCTGGATTTCAGTTTTGCAGTATCACCCCACATGTTATTTCACCATTCCTTTCCATCCCATTCCATTCCATTCCATTCTCTTCCCTTCCATTCCATTCCATTCCATTCCATTCTATTCCATTCCGTTCCATTCTGTTCCATTCCTTTCCATTGCAACAAATTCCATTCTATTCCATTCTATTCCATTCCATTGCATTCCATTCCATTCCATTCCATTCCATTGCATTCCATTCCATTCCATTCCATTCCATTCCACACGATTTTATTCTATTCCTTTCTTTCAACAAGCTCTCAATCTGTAACCATTGTAGGATTGCAGTGGCACAATGTCAGCTCATATTTCATTTCACCATTCCATTCCATTCCGTTGCATTCCATTCCATTCTATTCATTCCATTCCCTTCCATTCCATTTGATTACCTTCCGGTCAATTCCGTTCCGTTGCATTCCATTCCATTTCATTCCATTCCATTCCAAACTATTCTATTCTACTCCTTTCTTTCAACATGTTCTCAATCTGTCACCCTGGCTGGATTGCAGTGGCACAATGTCAGCTCACATTTTGTTACACTGTTTCATTCCATTCCATTCTTTTCCACTCCATTCCATTCCATTTCATTCCGTTCCATTCCATTCCCTTCCATTGCATTCCATTCCATTCCATTCCATTCCATTCCATTCCATTCCATTCCATTCCATTCCATTCTTTTCCATTCCATTCCATTCCACACTATTCTATTCTACTCCTTTGTTTCAACAATTCTTACTATGTCACCCTGGCTGGATTGCAGTGGCACAATGTCAGCTCACATTTACTCTCACCATTCCATTCTGTTCCATTCCATTCCATTCCATTCCATTCCATTCCATTCCATTCCATTCATTTCCATTCGGTTCCATTACACTCCGTTCCATTCCATTCCATTCCATTCAGTTGTATTCCACACTATTCTATTCTCTTCCTTTCTTTCAACAAGTTCTCAATCGGTCACCCTGGGTGGATTGCAGTGACACAATGTCAGCTCACATTTTATTTCACCGTTCCATTCCATTCCATTCCATTCCATTCCATTCCATTCCATTCATCTTCCATTGCACTCCATTCCATTCCATTCCAGACTATTTGATTCTATTACTTTCTTTCAACAAGTTCTTTATCTGTCACCCTGGCTTGATTGCAGTGGCACAATATCAGCTCACATTTTATTTAACCATTCCATTCCATTTCATTCCATTCCATTCCATTTCATTCCATTCCATTCCATTCCATTCCATTCCATTCCACAGTATGCTATTCTATTCCTTTCTTTCAACAAGCTCTCAATCTGTCACCCTGGCTGAATTGCAGTGGCAGTACATCAGCTCACAATTTATTTCACTGTTCCATTCCATTCATTTCCATTCCTTTCCATTCCACGCCACGCCACTCCACTCCACTCCACTCTACTCCACTCCACTCCACTCCACTTCATTCCATTCCATTCCATTCCATTCCATTCCATTCCATTCCATTCCATTCCATTCCTTTCCATTCCATTCCATTCCACAGTATTCTATTCTATTCCTTTCTTTCAACAAGCTCTCAATCTGTCACCCTGGCTGAATTGCAGTGGCAGTACATCAGCTCACATTTTATTTCACTGTTCCATTCCATTCATTTCCATTCCTTTCCATTCCATTCCACGCCACTCCACTCCACTCCATTCCATTCCATTCCATTACATTACATTTCATTCTATTCCATTCAATTCTTTTCCATTCGATTTCATTCTATTCTCTTCTATTATGTTCAATTGCACTCCATTCCATTCCATTCTTATTTCATCAACTTCTCAAACTGTCACCCTGATTATATTGCAGTTCCACAATGTCAGCTTTCTTTTTGCTTCACCGTTAAATTCCTTTCCATTGCATTCCCTTCCTTTCCATGTCATTCCATTCAATTCCCTTCCTTTCCATTCCACTCCTTTCCATTGCATTCCATTCCATTGCAATCCATTCCATTCCATTCCATTCCATTCCATTCCATTCCATTCCATTCCATTCCATTCCATTCATCTTCCATTGCACTCCATTCCATTCCATTCCATTGTACTCCATTCCCTTCAATTCCTTTCTTTTGACAGGATCTCACTCTGTCACACCGGCGAGAATGCAGTGCTAGAATCTTATCACAAATTTCATTTCAACATTCCATTCCATTTCCTTCCACTCCATTCCACTGCACTCCACTTCTCTCCATTCCATTCCATTCCACTCCATTCCATTCCATTAATTTCTTTCAAACGGTTCTCACTCTGTCACCGAGGCTGCCGTGAAGTAGCATAATCTGAGGTCACATTTCATTTCACCATTCCAGTCCATTCCATTTGATTCTATTCCACTCCACTGCATTCCACTCCAATCCACTCCACCCCATCATATTCCCTCGCATTCCATTCCACTCCATTACACTCTACTTTAATCCACTGCATTACACTCCTCTCTCTCCCACTCCTCTCCATTCCACTCCACGCTACTCTAAACCACTCCACTCCACTACATTCCATTCCATTGCCTCCCATTCCATTCCACTCTACTCCACTGCTCTCAATTCTACCCCATTTCATTCCATTCTAATCCATTGCACTTCATTGCAAATGCACTCTTCTCCACTACAATCCTCTCCACTCCACTGCATTCCATTATTTTTCATTCTCTTCTATTCCAGTCGACTCCACTCCACTCCATTCCATTCCATTCCATTCCATTCCATTGCATTCATTCATTTCCATTCCCTTCCATCCAATTCCATTCCATTGCATTCCATTCCATTCCCTTTCATTCCATTCCATTGCAATCCACTCCACTCCTCTCCACTCCACTGGATTGCATTCATTCCCTTTCGCCCCCATTCCAGTCCACTCCATTCCATTCCATTCAATTCCATTCCTTTCCATTCCTTTCTATTCCATTCCTTTCCATTTTTTTCGACTAGAATCCAATCCACACCACTCTAATCCATTCCTTTACTTTCCATTCCATTCAAATCCACTATTCTCCACTCTACTCTTCTCCACTCCACTGCATTGCATTCCTTCCCTTTCGCTTCTATTCCAGTCCACTCTATTCCATTCCATTCCATTCCATTCCATTCTTTCCATTCCATTCCTTTCCATTCCATTCCTTTCCATTGCTTTCTATTCCATTCCATTCCAGTCCATTCCATTAGACTCCATTCCAATTCTCTCAAATTCCTTCCTTTCTTCTCCATTCCACTCCACTGCACGCCATGGCACTTTATTTCATTCCTTTCCTTTCCATTCCACTCCATTTCAATCCATTCCTTTCCATTCCGTTCCATTCCACTCCATTCCATTCCTTTACATTTCATTACATTCTTTTCCCGTAGAACCCACTCCACTCCAATCCAATCCATTTCATTCCATTCCATTCAAATACACTATTCTCCGCTCCACTCCTCTCCACTCCACTGAATTCCATTAGTTCCCATTCGCTTCCATTCCAGTCCACTCCATTCCATTCCATTGCATTGCATTCCATTCCATTCCACTCCTTTCCACTCAACCCCAATCCCTTCCTTCTTTCTCCATTCCTCTCTAGTACACTCCCTTCCACTTTTTTCCATTCCATTCAATTCCATTCCTTTCCATTCCACTCCATTCCATTCCATTCCCTTCTTTTCACTTGAATCCTCTCCACTCCACTCCAATACATTCCATTCCATTCTATTTAAATCCACTATTGTCTACTGCACTCCTCTCAACTCCACTGCATTCCATTCCTTCCGACTCACATCCATTCCTTTCCACTCCTTTCCATTGCATTCCATTCCATTCCATTCCTCTCCAGTCCACTCCATTCCATTCCTCTCCATTCCACTCCAATCCATTCCACTCCATTCCATTCCATGCCACTGCAATCCGTTTCATTCCATTCCATTCCTTTCCATTCCATTCCATTCCATTCTTTTCCACTGGAATCCACTCCAATCCACTCCAATCCATTCCATTCCATTCTATTCAAATCCACTCTTCTCCACTCCACTCCTCTCCACTCCACTCCGTTCCGTTCCTTCACATTTGCCTTCATTCCAGTCCACTCCTTTCCATTCCATTCTTTTCTTTTCAATTCCATTCTACTCCATTCCACTCCACTCCACTCCCTTCCTTTCTTCTCCATTCCACTCCACTGAGCTGCACAGCAATTTTTTCCATTCCATTCCATTCCATTCCATTCCATTCCATTCCATTCCATTCCATTCCATTCCGTTCCATTCTATTCTTTTCCACTGTAATCCACTCCATTCCACTCGAATTTATTCCATTCCATTCCGTTCAATTCAAATCCACCCTGCTCCAGTACATTGCTCTCCAATTCAGTGGATTTCATTCCTTCCAATTGGCCTCCACTGCAGTCCACTCCATTCCATTCAACTCCATTCCATTCCATTCCATTCCACTTCATTCCACTGCACTCCTCTCCCATCCTTACTTCTCCATTCCACTCCACTACACTCCATTGAACTTTTTTCCATTCCATTTCATTCCATTCCTTTCCATTCCATTCCACTAAATTCCATTCCATTGCATTCGATAGCATTACACTCCATTCCATTCTTTTCTGTTCCGTTCCATTCCATTCCATTCCAATGCATTCCATTCCCCTCCCTGCACCTCCACTCCAATCCACTGCATCCCATTCCATTCCATTGTATTACATTCCATTCCATTCCTTTCCATTCCGTTCCATTCTACTCCAATCCACTTCACTGCAATCCACTGCATTCCATTCCATTCCATTCTATTCCATTCCATTCCATTCCATTCCATTCCATTCCATTCCATTCCATTCTTTTCCACTATAATCTACTCCACTAAATCGAATCCATTCCATTCCATTCCATACAATTCAAATCCACACTTTTCCACTAAATTCCTTTCCACTCCACTGCATTCCATTCCTTCACATTCGCCTCCACTCCGTTCCACTCCACTCCTTTCCATTCTGTTGCATTGCATTCCATTCTGCTCTGTTCTGTTCCATTCTGTTCCTTTCCATTCCATTCCATTCCTGTCCATTCCACAGTATTCTATTCTATTCCTATCTTGCGACAAGTTATCAATCTCTCACCCTGGTTGGAATGCGGTGGCCCTATGTCAACTCTAATTTTATTTCCCCTTTCCATTCCAATCCGTGCCATTCCATTCCATTCCATTCCATTCCATTCCATTCCATTCCATTCCATTCTGTTCCATTGCGCTCCATTCCATTTCATTCCATTCCTTTCCATTCCATTCCATTCTATTCTTTTCCACTGTAATCCACTCCATTCCACTCGAATTTATTCCACTCCATTCCGTTCAATTCAAATCCACCCTTCGCCAGTACATTGCTCTCCAATTCAGTGGATTTCATTCCTTCAAATTGGCCTCCACTGCAGTCCATTCCATTCCATTCAACTCCATTCCATTCCACTTCATTCCACTGCACTCCTCTCCCATCCTTACTTCTCCATTCCACTCCACTACACTGCATTGAAATTTTTTACATTCCATTCCATTCCATTCCATTCCATTCCATTCCATTCCATTAAATTCCATTCCATTGCATTCGATAGCATTACACTCTATTCCATTCTTTTCTGTTCCGTTCCATTCCATTCCATTCCATTCCAACGCATTCCATTCCCGTCCATGCACCTCCACTCCAATCCACTGCATCCCATTCTATTCCATTGTTTTACATTCCATTCCATTCCATTCCATTCCATTCCATTCTACTCCAATCCACTTCATGGCAATCCACTGCATTCCATTCCATTCCACTCCATTCCATTCCATTCCATTCCATTCCATTCCATTCCATTCCATTCCAGTCTATTCTTTTCCACTATAATCTACTTCACTAAATTCGAATCCATTCCATTCCATTCCATACAATTCAAATCCACCCTTCTCCACTAAATTCCTTTCCACTCCACTGCATTCCATTCCTTCACATTCGCCTCCACTACGTTCCACTCCACTCCTTTCCGTTCCATTGCATTGCATTCCATTCTGCTCTGTTCTGTTCCATTCTGTTCCTTTCCATTCCATTCCATTCCTTTCCATTCCACAGTATTCTATTCTATTCCTATCTTGCGACAAGTTATCAATCTCTCACCCTGGTTGGATTGCGGTGGCCCTATGTCAGCTCTCATTTTATTTCCCCTTTCCATTCCAATCCATTCCGTTCCATTGTATTCCATTCCATTCCATTCCATTCCGTTCCGTTGCGCTCCATTTCATTCCATTCCATTCCATTCCATTCCATTCCATTCCATTCCATTCCATTCCAGTTCATTTCGTTCTATTCCTTACCATTCCACACGATTCTATTCTATTCCTTTCTTTCAACCAGTTCTCAATGTGTCACCCTGACTGGATTGCAGTGGCACAATGTCAGCTCCCATTTTATTTCACTGTTCTATTACATTCCGTTCCATTCCATTCCATTCCATTCCATTCCATTCCATTCCATTCCATTCCATTCCCTTCCATTCCTTTCCATTCCATTCCATTCCCTTACACTCCATTCCATTCCATTTCATTCCATTCCATTCCATTACATGCGATTTCTCACTGTTCTATTATATTCCTTTCTTTCAATAATTTCTGAGTCTGTCACGCTGTCTGGATTGCTGTGGCAAAAATTCAGCACACATTTTATTTCACAGTTCCTTTCCAATAAATTACATTCTATTCCATTCCATTCCATTCCATTCCATTTAATTCCATTCCGCATGTTGCTCACCATTGCATTCCATTCATTCCATTTCATTCCATTCCATTCCATTACTTTCCTTTCCCCACTAATCTATTCTATTCCTTCCATTCAACAATTCCTCAATCTGTCACCCTGGCTGGATTTCAGTTTTGCAGTATCACCCCACATGTTATTTCACCATTCCTTTCCATCCCATTCCTTCCATTCCATTCTCTTCCCTTCCGTTCCATTCCATTCCATTCCATTCTATTCCATTCCGTCCCATTCTGTTCCATTCCTTTCCATTGCATCAAATTCCATTCTATTCCATTCTATTCCATTCCATTGCATTCCATTCCATTCCATTCCATTCCATTCCATTCCATTCCACACGATTTTATTCTATTCCTTTCTTTCAACAAGCTCTCAATCTGTAACCATTGTAGGATTGCAGTGGCACAATGTCAGCTCATATTTCATTTCACCATTCCATTCCATTCCGTTGCATTCCATTCCATTCTATTCATTACATTCCCTTCCATTCCATTTGATTACCTTCCGGTCAATTCCGTTCCGTTGCATTCCATTCCATTTCATTCCATTCCATTCCAAACTATTCTATTCTACTCCTTTCTTTCAACATGTTCTCAATCTGTCACCCTGGCTGCATTGCAGTGGCACAATGACAGCTCACATTTTGTTACACTGTTTCATTCCATTCCATTCTTTTCCACTCCATTCCATTCCATTTCATTCCGTTCCATTCCATTCCCTTCCATTGCATTCCATTCCATTCCATTCCATTCCATTCCATTCCATTCCATTCCATTCCATTCTTTTCCATTCCATTCCATTCCACACTATTCTATTCTACTCCTTTGTTTCAACAATTCTTACTATGTCACCCTGGCTGGATTGCAGTGGCACAATGTCAGCTCACATTTACTCTCACCATTCCATTCTGTTCCATTCCATTCCATTCCATTCCGTTCCATTCCATTCCATTCCATTCCATTCCATTCCATTCCATTCCATTCATTTCCATTCGGTTCCATTACACTCCGTTCCATTCCATTCCATTCCATTCAGTTGTATTCCACACTATTCTATTCTCTTCCTTTCTTTCAACAAGTTCTCAATCGGTCACCCTGGGTGGATTGCAGTGACACAATGTCAGCTCACATTTTATTTCACCGTTCCATTCCATTCCATTCCATTCCATTCCATTCCATTCCATTCCATTCCATTCCATTCCATTCATTTCCATTCGGTTCCATTACACTCCGTTCCATTCCATTCCATTCCATTCAGTTGTATTCCACACTATTCTATTCTCTTCCTTTCTTTCAACAAGTTCTCAATCGGTCACCCTGGGTGGATTGCAGTGACACAATGTCAGCTTACATTTTATTTCACCGTTCCATTCCATTCCATTCCATTCCATTGCATTCCATTCCATTCCATTCCATTCATCTTCCATTGCACTCCATTCCATTCCATTCCAGACTATTTGATTCTATTACTTTCTTTCAACAAGTTCTTTATCTGTCACCCTGGCTTGATTGCAGTGGCACAATATCAGCTCACATTTTATTTAACCATTCCATTCCATTTCATTCCATTCCATTCCATTTCATTCCATTCCATTCCATTCCATTCCATTCCATTCCATTCCATTCCACAGTATGCTATTCTATTCCTTTCTTTCAACAAGCTCTCAATCTGTCACCCTGGCTGAATTGCAGTGGCAGTACATCAGCTCACAATTTATTTCACTGTTCCATTCCATTCATTTCCATTCCTTTCCATTCCACGCCACGCCACTCCACTCCACTCCACTCTACTCCACTCCACTCCACTCCACTTCATTCCATTCCATTCCATTCCATTCCATTCCATTCCATTCCATTCCATTCCTTTCCATTCCATTACATTCCACAGTATTCTATTCTATTCCTTTCTTTCAACAAGCTCTCAATCTGTCACCCTGGCTGAATTGCAGTGGCAGTACATCAGCTCACATTTTATTTCACTGTTCCATTCCATTCATTTCCATTCCATTCCATTCCACGCCACTCCACTCCACTCCATTCCATTCCATTCCATTCCATTACATTACATTTCATTCTATTCCATTCAATTCTTTTCCATTCGATTTCATTCTATTCTCTTCTATTATGTTCAATTGCACTCCATTCCATTCCATTCTTATTTCATCAACTTCTCAAACTGTCACCCTGATTATATTGCAGTTCCACAATGTCAGCTTTCTTTTTGCTTCATCGTTAAATTCCTTTCCATTCCATTCCCTTCCTTTCCATGTCATTCCATTCAATTCCCTTCCTTTCCATTGCATTCCATTCCATTCCATTCCATTCCATTCATCTTCCATTGCACTCCATTCCATTCCATTCCATTGTACTCCATTCCCTTCAATTTCTTTCTTTTGACAGGATCTCACTCTGTCACACAGGCGAGAATGCAGTGCTAGAATCTTATCACAAATTTCATTTCAACATTCCATTCCATTTCCTTCCACTCCATTCCACTGCACTCCACTTCTCTCCATTCCATTCCATTCCACTCCATTCCATTCCATTCCTTTCTTTCAAACGGTTCTCACTCTGTCACCGAGGCTGCCGTGAAGTAGCATAATCTGAGGTCACATTTCATTTCACCATGCCAGTCCATTCCATTTGATTCTATTCCACTCCACTGCATTCCACTCCAATCCACTCCACCCCATCATATTCCCTCGCATTCCATTCCACTCCATTACACTCTACTTTAATCCACTGCATTACACTCCTCTCTATCCCACTACTCTCCATTCCACTCCACGCTACTCTAAACCACTCCACTCCACTACATTCCATTCCATTGCCTCCCATTCCATTCCACTCTACTCCACTGCTCTCAATTCTACCCCATTTCATTCCATTCTAATCCATTGCACTTCATTGCAAATCCACTCTTCTCCACTACAATCCTCTCCACTCCACTGCATTCCATTACTTCCCATTCTCTTCTATTCCAGTCGACTCCACTCCATTCCATTCCATTCCATTCCATTCCATTCCATTCCATTCCATTGCATTCATTCAATTCCATTCCCTTCCATCCCATTCCATTCCATTGCATTCCATTCCATTCCCTTTCATTCCATTCCATTGCAATCCACTCCACTCCTCTCCACTCCACTGGATTGCATTCATTCCCTTTCTCCCCCATTCCAGTCCGCTCCATTCCATTCCATTCAATTCCATTCCTTTCCATTCCTTTCTATTCCATTCCTCTCCATTTTTTTCGACTAGAATCCTCTCCACACCACTCTAATCCATTCCTTTACATTCCATTCCATTCAAATCCACTATTCTCCACTCTACTCTTCTCCACTCCACTGCATTGCATTCCTTCCCTTTCGCTTCTATTCCAGTCCACTCTATTCCATTCCATTCCATTCCATTCCATTCCATTCCATTCCATTCCATTCCATTCCATTCCATTCCATTCCTTTCCATTCCATTCCTTTCCATTGCTTTCTATTCCATTCCATTCCAGTCCATTCCATTAGACTCCATTCCAATTCTCTCAAATTCCTTCCTTTCTTCTCCATTCCACTCCACTGCACGCCATGGCACTTTATTTCATTCCTTTCCTTTCCATTCCACTCCATTTCAATCCATTCCATTCCATTCCGTTCCATTCCACTCCATTCCATTCCTTTACATTTCATTACATTCTTTTCCCGTAGAACCCACTCCACTCCAATCCAATCCATTTCATTCCATTCCATTCAAATACACTATTCTCTGCTCCACGCCTCTCCACTCCACTGAATTCCATTAGTTCCCATTCGCTTCCATTCCAGTCCACTCCATTCCATTCCATTGCATTGCATTCCATTCCATTCCACTCCTTTCCACTCAACCCCAATCCCTTCCTTCCTTCTCCATTCCACTCTAGTACACTCCCCTCCACTTTTTTCCATTCCATTCAATTCCATTCCTTTCCATTCCACTCCATTCCATTCCATTCCCTTCTTTTCACTGGAATCCTCTCCACTCCACTTCAATACATTCCATTCCATTCTATTTAAATCCACTATTGTCTACTGCACTCCTCTCAACTCCACTGCATTCCATTCCTTCCGACTCACATCCATTCCTTTCCACTCCTTTCCATTGCATTCCATTCCATTCCATTCCTCTCCAGTCCACTCCATTCCATTCCTCTCCATTCCACTCCATTCCATTCCACTCCATTCCATTCCATGCCACTGCAATGCGTTCCATTCCATTCCATTCCTTTCCATTCCATTCCATTCCATTCTTTTCCACTGGAATCCACTCCAATCCACTCCAATCCATTCCATTCCATTCTATTCAAATCCACTCTTCTCCACTCCACTCCTCTGCACTCCACTCCGTTCCGTTCCTTCACATTCGCCTTCATTCCATTCCACTCCTTTCCATTCCATTCTTTTCTTTTCAATTCCATTCTACTCCATTCCACTCCACTCCACTCCCTTCCTTTCTTCTCCATTCCACTCCACTGAGCTGCACAGCAATTTTTTTCCATTCCATTCCATTCCATTCCATTCCATTCCATTCCATTCCATTCCATTCCATTCTATTCTTTTCCACTGTAATCCACTCCATTCCACTCGAATTTATTCCATTCCATTCCGTTCAATTCAAATCCACCCTGCTCCAGTACATTGCTCTCCAATCCAGTGGATTTCATTCCTTCCAATTGGCCTCCACTGCAGTCCATTCCATTCCATTCAACTCCATTCCATTCCATTCCATTCCATTCCATTCCATTCCATTCCATTCCACTTCATTCCACTGCACTCCTCTCCCTTCCTTACTTCTCCTTTCCACTCCACTACACTCCATTGAAATTTTTTCCATTCCATTCCATTCCGTTCCATTCCATTCCATTCCATTCCATTCCATTCCACTGAATTCCATTCCATTGCATACGATAGCATTACACTCCATTCCATTCTTTTCTGTTCCGTTCCATTCCATTCCATTCAAATGCATTCCATTCCCCTCCCTGCACCTCCACTCCAATCCACTGCATCCCATTCCATTTCATTGTATTACATTCCATTCCATTCCTTTCCATTCCATTCCATTCTACTCCAATCCACTTCACTGCAATCCACTGCATTCCATTCCATTCCATTCTATTCCATTCCATTCCATTCCATTCCATTCCATTCCATTCCATTCTTTTCCACTATAAACTACTCCACTATAATCGAATCCATTCCATTACATTCCATACAATTCAAATCCACACTTCTCCACTAAATTCCTTTCCACTCCACTGCATTCCATTCCTTCACATTCGCCTCCACTCCGTTCCACTCCACTCCTTTCCATTCCATTGCATTGCATTCCATTCTGCTCTGTTCTGTTCCATTCTGTTCCTTTCCATTCCATTCCATTCCTGTCCATTCCACAGTATTCTATTCTATTCCTATCTTGCGACAAGTTATCAATCTCTCGCCCTGGTTGGATTGCGGTCGCCCTATGTCAGCTGTAATATTATTTCCCCTTTCCATTCCAATCCGTGCCATTCCATTCCATTCCATTCTATTCCATTCCATTCCATTCCATTCTGTTCCGTTGCGCTCCATTCCATTTCATTCCATTCCATTCCATTCCATTCTATTCTTTCCCACTGTAATCCACTCCATTCCACTCGTATTTATTCCACTCCATTCCGTTCAATTCAAATCCACCCTTCGCCCGTACATTGCTCTCCAATCCAGTGAATTTCCTTCCTTCAAATTGTCCTCCACTGCAGTCCATTCCATTCCATTCAACTCCATTCCATTCCACTTCATTCCACTGCACTCCTCTCCCATCCTTACTTCTCCATTCCACTCCACTACACTGCATTGAAATTTTTTACATTCCATTCCATTCCATTCCATTCCATTCCATTCCATTCCATTCTATTCCATTAAATTCCATTCCATTGCATTCGATAGCATTACACTCCATTCCATTCTTTTCTGTTCCGTTCCATTCCATTCCATTCCAACGCATTCCATTCCCGTCCATGCACCTCCACTCCAATCCACTGCATCCCATTCTATTCCTTTGTATTACATTCCATTCCATTCCTTTCCATTCCATTCCATTCTACTCCAATCCACTTCATGGGAATCCACTGCATTCCATTCCATTCCATTCCATTCCATTCCATTCCATTCCATTCCATTCCAGTCTATTCTTTTCCACTATAATCTACTTCACTAAAATCAAATCCATTCCATTCCAGTCCATACAATTCAAATCCACACTTCTCCACTAAATTCCTTTCCACTCCACTGCATTCCATTCCTTCACATTCGCCTCCACTCCGTTACACTCCACTCCTTTCCATTCCATTGCATTGCATTCCATTCTGCTCTGTTCTGTTCCATTCTTTTCCTTTCCATTCCATTCCATTCCTTTCCATTCCACAGTATTCTATTCTATTCCTATCTTGCGACAAGTTATCAATCTCTCACCCTGGTTGGATTGCGTTGGCCCTATGTCAGCTCTCATTTTATTTCCCCTTTCCATTCCAATCCATTCCGTTCCATTGTATTCCATTCCATTCCGTTCCATTCCGTTCCGTTGCGCTCCATTCCAATTCATTCCATTCCATTCCATTCCATTCCATTCCATTCCATTCCATTCCATTCCAGTTCATTTCGTTCTATTCCTTACCATTCCACACGATTCTATTCTATTCCTTTCTTTCAACCAGTTCTCAATGTGTCACCCTGACTGGATTGCAGTGGCACAATGTCAGCGCCCATTTTATTTCACTGTTCTATTCCATTCCGTTCCATTCCATTCCATTCCATTCCATTCCATTCCATTCCATTCCATTCCATTCCTTTCCATTCCATTCCATTCCACAGTATTCTATTCTATTCCTTTCTTTCAACAAGCTCTCAATCTGTCATCCTGGCTGAATTGCAGTGGCAGTACATCAGCTCACATTTTATTTCACTGTTCCATTCCATTCATTTCCATTCCATTCCATTCCACGCCACTCCACTCCACTCCACTCCACTCCATTCCATTCCATTCCATTCCATTGCATTCCATTCCCGTCCATGCACCTCCACTCCAATCAACTGCATCCCATTCTATTCCATTGTATTACATTCCATTCCATTCCTTTCCATTCCATTCCATTCTACTCCAATCCACTTCACGGCAATCCACTGCATTCCATTCCATTCCATTCCATTCCATTCCATTCCATTCCATTCCATTCCATTCCATTCCATTCCATTCTTTTCCACTATAATCTACTCCACTAAATCGAATCCATTCCATTCCATTCCATACAATTCAAATCCACACTTCTCCACTAAATTCCTTTCCACTCCACAGCATTCCATTCCTTCACATTCGCCTCCACTCCGTTCCACTCCACTCCTTTCCATTCCATTGCATTGCATTCCATTCTGCTCTGTTCTGTTCCATTCTGTTCCTTTCCATTCCATTCCATTCCTTTCCATTCCACAGTATTCTATTCTATTCCTATCTTGCGACAAGTTATCAATCTCTCACCCTGGTTGGATTGCGGTGGCCCTATGTCAGCTCTTATTTTATTTCCCCTTTCCATTCCAATCCATTCCGTTCCATTGTATTCCATTCCATTCCATTCCATTCCGTTCCGTTACGCTCCATTCCATTTCATTCCTTTCCATTCCATTCCATTCCATTCCATTTCATTCCATTCCAGTTCATTTCGTTCTATTCCTTACCATTCCACACGATTCTATTCTATTCCTTTCTTTCAACCAGCCCTCAATATGTCACCCTGACTGGATTGCAGTGGCACAATGTCAGCTCCCATTATATTTCACTATTCTATTCCATTCAGTTCCATTCCATTCCATTCCATTCCATTCCATTCCGTTCCATTCCTTTCCATTCCATTCCATTCCCTTACACTCCATTCCATTCCATTTCCTTCCATTCCATTCCATTACATGCGATTCCTCACTGTTCTATTATATTCCTTTCTTTCAATAAGTTCTGAGTCTGTCACGCTGTCTGGATTGCTGTGGCAAAAATTCAGCACACATTTTATTTCACAGGTCCTTTCCAATAAATTAGATTCTATTCCATTCCATTCCATTCCATTCCATTTAATTCCATTCCGCATGTTGCTCACCATTGCATTCCATTCATTCCATTTCATTCCATTCCATTCCATTACTTTCCTTTCCCCACTAATCTATTCTATTCCTTCCATTCAACAATTCCTCAATCTGTCACCCTGGCTGGATTTCAGTTTTGCAGTATCACCCCACATTTTATTTCACCCTTCCTTTCCATCCCATTCCATTCCATTCCATTCCATTCTCTTCCCTTCCGTTCCATTCCATTCCATTCTATTCCATTCCGTTCCATTCTGTTCCATTCCTTTCCATTGCAACCAATTCCATTCTATTCCATTCTATTCCATTCCATTGCATTCCATTCCATTCCATTCCATTCCATTCCATTCCATTCCATTCCATTCCACACGATTTTATTCTATTACTTTCTTTCAACAAGCTCTCAATCTGTAACCATTGTAGGATTGAAGTGGCACAATGTCAGCTCATATTTCATTTCACCATTCCATTCCATTCCGTTGCATTCCATTCCATTCTATTCATTCCATTCCCTTCCATTCCATTTGATTACTTTCCGGTCAATTCCGTTCCGTTGCATTCCATTCCATTTCATTCCATTCCATTCCAAACTATTCTATTCTACTCCTTTCTTTCAACATGTTCTCAATCTGTCACCCTGGCTGGATTGCAGTGGCACAATGTCAGCTCACATTTTGTTACACTGTTTCATTCCATTCCATTCTTTTCCACTCCATTCCATTCCATTTCATTCCGTTCCATTCCATTCCCTTCCATTGCATTCGATTCCATTCCATTCCATTCCATTCCATTCCATTCCATTCCATTCCATTCCATTCCATTCTTTTCCATTCCATTCCATTCCACACTATTCTATTCTACTCCTTTGTTTCAACAATTCTTAAGATGTCACCCTGGCTGGATTGCAGTGCCACAATGTCAGCTCACATTTACTCTCACCATTCCATTCTGTTCCATTCCATTCCATTCCATTCCATTCATTTCCATTCGGTTCCATTACACTCCGTTCCATTCCATTCCATTCCATTCAGTTGTTTTCCACACTATTGTATTCTCTTCCTTTCTTTCAACAAGTTCTCAATCGGTCACCCTGGGTGGATTGCAGTTACACAATGTCAGCTCACATTTTATTTCACCGTTCCATTCCATTCCATTCCATTCCATTCCATTCCATTCCATTCCATTCCATTCCATTCTATTCCATTCATCTTCCATTGCACTCCATTCCATTCCATTCCAGACTATTTGATTCTATTGCTTTCTTTCAACAAGTTCTTTATCTGTCACCCTGGCTTGATTGCAGTGGCACAATATCAGCTCATATTTTATTTAACCATTCCATTCCATTTCATTCCATTCCATTCCATTTCATTCCATTCCATTCCATTCCATTCCATTCCATTCCATTCCATTCCATTCCATTCCATTCCACAGTATGCTATTCTATTCCTTTCTTTCAAGAAGCTCTCAATCTGTCACCCTGGCTGAATTGCAGTGGCAGTACATCAGCTCACATTTTATTTCACTGTTCCATTCCATTCATTTCCATTCCTTTCCATTCCACGCCACGCCACTCCACTCCACTCCACTCCACTCCACTCCACTCCACTCCACTTCATTCCATTCCATTCCATTCCATTCCATTCCATTCCATTCCATTCCATTCCACAGTATTCTATTCTATTCCTTTCTTTCAACAAGCTCTCAATCTGTCACCCTGGCTGAATTGCAGTGGCAGTACATCAGCTCACATTTTATTTCACTGTTCCATTCCATTCATTTCCATTCCATTCCATTCCATGCCACTCCACTCCACTGCATTCCATTCCATTCCATTCCATTCCATTCCATTCCATTACATTTCATTCTATTCCATTCAATTCTTTTCCATTCGATTTCATTCTATTCTCTTCTATTATGTTCAATTGCACTCCATTCCATTCCATTCTTATTTCATCAACTTCTCAAACTGTCACCCTGATTATATTGCAGTTCCACAATGTCAGCTTTCATTTTGCTTCACCGTTAAATTCCTTTCCATTCCATTCACTTCGTTTCCATATCATTCCATTCAATTCCCTTCCTTCCCATTGCATTCCATTCCATTGCATTCCATTCCATTCCATTCCCTTCCATTCCATTCATCTTCCATTGCACTCCATTCCATTCCCTTCCATTGTACTCCATTCCCTTCAATTCCTTTCTTTTGACAGGATCTCACTCTGTCACACAGGCGAGAATGCAGTGCTAGAATCTTATCACAAATTTCTTTTCAACATTCCATTCCATTTAATTCCACTCCATTCCACTGCACTCCACTTCTCTCCATTCCATTCCATTCCACTCCATTCCATTCCATTCCTTTCTTTCAAACGGTTCTCTCTCTGTCACTGAGGCTGCCATGAAGTAGCATAATCTGAGGTCACATTTCATTTCACCATTCCAGTCCATTCCATTTGATTCTATTCCACTCCACTGCATTCCACTCCAATCCACTCCACCCCATCATATTCCCTCGCATTCCATTCCACTCCATTACACTCTACTTGAATCCACTGCATTACACTCCTCTCTATCCCACTCCTCTCCATTCCACTCCACGCTACTCTAAACCACTCCACTCCACTACATTCCATTCCATTGCCTCCCATTCCATTCCACTCTACTCCACTGCTCTCAATTCTACCCCATTTCATTCCATTCTAATCCATTGCACTTCATTGCAAATCCACTCTTCTCCACTACAATCCTCTCCACTCCACTGCATTCCATTACTTCCCATTCTCTTCTATTCCAGTCGACTCCACTCCATTCCATTCCATTCCATTCCATTCCATTCCATTCCATTCCATTACATTACATTCCATTCCATTGCATTCATTCAATTCCATTCCCTTCCATCCCATTCCATTCCATTGCATTCCATTCCATTCCCTTTCATTCCATTCCATTGCAATCCACTCCACTCCTCTCCACTCCACTGGATTGCATTCATTCCCTTTCGCCCCCATTCCAGTCCACTCCATTCCATTCCATTCAATTCCATTCCTTTCCAATCCTTTCTATTCCATTCCTCTCCATTTTTTTCGACTAGAATCCACTCCACACCACTCTAATCCATTCCTTTACTTTCCATTCCATTCAAATCCACTATTCTCCACTCTACTCTTCTCCACTCCACTGCATTGCATTCCTTCCCTTTCGCTTCTATTCCAGTCCACTCTATTCCATTCCATTCCATTCCATTCCATTCCATTCCATTCCTTTCCGGTCCATTCCATTCCTTTCCATTCCATTCCTTTCCATTGCATTCTATTCCATTCCATTCCAGTCCATTCCATTAGACTCCATTCCAATTCTCTCAAATTCCTTCCTTTCTTCTCCATTCCACTCCACTGCACGCCATGGCACTTTATTTCATTCCTTTCCTTTCCATTCCACTCCATTTCAATCCATTCCATTCCATTCCGTTCCATTCCACTCCATTCCATTCCTTTACATTTCATTACATTCTTTTCCCGTAGAACCCACTCCACTCCAATCCAATCCATTTCATTCCATTCCATTCAAATACACTATTCTCCGCTCCACTCCTCTCCACTCCACTGAATTCCATTCGTTCCCATTCGCTTCCATTCCAGTCCACTCCATTCCATTGCATTTCATTGCATTCCATTCCATTCCACTACTTTCCACTCAACCCCAATCCCTTCCTTCCTTCTCCATTCCACTCTAGTACACTCCCCTCCACTTTTTTCCATTCCATTCAATTCCATTCCTTTCCATTCCACTCCATTCCATTCCATTCCCTTCTTTTCACTGGAATCCTCTCCACTCCACTCCAATACATTCCATTCCATTCTATTTAAATCCACTATTGTCTACTGCACTCCTCTCAACTCCACTGCATTCCATTCCTTCCGACTCACATCCATTCCTTTCCACTCCTTTCCATTGCATTCCATTCCATTCCATTCCTCTCCAGTCCTCTCCATTCCATTCCTCTCCATTCCACTCCATTCCATTCCACTCCATTCCATTCCATGCCACTGCAATCCGTTCCATTCCATTCCATTCCTTTCCATTCCATTCCATTCCATTCTTTTCCACTGGAATCCACTCCAATCCACTCCAATCCATTCCATTCCATTCTATTCAAATCCACTCTTCTCCACTCCACTCCTCTCCACTCCACTCCGTTCCGTTCCTTCATATTCGCCTTCATTCCAGTCCACTCCTTTCCATTCCATTCTTTTCTTTTCAATTCCATTCTACTCCATTCCACTCCACTCCACTCCCTTCCTTTCTTCTCCATTCCACTCCACTGAGCTGCACAGCAATTTTTTCCATTCCATTCCATTCCATTCCATTCCATTCCATTCCATTCCATTCCATTCCATTCCATTCCATTCCATTCCGTTCCATTCTATTCTTTTCCACTGTAATCCACTCCATTCCACTCGAATTTATTCCATTGCCTTCCGTTCAATTCAAATCCACCCTGCTCCAGTACATTGCTCTCCAATCCAGTGGATTTCATTCCTTCCAATTGGCCTCCACTGCAGTCCATTCCATTCCATTCAACTCCATTCCAATCCATTCCATTCCATTCCACTTCATTCCACTGCACTCCTCTCCCATCCTACTTCCCCATTCCACTCCACTACACTCCATTGAACTTTTTTCCATTCCATTCCATTCCATTCCATTCCATTCCATTCCATTCCATTCCATTCCATTCCACTAAATTCCATTCCATTGCATTCGATAGCATTACACTCCATTCCATTCTTTCTGTTCCGTTCCATTCCATTCCATTCAAATGCATTCCATTCCCCTCCCTGCACCTCCACTCCAATCCACTGCATCCCATCCCATTCCATTGTATTACATTCCATTCCATTCCTTTCCATTCCATTCCATTCTACTCCAATCCCCTTCACTGCAATCCACTGCATTCCATTCCATTCCATTCTATTCCATTCCATTCCATTCCATTCCATTCCATTCCATTCCATTCTTTTCCACTATAATCTACTCCACTAAAATCGAATCCATTCCATTACATTCCATACAATTCAAATCCACACTTCTCCACTAAATTCCTTTCCACTCCACTGCATTCCATTCCTTCACATTCGCCTCCACTCCGTTCCACTCCACTCCTTTCCATTCCGTTGCATTGCATTCCATTCTGCTCTGTTCTGTTCTGTTCCATTCTGTTCCTTTCCATTCCATTCCATTCCTGTCCATTCCACAGTATTCTATTCTATTCCTATCTTGCGACAAGTTATCAATCTCTCACCCTGGTTGGATTGCGGTGGCCCTATGTCAGCTCTAATTTTATTTCCCCTTTCCATTCCAATCCGTGCCATTCCATTCCATTCCATTCTATTCCATTCCATTCCATTCCATTCTGTTCCGTTGTGCTCCATTCCATTTCATTCCATTCCATTCCATTCCATTCTATTCTTTTCCACTGTAATCCACTCCATTCCACTCGAATTTATTCCACTCCATTCCGTTCAATTCAAATCCACCCTTCGCCAGTACATTGCTCTCCAATCCAGTGGATTTCATTCCTTCAAATTGACCTCCACTGCAGTCCATTCCATTCCATTCAACTCCATTCCATTCCACTTCATTCCACTGCACTCCTCTCCCATCCTTACTTCTCCATTCCACTCCACTACACTGCATTGAAATTTTTTACATTCCATTCCATTCCATTCCATTCCATTAAATTCCATTCCATTGCATTCGATAGCATTACACTCCATTCCATTCTTTTCTGTTCCGTTCCATTCCATTCCATTCCAACGCATTCCATTCCCGTCCATGCACCTCCACTCCAATCCACTGCATCCCATTCTATTCCATTGTTTTACATTCCATTCCATTCCTTTCCATTCCATTCCATTCCATTCTACTCCAATCCACTTCATGGCAATCCACTGCATTCCATTCCATTCCATTCCATTCCATTCCATTCCATTCCATTCCATTCCAGTCTATTCTTTTCCACTATAATCTACTTCACTAAATTCGAATCCATTCCATTCCATTCCATACAATTCAAATCCACACTTCCCCACTAAATTCCTTTCCACTCCACTGCATTCCAATCCTTCACATTCGCCTCCATTCCGTTCCACTCCACTCCTTTCCATTCAATTTCATTGCATTCCATTCTGCTCTGTTCTGTTCCATTCTGTTCCTTTCCATTCCATTCCTTTCCTTTCCATTCCACAGTATTCTATTCTATTCCTATCTTGCGACAAGTTATCAATCTCTCACCCTGGTTGGATTGCGGTGGCCCTATGTCAGCTCTCATTTTATTTCCCCTTTCCATTCCAATCCATTCCGTTCCATTGTATTCCATTCCATTCCATTCCATTCCGTTCCGTTGCGCTCCATTCCATTTCATTCCATTCCATTCCATTCCATTCCATTCCATTCCATTCCAGCTCATTTCGTTCTATTCCTTACTATTCCACACGATTCTATTCTATTCCTTTCTTTCAACCAGTTCTCAATGTGTCACCCTGACTGGATTGCAGTGGCACAATGTCAGCTCCCATTTTATTTCACTGTTCTATTCCATTCCGTTCCATTCCATTCCATTCCATTCCATTCCATTCCATTCCATTCCGTTCCATTCCTTTCCATTCCATACCATTCCCTTACACTCCATTCCATTCCATTTCATTCCATTCCATTCCATTACATGCGATTCCTCACTGTTCTATTATATTCCTGTCTTTCAATAAGTTCTGAGTCTGTCACGCTGTCTGGATTGCTGTGGCAAAAATTCAGCACACATTTTATTTCACAGTTCCTTTCCAATAAATTAGATTCTATTCCATTCCATTCCATTCCATTCCATTTAATTAAATTCCGCATGTTGCTCACCATTGCATTCAATTCATTCCATTTCATTCCATTCCATTCCATTACTTTCCTTTCCCCACTAATCTATTCTATTCCTTCCATTCAACAATTCCTCAATCTGTCACACTGGCTGGATTTCAGTTTTGCAGTATCACCCCACATTTTATTTCACCCTTCCTTTCCATCCCATTCCATTCCATTCCATTCTCTTCCCTTCCGTTCCATTCCATTCCATTCTATTCCTTTCCGTTCCATTCTGTTCCATTCCTTTCCATTGCAACCAATTCCATTCTATTCCATTCTATTCCATTCCATTGCATTCCATTCCATTCCATTCCATTACATTACATTCCATTCCATTCCATTCCACACGATTTTATTCTATTCCTTTCTTTCAACAAGCTCTCAATCTGTAACCATTGTAGGATTGCAGTGGCACAATGTCAGCTCATATTTCATTTCACCATTCCATTCCATTCCGTTGCATTCCATTCCATTCTATTCATTCCATTCCCTTCCATTCCATTTGATTACCTTCCGTTCAATTCCGTTCCGTTGCATTCCATTCCATTTCATTCCATTCCATTCCAAACTATTCTATTCTACTCCTTTCTTTCAACATGTTCTCAATCTGTCACCCTGGCTGGATTGCAGTTGCACAATATCAGCTCACATTTTGTTACACTGTTTCATTCCATTCCATTCTTTTCCACTCCATTCCATTCCATTTCATTCCGTTCCATTCCATTCCCTTCCATTGCATTCCATTCCATTCCATTATATTCCATTCCATTCCATTCCATTCCATTCCATTCCATTCCATTCCATTCCAGTTTATTTCGTTCTATTCCTTACCACTCCACACGATTCTATTCTATTCCTTTCTTTCAACCAGTTCTCAATGTGTCACCCTGACTGGATTGCAGTGGCACAATGTCAGCTCCCATTTTATTTCACTGTTCTATTCCATTCCGTTCCATTCCATTCCATTCCATTCCATTCCATTCCATTCCATTCCATTCCATTCCATTCCATTCCATTCCTTTCCATTCCATTCCATTCCACAGTATTCTATTCCATTCCTTTCTTTCAACAAGCTCTCAATCTGTCACCCTGGCTGAATTGCAGTGGCAGTACATCAGCTCACATTTTATTTCACTGTTCCATTCCATTCATTTCCATTCCATTCCATTCCACGCCACTCCACTCCACTCCATTCCATTCCATTCCATTCCATTCCATTACATTACATTTCATTCTATTCCATTCAATTCTTTTCCATTCGATTTCATTCTATTCTCTTCTGTTATGTTCAATTGCACTCCATTCCATTCCATTCTTATTTCATCAACTTCTCAAACTGTCACCCTGATTATATTGCAGTTCCACAATGCCAGCATTCTTTTTGCTTCACCGTTAAATTCCTTTCCATTCCATTCCCTTCCTTTCCATGTCATTCCATTCAATTCCGTTGCTTTCCATTGCATTCCATTCCATTGCATTCCATTCCATTCCATTCCATTCCATTCCATTCCATTCCATTCCATTCCATTCCATTCATCTTCCATTGCACTCCATTCCATTCCATTCCATTGTACTCCATTCCCTTCAATTCCCTTCTTTTGACAGGATCTCACTCTGTCACACAGGCGAGAATGCAGTGCTAGAATCTTATCACAAATTTCATTTCAACATTCCATTCCATTTCCTTCCACTCCATTCCGCTGCACTCCACTTCTCTCCATTCCATTCCATTCCACTCCATTCCATTCCATTCCTTTCTTTCAAACGGTTCTCACTCTGTCACCGAGGCTGCCGTGAAGTAGCATAATCTGAGGTCACATTTCATTTCACCATTCCAGTCCATTCCATTTGATTCTATTCCACTCCACTGCATTCCACTCCAATCCACTCCACCCCATCATATTCCCTCGCATTCCATTCCACTCCATTACACTCTACTTTAATCCACTGCATTACACTCCTCTCTATCCCACTCCTCTCCATTCCACTCCACGCTACTCTAAACCACTCCACTCCACTACATTCCATTCCATTGCCTCCCATTCCATTCCACTCTACTCCACTGCTCTCAATTCTACCCCATTTCATTCCATTCTAATCCATTGCACTTCATTGCAAATCCCCTCTTCTCCACTACAATCCTCTCCACTCCACTGCATTCCATTACTTCCCATTCTCTTCTATTCCAGTCGACTCCACTCCATTCCATTCCATTCCATTCCATTCCATTCCATTCCATTGCATTCATTCAATTCCATTCCCTTCCATCCCATTCCATTCCATTGCATTCCATTCCATTCCCTTTCATTCCATTCCATTGCAATCCACTCCACTCCTCTCCACTCCACTGGATTGCATTCATTCCCTTTCGCCCCCATTCCAGTCCACTCCATTCCATTCCATTCAATTCCATTCCTTTCCATTCCTTTCTATTCCATTCCTCTCCATTTTTTTCGACTAGAATCCACTCCACACCACTCTAATCTATTCCTTTACCTTCCATTCAATTCAAATCCACTATTCTCCACTCTACTCTTCTCCACTCCACGGCATTGCATTCCTTCCCTTTCACTTCTATTCCAGTCCACTCTATTCCATTCCATTCCATTCCATTCCATTCCATTCCATTCCATTCCATTCCGTTCCATTCCATTCCTTTCCATTCCATTCCTTTCCATTGCTTTCTATTCCATTCCATTCCATTCCATTCCATTCCATTAGACTCCATTCCAATTCTGTCAAATTCCTTCCTTTCTTCTCCATTCCACTCCACTGCACGCCATGGCACTTTATTTCATTGCTTTCCTTTCCATTCCACTCCATTTCAATCCATTCCATTCCATTCCGTTCCATTCCACTCCATTCCATTCCTTTACATTTCATTACATTCTTTTCCCGTAGAACCCACTCGACTCCAATCCAATCCATTTCATTCCATTCCATTCAAATACACTATTCTCCGCTCCACTCCTCTCCACTCCACTGAATTCCATTAGTTCCCATTCGCTTCCATTCCAGTCCACTCCATTCCATTCCATTGCATTGCATTCCATTCCATTCCACTCCTTTCCACTCAACCCCAATCCCTTCCTTCCTTCTCCATTCCACTCTAGTACACTCCCCTCCACTTTTCTCCATTCCATTCAATTCCATTCCTTTCCATTCCACTCCATTCCATTCCATTCCCTTCTTTTCACTGGAATCCTCTCCACTCCACTCCAATACATTCCATTCCATTCTATTTAAATCCACTATTGTCTACTGCACTCCTCTCAACTCCACTGCATTCCATTCCTTCCGACTCACATCCATTCCTTTCCACTCCTTTCCATTGCATTCCATTCCATTCCATTCCTCTCCAGTCCACTCCATTCCATTCCTCTCCATTCCACTCCATTCCATTCCACTCCATTCCATTCCATGCCACTGCAATCCGTTCCATTCCATTCCATTCCTTTCCATTCCATTCCATTCCATTCTTTTCCACTGGAATCCACTCCAATCCACTCCAATCCATTCCATTCCATTCTATTCAAATCCACTCTTCTCCACTCCACTCCTCTCCACTCCACTCCGTTCCGTTCCTTCACATTCGCCTTCATTCCAGTCCACTCCTTTCCATTCCATTCTTTTCTTTTCAATTCCATTCTACTCCATTCCACTCCACTCCACTCCCTTCCTTTCTTCTCCATTCCACTCCACTGAGCTGCACAGCAATTTTTTCCATTCCATTCCATTCCATTCCATTCCATTCCATTCCATTCCATTCCATTCCATTCTATTCTTTTCCACTGTAATCCACTCCATTCCACTCGAATTTATTCCATTCCATTCCGTTCAATTCAAATCCACCCTGCTCCAGTACATTGCTCTCCAATCCAGTGGATTTCATTCCTTCCAATTGGCCTCCACTGCAGTCCATTCCATTCCATTCAACTCCATTCCATTCCATTCCATTCCATTACATTACATTACATTACATTCCCTTTCATTCCACTGCACTCCTCTCCCATCCTTACTTCTCCATTCCACACCACTACACTCCATTGAACTTTTTTCCATTCCATTCCATTCCATTCCATTCCATTCCATTCCATTCCATTCCACAAAATTCCATTCCAGTGCATTAGATAGCATTACACTCCATTCCATTCTTTTCTGTTCCTTTCCATTCCATTCCATTCAAATACATTCCATTCCCTTCCCTGCACCTCCACTCCAATCCACTGCATCCCATTCCATTTCATTGTATTACATTCCATTCCATTCCTTTCCATTCCATTCCATTGTACTCCAATCCACTTCACTGCAATCCACTACATTCCTTTCCATTCCATTCTATTCCATTCCATTCCATTCCATTCCATTCCATTCCATTCTTTTCCACTATAATCTACTCCACTAAAATCGAATCCATTCCATTACATTCCATACAATTCAAATCCACACTTCTCCACTAAATTCCATTCCACTCCACTGCATTCCATTCCTTCACATTCACCTCCACTCCGTTCCACTCCACTCCTTTCCATTCCGTTGCATTGCATTCCATTCTGCTCTGTTCTGTTCTGTTCCATTCTGTTCCTTTCCATTCCATTCCATTCCTGTCCATTCCACAGTATTCTATTCTATTCCTATCTTGCGACAAGTTATCAATCTCTCACCCTGGTTGGATTGCGGTGGCCCTATGTCAGCTCTAATTTTATTTCCCCTTTCCATTCCAATCCGTGCCATTCCATTCCATTCCATTCTATTCCATTCCATTCCATTCCATTCTGTTCCGTTGCGCTCCATTCCATTTCATTCCATTCCATTCCATTCCATTCTATTCTTTTCCACTGTAATCCACTCCATTCCACTCGAATTTATTCCACTCCATTCCGTTCAATTCAAATCCACCCTTCGCCAGTACATTGCTCTCCAATCCAGTGGAATTCATTCCTTCAAATTGTCCTCCACTGCAGTCCATTCCATTCCATTCAACTCCATTCCATTCCACTTCATTCCACTGCACTCCTCTCCCAACCTTACTTCTCCATTCCACTCCACTACACTGCATTGAAATTTTTTACATTCCATTCCATTCCATTCCATTCCATTCCATTCCATTCCATTCCATTAAATTCCATTCCATTGCATTCGATAGCATTACACTCCATTCCATTCTTTTCTGTTCCGTTCCATTCCATTCCAGTCCAACGCATTCCATTCCCGTCCATGCACCTCCACTCCAATCCACTGCATCCCATTCTATTCCATTGTATTACATTCCATTCCATTAATTTCCATTCCATTCCATTCTACTCCAATCCACTTCATGGCAATCCACTGCAATCCATTCCATTCCATTCCATTCCATTCCATTCCACTCCATTCCATTCCAGTCTATTCTTTTCCACTATAATCTACTTCACTTAAATCGAATCCATTCCATTCCATTCCATTCCATTCCATTCCATTCCATTCCATTCCACTCCATTCCATTCCAGTCTATTCTTTTCCACTATAATCTACTTCACTAAAATCAAATCCATTCCATTCAATTCCATACAATTCAAATCCGCACTTCTCCACTAAATTCCTTTCCACTACACTGCATTCCATTCCTTCACATTCGCCTCCACTCCGTTCCACTCCACTCCTTTCCATTCGATTGCATTGCATTCCATTCTGCTCTGTTCTGTTCCATTCTGTTCCTTTCCGTTCCATTCCAGTCCTTTCCATTCCACAGTATTCTATTCTATTCCTATATTGCGACAAGTTATCAATCTCTCACCCTGGTTGGATTGCGGTGGCCCTATGTCAGCTCACCTTTTATTTCCCCTTTCCATTCCAATCCATTCCGTTCCATGGTATTCAATTCCATTCCATTCCATTCCGTTCCATTGCGCTCCATTCCATTTCATTCCATTCCATTCCATTCCATTCCATTCCATTCCATTCCATTGCAGTTCATTTCGTTCTATTCCTTACCACTCCACAAGATTCTATTCTATTCCTTTCTTTCAACCAGTTCTCAATGTGTCACCCTGACTGGATTGCAGTGGCACAATGTCAGCTCCCATTTTATTTCACTGTTCCATTCCATTCCGTTCCATTCCATTCCATTCCATTCCATTCCATTCCATTCCATTCCTTTCCATTCCATTCCATTCCACAGTATTCTATTCTATTCCTTTCTTTCAACAAGCTCTCAATCTGTCACCCTGGCTGAATTGCAGTGGCAGTACATCAGCTCACATTTTATTTCACTGTTCCATTCCATTCATTTCCATTCCATTCCATTCCACGCCACTCCACTCCACTCCATTCCATTCCATTCCATTCCATTACATTTCATTCTATTCCATTCAATTCTTTTCCATTCGATTTCATTCTATTCTCTTCTGTTATGTTCAATTGCACTCCATTCAATTCCATTCTTATTTCATCAACTTCTCAAACTGTCACCCTGATTATATTGCAGTTCCACAATGTCAGCTTCCTTTTTGCTTCACCGTTAAATTCCTTTCCATTCCATTCCCTTCCTTTCCATGTCATTCCATTCAATTCCCTTCCTTTCCATTGCATTCCATTCCATTGCATTCCATTCCATTCCATTCCATTCCATTCCATTCCATTCCATTCCATTCATCTTCCATTGCACTCCATTCCATTCCATTCCATTGTACTCCATTCCCTTCAATTCCTTTCTTTTGACAGGATCTCACTCTGTCACACAGGCGAGAATGCAGTGCTAGAATCTTATCACAAATTTCATTTCAACATTCCATTCCATTTCCTTCCACTCCATTCCACTGTACTCCACTTCTCTCCATTCCATTCCATTCCACTCCATTCCATTCCATTCCTTTCTTTCAAACGGTTCTCACTCTGTCACCGAGGCTGCCGTGAAGTAGCATAATCTGAGGTCACATTTCATTTCACCATTCCAGTCCATTCCATTTGATTCTATTCCACTCCACTGCATTCCACTCCAATCCACTCCACCCCATCATATTCCCTCGCATTCCATTCCACACCATTACACTCTAATTTAATCCACAGCATTACACTCCTCTCTATCCCACTCCTCTCAATTCCACTCCACGCTACTCTGAACCACTCCACTCCACTACATTCCATTCCATTGCCTCCCATTCCATTCCACTCTACTCCACTGCTCTCAATTCTACCCCATTTCATTCCATTCTAATCCATTGCACTTCATTGCAAATCCACTCTTCTCCACTACAATCCTCTCCACTCCACTGCATTCCATTACTTCCCATTCTCTTCTATTCCAGTCGACTCCACTCCATTCCATTCCATTCCATTCCATTCCATTCCATTCCATTCCATTCCATTGCATTCATTCAATTCCATTCCCTTCCATCCCATTCCATTCCATTGCATTCCATTCCATTCCCTTTCATTCCATTCCATTGCAATCCACTCCACTCCTCTCCACTCCACTGGATTGCATTCATTCCCTTTTGCCCCCATTCCAGTCCACTCCATTCCATTCCATTCAATTCCATTCCTTTCCTTTCCTTTCTATTCCATTCCTCTCCATTTTTTTCGACTAGAATCCACTCCACACCACTCTAATCCATTCCTTTACTTTCCATTCCATTCAAATCCACTATTCTCCACTCTACTCTTCTCCACTCCACTGCATTGCATTCCTTCCCTTTCGCTTCTATTCCAGTCCACTCTATTCCATTCCATTCCATTCCATTCCATTCCATTCCGTTCCATTCCATTCCTTTCCATTCCATTCCTTTCCTTTGCTTTCTATTCCATTCCATTCCAGTCCATTCCATTAGACTCCATTCCAATTCTCTCAAATTCATTCCTTTCTTCTCCATTCCACTCCACTGCACGCCATGGCACTTTATTTCATTCCTTTCCTTTCCATTCCACTCCATTTCAATCCATTCCTTTCCATTCCGTTCCATTCCACTCCATTCCATTCCTTTACATTTCATTACATTCTTTTCAGGTAGAACCCACTCCACTCCAATCCAATCCATTTCATTCCATTCCATTCAAATACACTATTCTCCGCTCCACTCCTCTCCACTCCACTGAATTCCATTAGTTCCCATTCGCTTCCATTCCAGTCCACTCCATTCCATTCCATTGCATTGCATTCCATTCCAATCCACTCCTTTCCACTCAACCCCAATCCCTTCCTTCCTTCTCCATTCCTCTCTAGTACACTCCCTTCCACGTTTTTCCATTCCATTCAATTCCATTCCTTTCCATTCCACTCCATTCCATTCCATTCCCTTCTTTTCACTGGAATCCTCTCCACTCCACTCCAATACATTCCATTCCATTCTATTTAAATCCACTATTGTCTACTGCACTCCTCTCAACTCCACTGCATTCCATTCCTTCCGACTCACATCCATTCCTTTCCACTCCTTTCCATTGCATTCCATTCCATTCCATTCCTCTCCAGTCCACTCCATTCCATTCCTCTCCATTCCACTCCAATCCATTCCACTCCATTCCATTCCATGCCACTGCAATCCGTTTCATTCCATTCCATTCCTTTCCATTCCATTCCATTCCATTCTTTTCCACTGGAATCCACTCCAATCCACTCCAATCCATTCCATTCCATTCTATTCAAATCCACTCTTCTCCACTCCACTCCTCTCCACTCCACTCCGTTCCGTTCCTTCACATTTGCCTTCATTCCAGTCCACTCCTTTCCATTCCATTCTTTTCTTTTCAATTCCATTCTACTCCATTCCACTCCACTCCACTCCCTTCCTTTCTTCTCCATTCCACTCCACTGAGCTGCACAGCAATTTTTTCCATTCCATTCCATTCCATTCCATTCCATTCCATTCCATTCCATTCCGTTCCATTCTATTCTTTTCCACTGTAATCCACTCCATTCCACTCGAATTTATTCCATTCCATTCCGTTCAATTCAAATCCACCCTGCTCCAGTACATTGCTCTCCAATTCAGTGGATTTCATTCCTTCCAATTGGCCTCCACTGCAGTCCACTCCATTCCATTCAACTCCATTCCATTCCATTCCATTCCACTTCATTCCACTGCACTCCTCTCCCATCCTTACTTCTCCATTCCACTCCACTACACTCCATTGAACTTTTTTCCATTCCATTTCATTCCATTCCTTTCCATTCCATTCCACTAAATTCCATTCCATTGCATTCGATAGCATTACACTCCATTCCATTCTTTTCTGTTCCGTTCCATTCCATTCCATTCAAATGCATTCCATTCCCCTCCCTGCACCTCCACTCCAATCCACTGCATCCCATTCCATTCCATTGTATTACATTCCATTCCATTCCTTTCCATTCCGTTCCATTCTACTCCAATCCACTTCACTGCAATCCACTGCATTCCATTCCATTCCATTCTATTCCATTCCATTCCATTCCATTCCATTCCATTCCATTCCATTCCATTCCATTCCATTCTTTTCCACTATAATCTACTCCACTAAATCGAATCCATTCCATTCCATTCCATACAATTCAAATCCACTCTTTTCCACTAAATTCCTTTCCACTCCACTGCATTCCATTCCTTCACATTCGCCTCCACTCCGTTCCACTCCACTCCTTTCCATTCTGTTGCATTGCATTCCATTCTGCTCTGTTCTGTTCCATTCTGTTCCTTTCCATTCCATTCCATTCCTGTCCATTCCACAGTATTCTATTCTATTCCTATCTTGCGATAAGTTATCAATCTCTCACCCTGGTTGGATTGCGGTGGCCCTATGTCAGCTCTAATTTTATTTCCCCTTTCCATTCCAATCCGTGCCATTCCATTCCATTCCATTCCATTCCATTCCATTCCATTCCATTCCATTCCATTCCATTCTGTTCCATTGCGCTCCATTCCATTTCATTCCATTCCATTCCATTCCATTCCAGTCTATTCTTTTCCACTGTAATCCACTCCATTCCACTCGAATTTATTCCACTCCATTCCGTTCAATTCAAATAAACCCTTCGCCAGTACATTGCTCTCCAATCCAGTGGATTTCATTCCTTCAAATTGGCCTCCACTGCAGTCCATTCCATTCCATTCAACTCCATTCCATTCCACTTCATTCCACTGCACTCCTCTCCCATCCTTACTTCTCCATTCCACTCCACTACACTGCATTGAAATTTTTTACATTCCATTCCATTCCATTCCATTCCATTCCATTCCATTAAATTCCATTCCATTGCATTCGATAGCATTACACTCTATTCCATTCTTTTCTGTTCCGTTCCATTCCATTCCATTCCATTCCAACGCATTCCATTCCCGTCCATGCACCTCCACTCCAATCCACTGCATCCCATTCTATTCCATTGTTTTACATTCCATTCCATTCCTTTCCATTCCATTCCATTCTACTGCAATCCACTTCTTGGCAATCCACTGCATTCCATTCCATTCCACTCCATTCCATTCCATTCCATTCCATTCCATTCCATTCCATTCCATTCCATTCCAGTCTATTCTTTTCCACTATAATCTACTTCACTAAATTCGAATCCATTCCATTCCATTCCATACAATTCAAATCCACCCTTCTCCACTAAATTCCTTTCCACTCCACTGCATTCCATTCCTTCACATTCGCCTCCACTCCGTTCCACTCCACTCCTTTCCGTTCCATTGCATTGCATTCCATTCTGCTCTGTTCTGTTCCATTCTGTTCCTTTCCATTCCATTCCATTCCTTTCCATTCCACAGTATTCTATTCTATTCCTATCTTGCGACAAGTTATCAATCTCTCACCCTGGTTTAATTGCGGTGGCCCTATGTCAGCTCTCATTTTATTTCCCCTTTCCATTCCAATCCATTCCGTTCCATTGTATTCCATTCCATTCCATTCCATTCCGTTCCGTTGCGCTCCATTTCATTCCATTCCATTCCATTCCATTCCATTCCATTCCATTCCATTCCAGTTCATTTCGTTCTATTCCTTACCATTCCACACGATTCTATTCTATTCCTTTCTTTCAACCAGTTCTCAATGTGTCACCCTGACTGGATTGCAGTGGCACAAGGTCAGCTCCCATTTTATTTCACTGTTCTATTACATTCCGTTCCATTCCATTCCATTCCATTCCATTCCATTCCATTCCATTCCATTCCCTTCCATTCCTTTCCATTCCATTCCATTCCCTTACACTCCATTCCATTCCATTTCATTCCATTCCATTCCATTACATGCGATTTCTCACTGTTCTATTATATTCCTTTCTTTCAATAATTTCTGAGTCTGTCACGCTGTCTGGATTGCTGTGGCAAAAATTCAGCACACATTTTATTTCACAGTTCCTTTCCAATAAATTTGATTCTCTTCCATTACATTCCATTCCATTCCATTTAATTCCATTCCGCATGTTGCTCACCATTGCATTCCATTCATTCCATTTCATTCCATTCCATTCCATTACTTTCCTTTCCCCACTAATCTATTCTATTCCTTCCATTCAACAATTCCTCAATCTGTCACCCTGGCTGGATTTCAGTTTTGCAGTATCACCCCACATGTTATTTCACCATTCCTTTCCATCCCATTCCATTCCATTCCATTCTCTTCCCTTCCGTTCCATTCCATTCCATTCCATTCTATTCCATTCCGTCCCATTCTGTTCCATTCCTTTCCATTGCAACAAATTCCATTCTATTCCATTCTATTCCATTCCATTGCATTCCATTCCATTCCATTCCATTCCATTCCATTCCATTCCATTCCACACGATTTTATTCTATTCCTTTCTTTCAACAAGCTCTCAATCTGTAACCATTGTAGGATTGCAGTGGCACAATGTCAGCTCATATTTCATTTCACCATTCCATTCCATTCCGTTGCATTCCATTCCATTCTATTCATTCCATTCCCTTCCATTCCATTTGATTACCTTCCGGTCAATTCCGTTCCGTTGCATTCCATTCCATTTCATTCCATTCCATTCCAAACTATTCTATTCTACTCCTTTCTTTCAACATGTTCTCAATCTGTCACCCTGGCTGGATTGCAGTGGCACAATGACAGCTCACATTTTGTTACACTGTTTCATTCCATTCCATTCTTTTCCACTCCATTCCATTCCATTTCATTCCGTTCCATTCCATTCCCTTCCATTGCAATCCATTCCATTCCATTCCATTCCATTCCATTCCATTCCATTCCATTCTTTTCCATTCCATTCCATTCCACATTATTCTATTCTACTCCTTTGTTTCAACAATTCTTACTATGTCACCCTGGCTGGATTGCAGTGGCACAATGTCAGCTCACATTTACTCTCACCATTCCATTCTGTTCCATTCCATTCCATTCCATTCCATTCCATTCCATTCCATTCCATTCATTTCCATTCGGTTCCATTACACTCCGTTCCATTCCATTCCATTCCATTCAGTTGTATTCCACAATATTCTATTCTCTTCCTTTCTTTCAACAAGTTCTCAATCGGTCACCCTGGGTGGATTGCAGTGACACAATGTCAGCTCACATTTTATTTCACCGTTCCATTCCATTCCATTCCATTCCATTCCATTCCATTCCATTCCATTCCATTCCATTCCATTCATCTTCCATTGCACTCCATTCCATTCCATTCCAGACTATTTGATTCTATTACTTTCTTTCAACAAGTTCTTTATCTGTCACCATGGCTTGATTGCAGTGGCACAATATCAGCTAACATTTTATTTAACCATTCCATTCCATTTCATTCCATTCCATTCCATTTCATTCCATTCCATTCCATTCCATTCCATTCCATTTCATTCCATTCCACAGTATGCTATTCTATTCCTTTCTTTCAACAAGCTCTCAATCTGTCACCCTGGCTGAATTGCAGTGGCAGTACATCAGCTCACATTTTATTTCACTGTTCCATTCCATTCATTTCCATTCCTTTCCATTCCACGCCATGCCACTCCACTCCACTCCACTCCACTCCACTCCACTCCACTCCACTCCACTTCATTCCATTCCATTCCATTCCATTCCATTCCATTCCATTCCATTCCATTCCATTCCTTTCCATTCCATTCCATTCCACAGTATTCTATTCTATTCCTTTCTTTCAACAAGCTCTCAATCTGTCACCCTGGCTGAATTGCAGTGGCAGTACATCAGCTCACATTTTATTTCACTGTTCCATTCCATTCATTTCCATTCCATTCCATTCCACGCCACTCCACTCCACTCCATTCCATTCCATTCCATTCCATTCCATTACATTTCATTCTATTCCATTCAATTCTTTTCCATTCGATTTCATTCTATTCTCTTCTATTATGTTCAATTGCACTCCATTCCATTCCATTCTTATTTCATCAACTTCTCAAACTGTCACCCTGATTATATTGCAGTTCCACAATGTCAGCTTTCTTTTTGCTTCACCGTTAAATTCCTTTCCATTCCATTCCCTTCCTTTCCATGTCATTCCATTCAATTCCCTTCCTTTCCATTGCATTCCATTCCATTGCATTCCATTCCATTCCATTCCATTCCATTCCATTCCATTCCATTCCATTCCTTTCCATTCCATTCATCTTCCATTGCACTCCATTCCATTCCATTCCATTGTACTCCATTCCCTTCAATTCCTTTCTTTTGACAGGATCTCACTCTGTCACACAGGCGAGAATGCAGTGCTAGATTCTTATCACAAATTTCATTTCAACATTCCATTCCATTTCCTTCCACTCCATTCCACTGCACTCCACTTCTCTCCATTCCATTCCATTCCACTCCATTCCATTCCATTCCTTTCTTTCTAACGGTTCTCACTCTGTCACCGAGGCTGCCGTGAAGTAGCATAATCTGAGGTCACATTTCATTTCACCATTCCAGTCCATTCCATTTGATTCTATTACACTCCACTGCATTCCACTCCAATCCACTCCACCCCATCATATTCCCTCGCATTCCATTCCACTCCATTACACTCTACTTTAATCCACTGCATTACACTCCTCTCTATCTCACTCCTCTCCATTCCACTCCACGCTACTCTAAACCACTCCACTCCACTACATTCCTTTCCATTGCCTCCCATTCCATTCCACTCTACTCCACTGCTCTCAATTCTACCCCATTTCATTCCATTCTAATCCATTGCACTTCATTGCAAATCCACTCTTCTCCACTACAATCCTCTCCACTCCACTGCATTCCATTACTTCCCATTCTCTTCTATTCCAGTCGAATCCACTCCATTCCATTCCATTCCATTCCATTCCATTCCATTCCATTGCATTCATTCAATTCCATTCCCTTCCATCCCATTCCATTCCATTGCATTCCATTCCATTCCCTTTCATTCCATTCCATTGCAATCCACTCCACTCCTCTCCACTCCACTGGATTGCATTCATTCCCTTTCGCCCCCATTCCAGTCCACTCCATTCCATTCCATTCAATTCCATTCCTTTCCATTCCTTTCTATTCCATTCCTTTCCATTTTTTTCGACTAGAATCCACTCCACACCACTCTAATCCATTCCTTTACTTTCCATTCCATTCCAATCCACTATTCTCCGCTCTACTCTTCTCCACTCCTCTGCATTGCATTCCTTCCCTTTCGCTTCTATTCCAGTCCACTCTATTCCATTCCATTCCATTCCATTCCATTCCATTCCATTCCATTCCATTCCATTCCTTTCCATTCCATTCCTTTCCATTCCATTCCTTTCCATTGCTTTCTATTCCATTCCATTCCGGTCCATTCCATTAGACTCCATTCCAATTCTCTCAAATTCCTTCCTTTCTTTTCCATTCCACTCCACTGCACGCCATGGCACTTTATTTCATTCCTTTCCTTTCCATTCCACTCCATTTCAATCCATTCCATTCCATTCCTTTCCATTCCACTCCATTCCATTCCTTTACATTTCATTACATTCTTTTCCCGTAGAACCCACTCCACTCCAATCCAATCCATTTCATTCCATTCCATTCAAATACACTATTCTCCGCTCCACTCCTCTCCACTCCACTGAATTCCATTAGTTCCCATTCGCTTCCATTCCAGTCCACTCCATTCCATTCCATTGCATTGCATTCCATTCCATTCCACTCCTTTCCACTCAACCCCAATCCCTTCCTTCCTTCTCCATTCCACTCTAGTACACTCCCCTCCACTTTTTTCCATTCCATTCAATTCCATTACTTTCCATTCCACTCCATTCCACTCCATTCCCTTCTTTTCACTGGAATCCTCTCCACTCCACTCCAATACATTCCATTCCATTCTATTTAAATCCACTATTGTCTACTGCACTCCTCTCAACTCCACTGCATTCCATTCCTTCCGACTCACATCCATTCCTTTCCACTCCTTTCCATTCCATTCCATTCCATTCCATTCCTCTCCAGTCCACTCCATTCCATTCCTCTCCATTCCACTCCAATCCATTCCACTCCATTCCATTCCATGCCACTGCAATGCGTTCCATTCCATTCCATTCCTTTCCATTCCATTCCATTCCATTCTTTTCCACTGGAATCCACTCCAATCCACTCCAATCCATTCCATTCCATTCTATTCAAACCACTCTTCTCCACTCCACTCCTCTCCACTCCACTCCGTTCCGTTCCTTCACATTCGCCTTCATTCCAGTCCACTCCTTTCCATTCCATTCTTTTCTTTTCAATTCCATTCTACTCCATTCCACTCCACTCCACTCCCTTCCTTTCTTCTCCATTCCACTCCACTGAGCTGCACAGCAATTTTTTCCATTCCATTCCATTCCATTCCATTCCATTCCATTCCATTCCGTTCCATTCTATTCTTTTCCACTGTAATCCACTCCATTCCACTCGAATTTATTCCATTCCATTCCGTTCAATTCAAATCCACCTTGCTCCAGTACATTGCTCTCCAATCCAGTGGATTTCATTCCTTCCAATTGGCCTCCACTGCAGTCCATTCCATACCATTCAATTCCATTCCTTTCCATTCCATTCCATTCCATTCCATTCCATTCCACTTCATTCCACTGCACTCCTCTCCATTCCTTACTTCTCCATTCCACTCCACTACACTCCATTGAACTTTTTTCCATTCCATTCCATTCCATTCCATTCCATTCCATTCCATTCCATTCCACGAAATTCCATTCCATTGCATTCGATAGCATTACACTCCATTCCATTCTTTTCTGCTCCGTTCCATTCCATTCCATTCCAATGCATTCCATTCCCCCCCCTGCACCTCCACTCCAATCCACTGCATCCCATTCCATTCCATTGTATTCCATTCCATTCCATTCCATTCCATTCCATTCTACTCCAATCCACTTCACTGCAATCCACTGCATTCCATTCCATTCTATTCCTTTCCATTCCATTCCATTCCATTCTATTCCATTCCATTCCATTCCATTCCATTCTTTTCCACTATAATCTACTCCACTAAATTCGAATCCATTCAATTCCATTCCATACAATTCAAATCCACACTTTTCTACTAAATTCCTTTCCACTCCACTGCATTCCATTCCTTCACATTCGCCTCCACTCCGTTCCACTCCACTCCTTTCCATTCCGTTGCATTGCATTCCATTCTGCTCTGTTCTGTTCCATTCTGTTCCTTTCCATTCCATTTCATTCCTGTCCATTCCACAGTATTCTATTCTATTCCTATCTTGCGACAAGTTATCAATCTCTCACCCTGGTTGGATTGCGGTGGCCCTATGTCAGCTCTCATTTTATTTCCCCTTTCCATTCCAATCCGTGCCATTCCATTCCATTCCATTCTATTCCATTCCATTCCATTCCATTCTGTTCCGTTGCGCTCCATTCCATTTCATTCCATTCCATTCCATTCCATTCCATTCCATTCTATTCTTTTCCACTGTAATCCACTCCATTCCACTCGAATTTATTCCACTCCATTCCATTCAATTCAAATCCACCCTTCGCCAGTACATTGCTCTCCAATCCAGTGGATTTCATTCCTTCAAATTGGCCTCCACTGCAGTCCATTCCATTCCATTCAACTCCATTCCATTCCACTTCATTCCACTGCACTCCTCTCCCATCCTTACTTCTCCATTGCACTCCACTACACTGCATTGAAATTTTTTACATTCCATTCCATTCCATTCCATTCCATTCCATTCCATTCCATTCCATTAAATTCCATTCCATTGCATTCGATAGCATTACACTCCATTCCATTCTTTTCTGTTCCGTTCCATTCCATTCCATTCCAACGCATTCCATTCCCGTCCATGCACCTCCACTCCAATCCACTGCATCCCATTCTATTCCATTGTTTTACATTCCATTCCATTCCTTTCAATTCCATTCCATTCCATTCTACTCCAATCCACTTCATGGCAATCCACTGCATTCCATTCCATTCCATTCCATTCCATTCCATTCCATTCCATTCCAGTCTATTCTTTTCCACTATAATCTACTTCACTAAGTTCGAATCCATTCCATTCCATTCCATACAATTCATATCCACACTTCTCCACTAAATTCCTTTCCACTCCACTGCATTCCATTCCTTCACATTCGCCTCCACTCCGTTCCACTCCACTCCTTTCCATTCCATTGCATTGCATTCCATTCTGCTCTGTTCTGTTCCATTCTGTTCCTTTCCATTCCATTCCATTCCTTTCCATTCCACAGTATTCTATTCTATTCCTATCTTGCGACAAGTTATCAATCTCTCACCCTGGTTGGATTGCGGTGGCCCTATGTCAGCTCTCATTTTATTTCCCCTTTCCATTCCAATCCATTCCGTTCCATTGTATTCCATTCCATTCCATTCCATTCCGTTCCGTTGCGCTCCATTCCATTTCATTCCATTCCATTCCATTCCATTCCATTCCATTCCATTCCATTCCAGTTCATTTCGTTCTATTCCTTACCATTCCACACGATTCTATTCTATTCCTTTCTTTCAACCAGTTCTCAATGTGTCACCCTGACTGGATTGCAGTGGCACAATGTCAGCTCCCATTTTATTTCACTGTTCTATTCCATTCCGTTCCATTCCATTCCATTCCATTCCATTCCATTCTGTTCCATTCCTTTCCATTCCATTCCATTCCCTTACACTCCATTTCATTCCATTCCATTCCATTACATGCGATTCCTCACTGTTCTATTATATTCCTTTCTTTCCATAAGTTCTGAGTCTGTCACGCTGTCTGGATTGCTGTGGCAAAAATTCAGCACACATTTTATTTCACAGTTCCTTTCCAATAAATTTGATTCTCTTCCATTACATTCCATTCCATTCCATTTAATTCCATTCCGCATGTTGCTCACCATTGCATTCCATTCATTCCATTTCATTCCATTCCATTCCATTACTTTCCTTTCCCCACTAATCTATTCTATTCCTTCCATTCAACAATTCCTCAATCTGTCACCCTGGCTGGATTTCAGTTTTGCAGTATCACCCCACATTTTATTTCACCCTTCCTTTCCATCCCATTCCATTCCATTCCATTCTCTTCCCTTCCGTTCCATTCCATTCCATTCTATTCCATTCGGTTCCATTCTGTTCCATTCCTTTCCATTTCAACCAATTCCATTCTATTCCATTCTATTCCATTCCATTGCATTCCATTCCATTCCATTCCATTCCATTCCATTCCATTCCATTCCATTCCATTCCACACGATTTTATTCTATTCCTTTCTTTCAACAAGCTCTCAATCTGTAACCATTGTAGGATTGCAGTGGCACAATGTCAGCTCATATTTCATTTCACCATTCCATTCCATTCCGTTGCATTCCATTCCATTCTATTCATTCCATTCCCTTCCATTCCATTTGATTACCTTCCGGTCAATTCCCTTCCGTTGCATTCCATTCCATTTCATTCCATTCCATTCCAAACTATTCTATTCTACTCCTTTCTTTCAACATGTTCTCAATCTGTCACCCTGGCTGGATTGCAGTGGCACAATGTCAGCTCACATTTTGTTACACTGTTCCATTCCATTCCATTCTTTTCCACTCCATTCCATTCTATTTCATTCCGTTCCATTCCATTCCCTTCCATTGCATTCCATTCCATTCCATTCCATTCCATTCCATTCCATTCCATTCCATTCCATTCTTTTCCATTCCATTCCATTCCACACTATTCTATTCTACTCCTTTGTTTCAACAATTCTTACTATGTCACCCTGGCTGGATTGCAGGGGCACAATGTCAGATCACATTTACTCTCACCATTCCATTCTGTTACATTCCATTCCATTCCATTCCATTCCATTTCATTCCATTCCATTCCATTCCATTCCATTCCATTCCATTCCATTCCATTCCATTCATTTCCATTCGGTTCCATTACACTCCGTTCCATTCCATTCCATTCCATTCAGTTGTATTCCACACTATTCTATTCTCTTCCTTTCTTTCAACAAGTTCTCAATCGGTCACCCTGGGTGGATTGCAGTGACACAATGTCAGCTCACATTTTATTTCACCGTTCCATTCCATTCCATTCCATTCCATTCCATTCCATTCCATTCCATTCCATTCCATTCCATTCCATTCCATTCATCTTCCATTGCACTCCATTCCATTCCATTCCAGACTATTTGATTCTATTACTTTCTTTCAACAAGTTCTTTATCTGTCACCCTGGCTTGATTGCAGTGGCACAATATCAGCTCACATTTTATTTAACCATTCCATTCCATTTCATTCCATTCCATTCCATTTCATTCCATTCCATTCCATTCCATTCCATTTCATTCCATTCCATTCCATTCCATTCCATTCCATTCCATTCCATTCCATTTCATTCCATTCCACAGTATGCTATTCTATTCCTTTCTTTCAACAAGCTCTCAATCTGTCACCCTGGCTGAATTGCAGTGGCAGTACATCAGCTCACATTTTATTTCACTGTTCCATTCCATTCATTTCCATTCCTTTCCATTCCACGCCATGCCACTCCACTCCAGTCCACTCCACTCCACTCCACTCCACTTCATTCCATTCCATTCCATTCCATTCCATTCCATTCCATTCCATTCCATTCCATTCCATTCCATTCCATTCCATTCCTTTCCATTCCATTCCATTCCACAGTATTCTATTCTATTCCTTTCTTTCAACAAGCTCTCAATCTGTCACCCTGGCTGAATTGCAGTGGCAGTACATCAGCTCACATTTTATTTCACTGTTCCATTCCATTCATTTCCATTCCATTCCATTCCACGCCACTCCACTCCACTCCATTCCATTCCATTCCATTCCATTCCATTACATTTCATTCTATTCCATTCAATTCTTTTCCATTCGATTTCATTCTATTCTCTTCTGTTATGTTCAATTGCACTCCATTACATTCCATTCTTATTTCATCAACTTCTCAAACTGTCACCCTGATTATATTGCAGTTCCACAATGTCAGCTTTCTTTTTGCTTCACCGTTAAATTCCTTTCCATTCCATTCCCTTCCTTTCCATGTCATTCCATTCAGTTCCCTTCCTTTCCATTGCATTCCATTCCATTGCATTCCATTCCATTCCATTCCATTCCATTCCATTCCATTCCATTCCATTCCATTCCATTCATCTTCCATTGCACTCCATTCCATTCCATTCCATTGTACTCCATTCCCTTCAATTCCTTTCTTTTGACAGGATCTCACTCTGTCACACAGGCGAGAATGCAGTGCTAGAATCTTATCACAAATTTCATTTCAACATTCCATTCCATTTCCTTCCACTCCATTCCACTGCACTCCACTTCTCTCCATTCCATTCCATTCCACTGCATTCCATTCCATTGCTTTCTTTCAAACGGTTCTCACTCTGTCACCGAGGCTGCCGTGAAGTAGCATAATCTGAGGTCACATTTCATTTCACCATTCCAGTCCATTCCATTTGATTCTATTCCACTCCACTGCATTCCACTCCAATCCACTCCACCCCATCATATTCCCTCGCATTCCATTCCACTCCATTACACTCTACTTTAATCCACTGCATTACACTCCTCTCTATCTCACTCCTCTCCATTCCACTCCACGCTACTCTAAACCACTCCACTCCACTACATTCCTTTCCATTGCCTCCCATTCCATTCCACTCTACTCCACTGCTCTCAATTCTACCCCATTTCATTCCATTCTAATCCATTGCACTTCATTGCAAATCCACTCTTCTCCACTACAATCCTCTCCACTCCACTGCATTCCATTACTTCCCATTCTCTTCTATTCCAGTCGACTCCACTCCATTCCATTCCATTCCATTCCATTCCATTCCATTCCATTCCATTGCATTCATTCAATTCCATTCCCTTCCATCCCATTCCATTCCATTGCATTCCATTCCATTCCCTTTCATTCCATTCCATTGCAATCCACTCCACTCCTCTCCACTCCACTGGATTGCATTAATTCCCTTTCGCCCCCATTCCAGTCCACTCCATTCCATTCCATTCAATTCCATTCCTTTCCATTCCTTTCTATGCCATTCCTCTCCATTTTTTTCGACTAGAATCCACTCCACACCACTCTAATCCATTCCTTTACTTTCCATTCCATTCAAATCCACTATTCTCCACTCTACTCTTCTCCACTCCACTGCATTGCATTCCTTCCCTTTCGCTTCTATTCCAGTCCACTCTATTCCATTCCATTCCATTCCATTCCATTCCATTCCATTCCATTCCATTCCATTCCATTCCTTTCCATTCCATTCCTTTCCATTGCTTTCTATTCCATTCCATTCCAGTCCATTCCATTAGACTCCATTCCAATTCTCTCAAATTCCTTCCTTTCTTCTCCATTCCACTCCACTGCACGCCATGGCACTTTATTTCATTCCTTTCCTTTCCATTCCACTCCATTTCAATCCATTCCATTCCATTCCTTTCCATTCCACTCCATTCCATTCCTTTACATTTCATTACATTCTTTTCCCGTAGAACCCACTCCACTCCAATCCAATCCATTTCATTCCATTCCATTCAAATACACTATTCTCCGCTCCACTCCTCTCCACTCCACTGAATTCCATTAGTTCCCATTCGCTTCCATTCCAGTCCACTCCATTCCATTCCATTGCATTGCATTCCATTCCAATCCACTCCTTTCCACTCAACCCCAATCCCTTCCTTCCTTCTCCATTCCACTCTAGTACACTCCCCTCCACTTTTTTCCATTCCATTCAATTCCATTCCTTTCCATTCCACTCCATTCCATTCCATTCCCTTCTTTTCACTGGAATCCTCTCCACTCCACTCCAATACATTCCATTCCATTCTATTTAAATCCACTATTGTCTACTGCACTCCTCTCAACTCCACTGCATTCCATTCCTTCCGACTCACATCCATTCCTTTCCACTTCTTTCCATTGCATTCCATTCCATTCCATTCCTCTCCAGTCCACTCCATTCCATTCCTCTCCATTCCACTCCATTCCATTCCACTCCATTCCTTTCCATGCCACTGCAATCTGTTCCATTCCATTCCATTCCTTTCCATTCCATTCCATTCCATTCCATTCTTTTCCAATGGAATCCACTCCAATCCACTCCAATCCATTCCATTCCATTTTATTCAAATCCACTCTTCTCCACTCCAATCCTATCCACTCCACTCCGTTCTGTTCCTTCACATTCGCCTTCATTCCTGTCCACGCCTTTCCATTCCATTCTTTTCTTTTCAATTCCATTCTACTCCATTCCACTCCACTCCATGCCCTTCCTTTCTTCTCCATTCCACTCCACTGAGCTGCACAGCAATTTTTTCCATTCCATTCCATTCCATTCCATTCCATTCCATTCCATTCCATTCCATTCCATTCCGTTCCATTCTATTCTTTTCCACTGTAATCCACTCCATTCCACTCGAATTTATTCCATTCCATTCCGTTCAATTCAAATCCACCCTGCTCCAGTACATTGCTCTACAATCCAGTGGATTTCATTCCTTCCAATTGGCCTCCACTGCAGTCCATTCCATTCCATTCAACTCCTTTCCATTCCATTCCATTCCATTCCATTCCACTTCATTCCACTGCACTCCTCTCCCATCCTTACTTCTCCATTCCACTCCACTACACTCCATTGAACTTTTTTCCATTCCATTCCATTCCATTCCATTCCATTCCATTCCATTCCTTTCCATTCCATTCCACTAAATTCCATTCCATTGCATTCGATAGCATTACACTCCATTCCATTCTTTTCTGTTCCGTTCCATTCCGTTCCATTCAAATGCATTCCATTCCCTTCCCTGCACCTCCACTCCAATCCACTGCATCCCATTCCATTCCATTGTATTACATTCCATTCCATTCCTTTCCATTCCATTCCATTCTACTCCAATCCACTTCATGGCAATCCACTGCCTTCCATTCCATTTAATTCTATTCCATTCCATTCCATTCCATTCCATTCCATTCCATTCCATTCCATTCCATTCTTTTCCACTATAATCTACTCCACTAAAATCGAATCCATTCCATTCCATTCCATACAATTCAAATCCACACTTCTCCACTAAATTCCTTTCCACTCCACTGCATTCCATTCCTTCACATTCGCCTCCACTCCGTTCCACTCCACTCCTTTCCATTCCGTTGCATTGCATTCCATTCTGCTCTGTTCAGTTCTGTTCCATTCTGTTAATTTCCATTCCATTCCATTCCTGTCCATTCCACAGTATTCTATTCTATTCCTATCTTGCGACAAGTTATCAATCTCTCACCCTGGTTGGATTGCGGTGGCCCTATGTCAGCTCTAATTTTATTTCCCCTTTCCATTCCAATCCGTGCCATTCCATTCCATTCCATTCTATTCCATTCCATTCCATTCCATTCTGTTCCGTTGCACTCCATTCCATTTCATTCCATTCCATTCCATTCCATTCTATTCTTTTCCACTGTAATCCACTCCATTCCACTCGAATTTATTCCACTCCATTCCGTTCAATTCAAATCCACCCTTCGCCAGTACATTGCTCTCCAATCCAGTGGATTTCATTCCTTCAAATTGGCCTCCACTGCAGTCCATTCCATTCCATTCAACTCCATTCCATTCCACTTCATTCCACTGCACTCCTCTCCCATCCTTACTTCTACATTCCACTCCACTACACTGCATTGAAATTTTTTACATTCCATTCCATTCCATTCCATTCCATTCCATTCCATTCCATTAAATTCCATTCCATTGCATTCGATAGCATTACACTCCATTCCATTCTTTTCTGTTCCGTTCCATTCCATTCCATTCCAACGCATTCCATTCCCGTCCATGCACCTCCACTCCAATCCACTGCATCCCATTCTATTCCATTGTATTACATTCCATTCCATTCCTTTCCATTCCATTCCATTCTACTCCAATCCACTTCATGGCAATCCACTGCATTCCATTCCATTCCATTCCATTCCATTCCATTCCATTCCATTCCATTCCATTCCAGTCTATTCTTTTCCACTATAATCTACTTCACTAAAATCGAATCCATTCCATTCCATTCCATATAATTCAAATCCACACTTCTCCACTAAATTCCTTTCCACTCCACTGCATTCCATTCCTTCACATTCGCCTCCACTCCGTTCCACTCCACTCCTTTCCATTCCATTGCATTGCATTCCATTCTGCTCTGTTCTGTTCCATTCTGTTCCTTTCCATTCCATTCCATTCCTTTCCATTCCACAGTATTCTATTCTATTCCTATCTTGCGACAAGTTATCAATCTCTCACCCTGGTTGGATTGCGGTGGCCCTATGTCAGCTCTCATTTTATTTCCCCTTTCCATTCCAATCCATTCCGTTCCATTGTATTCCATTCCATTCCATTCCATTCCATTCCGTTCCTTTGCGCTCCATTCCATTTCATTCCATTCCATTCCATTCCATTCCATTCCATTCCATTCCAGTTCATTTCGTTCTATTCCTTACCATTCCACACGATTCTATTCTATTCCTTTCTTTCAACCAGTTCTCAATGTGTCACCCTGACTGGATTGCAGTGGCACAATGTCAGCTCCCATTTTATTTCACTGTTCTATTCCATTCCGTTCTATTCCATTCCATTCCATTCCATTCCATTCCGTTCCATTCCTTTCCATTCCATTCCATTCCCTTACACTCCATTCCATTCCATTTCATTTCATTCCATTCCATTATATGCGATTCCTCACTGTTCTATTATATTCATTTCTTTCAATAAGTTCTGAGTCTGTCATGCTGTCTGGATTGCTGTGGCAAAAATTCAGCACACATTTTATTTCACAGTTCCTTTCCAATAAATTAGATTATATTCCATTCCATTCCATTCCATTCCATTTAATTCCATTCCGCATGTTGCTCACCATTGCATTCCATTCATTCCATTTCATTCCATTCCATTCCATTACCTTCCTTTCCCCACTAATCTATTCTATTCCTTCCATTCAACAATTCCTCAATCTGTCACCCTGGCTGGATTTCAGTTTTGCAGTATCACCCCACATTTTATTTCACCCTTCCTTTCCATCCCATTCCATTCCATTCCATTCTCTTCCCTTCCGTTCCATTGCATTCCATTCTATTCCATTCCGTTCCATTCTGTTCCATTCCTTTCCATTGCAACCAATTCCATTCTATTCCATTCTATTGCATTCCATTCCATTCCATTCCATTCCATTCCACACGATTTTATTCTATTCCTTTCATTCAACAAGCTCTCAATCTCTAACCATTGTAGGATTGCAGTGGCACAATGTCAGCTCATATTTCATTTCACCATTCCATTCCATTCCGTTGCATTCCATTCCATTCTATTCATTCCATTCCCTTCCATTCCATTTGATTACCTTCCGGTCAATTCCGTTCCGTTGCATTCCATTCCATTTCATTCCATTCCATTCCAAACCTTTCTATTCTACTCCTTTCTTTCAACATGTTCTCAATCTGTCACCCTGGCTGGATTGCAGTGGCACAATGTCAGCTCACATTTTGTTACACTGTTTCATTCCATTCCATTCTGTTCCACTCCATTCCATTCCATTTCATTCCGTTCCATTCCATTCCCTTCCATTGCATTCCATTCCATTCCATTCCATTCCATTCCATTCCATTCTTTTCCATTCCATTCCATTCCACACTATTCTATTCTACTCCTTTATTTCAACAATTCTTACTATGTCACCCCGGCTGGATTGCAGTGGCACAATGTCAGCTCACATTTACTCTCACCATTCCATTCTGTTCCATTCCATTCCATTCCATTCCATTCCATTCCATTCCATTCCATTCCATTCCATTCCTTTCCATTCCATTCTTTTCCATTCCATTCCTTTCCATTGCTTTCTATTCCATTCCATTCCAGTCCATTCCATTAGACTCCATTCCAATTCTCTCAAATTCCTTCCTTTCTTCTCCATTCCACTCCACTGCACGCCATGGCACTTTATTTCATTCCTTTCCTTTCCATTCCACTCCATTTCAATCCATTCCATTCCATTCTGTTCCATTCCACTCCATTCCATACCTTTACATTTCATTACATTCTTTTCCCGTAGAACCCACTCCACTCCAATCCAATCCATTTCATTCCATTCCATTCAAATACACTATTCTCCGCTCCACTCCTCTCCACTCCACTGAATTCCATTAGTTCCCATTCGCTTCCATTCCATTCCACTCCATTCCATTCCATTGCATTGCATTCCATTCCATTCCACTCCTTTCCACTCAACCCCAAACCCTTCCTTCCTTCTCCATTCCACTCTAGTACACTCCCCTCCACTTTTTTCCATTCCATTCAATTCCATTCCTTTCCATTCCACTCCATTCCATTCCATTCCCTTCTTTTCACTGGAATCCTCTCCACTCCACTCCAATACATTCCATTCCATTCTATTTAAATCCACTATTGTCTACTGCACTCCTCTCAACTCCACTGCATTCCATTCCTTCCGACTCACATCCATTCCTTTCCACTCCTTTCCATTGCATTCCATTCCATTCCATTCCTCTCCAGTCCACTCCATTCCATTCCTCTCCATTCCACTCCATTCCATTCCACTCCATTCCATTCCATGCCACTGCAATCCGTTCCATTCCATTCCATTCCTTTCCATTCCATTCCATTCCATTCTTTTCCACTGGAATCCACTCCAATCCACTCCAATCCATTCCATTCCATTCTATACAATTCCACTCTTCTCTACTCCACTCCTCTCCACTCCACTCCGTTCCGTTCCTTCACATTCGCCTTCATTCCAGTCCACTCCTTTCCATTCCATTCTTTTCTTTTCAATTCCATTCTACTCCATTCCACTCCACTCCACTCCCTTCCTTTCTTCTCCATTCCACTCCACTGAGCTGCACCGCAATTTTTTCCATTCCGTTTCATTCCATTCCATTCCATTCCATTCCATTCTATTCTTTTCCAATGTAATCCACTCCATTCCACTCGAATTTATTCCATTCCATTCCGTTCAATTCAAATCCACCCTGCTCCAGTACATTGCTCTCCAATCCAGTGGATTTCATTCCTTCCAATTGGCCTCCACTGCAGTCCATTCCATTCCATTCAACTCCATTCCATTCCATTTCATTCCATACCATTCCATTCAATTCCATTCCATTCCACTTCATTCCACTGTACTCCTCTCCCATCCTTACTTCTCCATTCCACTCCACTACACTCCATTGAACTTTTTTCCATTCCATTCCATTCCATTCCACTAAATTTCATTCCATTGCATTCGATAGCATTACACTCCATTCCATTCTTTTCTGTTCCGTTCCATTCCATTCCATTCAAATGCATTCCATTCCCCTCCCTGCACCTCCACTCCAATCCACTGCATCCCATTCCATTCCATTGTATTACATTCCATTCCATTCCTTTCCATTCCATTCCATTCTACTCCAATCCACTTCACTGCAATCCACTGCATTCCATTCCATTCCATTCCATTCCATTCCATTCCATTCCATTCCATTCCATTCCATTCTTTTCCACTATCATCTACTCCACTAAAATCGAATCCATTCCATTCCATTCCATACAATTCAAATCCACACTTCTCCACTAAATTCCTTTAAACTCCACTGCATTCCATTCCTTCACATTCGCCTCCACTCCGTTCCACTCCACTCCTTTCCATTCCGTTGCATTGCCTTCCATTCTGATCTGTTCTGTTCCATTCTGTTCCTTTCCATTCCATTCCATTCCTGTCCATTCCACAGTATTCTATTCTATTCCTATCTTGCGACAAGTTATCAATCTCTCACCCTGGTTGGATTGCGGTGGCCCTATGTCAGCTCTAATTTTATTTCCCCTTTCCATTCCAATCCGTGCCATTCCATTCCATTCCATTCTATTCCATTCCATTCCATTCCATTCCATTCTGTTCCGTTGCGCTCCATTCCATTTCATTCCATTCCATTCCATTCCATTCTTTTCTTTTCCACTGTAATCCACTCCATTCCACTCGAATTTATTCCACTCCATTCCTTTCAATTCAAATCCACCCTTCGCCAGTACATTGCTCTCCAATCCAGTGGATTTCATTCCTTCAAATTGGCCTCCACTGCAGTCCATTCCATTCCATTCAACTCCATTCCATTCCACTTCATTCCACTGCACTCCTCTCCCATCCTTACTTCTCCATTCCACTCCACTACACTGCATTGAAATTTTTTACATTCCATTCCATTCCATTCCATTCCCTTCCATTCCATTCCACTCCAATCCATTCCATTCCATTAAATTCCATTCCATTGCATTCGATAGCATTACACTCCATTCCATTCTTTTCTGTTCCGTTCCATTCCATTCCATTCCAACGCATTCCATTCCCGTCCATGCACCTCCACTCCAATCCACTGCATCCCATTCTATTCCATTGTATTACATTCCATTCCATTCCTTTCCATTCCATTCCATTCTACTCCAATCCACTTCATGGCAATCCACTGCATTCCATTCCATTCCATTCCATTCCATTCCATTCCATTCCATTCCATTCCATTCCAGTCTATTCTTTTCCACTATAATCTACTTCACTAAAATCGAATCCATTCCATTCCATTCCATACAATTCAAATCCACACTTCTCCACTAATTTCCTTTGCACTCCACTGCATTCCATTCCTTCACATTCGCCTCCACTCCGTTCCACGCCACTCCGTTCCATTCCATTGCATTGCATTCCATTCTGCTCTGTTCTGTTCCATTCTGTTCCTTTCCATTCCATTCCATTCCTTTCCATTCCACAATATTCTATTCTATTCCTATCTTGCGACAAGTTATCAATCTCTCACCCTGGTTGGATTGCGGTGGCCCTATGTCAGCTCTCATTTTATTTCCCCTTTCCATTCCAATCCATTCCGTTCCACTGTATTCCATTCCATACCATTCCATTCCGTTCCGTTGCGCTCCATTCCATTTCATTCCATTCCATTCCATTCCATTCCATTCCATTCCATTCCAGTTCATTTCGTTCTATTCCTTACCATTCCACACGATTCTATTCTATTCCTTTCTTTCAACCATTTCTCAATGTGTCACCCTGACTGGACTGCAGTGGCACAATGTCAGCTCCCATTTTATTTCACTGTTCTATTCCATTCCGTTCCATTCCATTCCATTCCATTCCATTCCGTTCCGTTCCATTCCTTTCCATTCCATTCCATTCCCTTACACTCCATTCCATTCCATTTCATTCCATTCCATTCCATTACATGCGATTCCTCACTGTTCTATTATATTCCTTTCTTTCAATAAGTTCTGAGTCTGTCACACTGTCTGGATTGCTGTGGCAAAAATTCAGCACAAATTTTATTTCACAGTTCCTTTCCAATAAATTACATTCTATTCCATTCCATTCCATTCCATTCCATTTAATTCCATTCCGCATGTTGCTCACCATTGCATTCCATTCATTCCATTTCATTCCATTCCATTCCATTACTTTCCTTTCCCCACTAATCTATTCTATTCCTTCCATTCAACAATTCCTCAATCTGTCACCCTGGCTGGATTTCAGTTTTGCAGTATCACCCCACATTTTATTTCACCCTTCCTTTCCATCCCATTCCATTCCATTCCATTCTCTTCCCTTCCGTTCCATTCCATTCCATTCTATTCCATTCCGTTCCATTCTGTTCCATTCCTTTCCATTGCAACCAATTCCATTCTATTCCATTCTATTCCATTCCATTCCATTCAATTCCATTCCATTCCATTCCATTCCACACGATTTTATTGTATTCCTTTCTTTCAACAAGCTCTCAATCTGTAACCATTGTAGGATTGCAGTGGCACAATGTCAGCTCATATTTCATTTCACCATTCCATTCCATTCCGTTGCATTCCATTCCATTCTATTCATTCCATTCCCCTCCATTCCAGTTGATTACCTTCCGGTCAATTCCGTTCCGTTGCATTCCATTCCATTTCATTCCATTCCATTCCAAACTATTCTATTCTACTCCTTTCTTTCAACATGTTCTCAATTTGTCACCCTGGCTGGATTGCAGTGGCACAATTTCAGCTCACATTTTGTTACACTGTTTCATTCCATTCCATTCTTTTCGACTCCATTCCATTCCATTTCACTCCGTTCCATTCCATTCCCTTCCATTCCATTCCATTCCATTCCATTCCATTCCATTCCATTCCATTCTTTTCCATTCCATTCCATTCCACACTATTCTATTCTACTCCTTTGTTTCAACTATTCTTCCTATGTCACCCTGGCTGGATTGCAGTGGCACAATGTCAGCTCACATTTACTCTCACCATTCCATTCCGTTCCATTCCATTCCATTCCATTCCATTCCATTCCCTTCCATTCCATTCCATTCCATTCCATTCCATTCCATTCCATTCCATTCATTTCCATTCGGTTCCATTACACTCCTTTCCATTCCATTCCATTCCATTCAGTTGTATTCCACACTATTCTATTCTCTTCCTTTCTTTCAACAAGTTCTCAATCGGTCACCCTGGGTGGATTGCAGTGACACAATGTCAGCTCACATTTTATTTCACCGTTCCATTCCATTCCATTCCATTCCATTCAATTCCATTCCATTCCATTCATCTTCCATTGCACTCCATTCCATTCCATTCCAGACTATTTCATTCTATTACTTTCTTTCAACAAGTTCTTTATCTGTCACCCTGGCGTCATTGCAGTGGCACAATATCAGCTCACATTTTATTTAACCATTCCATTCCATTTCATTCCATTCCATTCCATTTCATTCCATTCCATTCCATTCCATTCCATTCCATTCCATTCCATTCCATTCCATTCCACAGTATGCTATTCTATTCCTTTCTTTCAACAAGCTCTCAATCTGTCACCCTGGCTGAATTGCAGTGGCACTACATCAGCTCACATTTTTTTTCACTGTTCCATTCCGTTCATTTCCATTCCATTCCATTCCACGCCACTCCACTCCACTCCATTCCATTCCATTCCATTCCATTCCATTCCATTACATTACATTTCATTCTATTCCATTCAATTCTTTTCCATTCGATTTCATTCTATTCTCTTCTATTATGTTCAATTGCACTCCATTCCATTCCATTCTTATTTCATCAACTTTTCAAACTGTCACCCTGATTATATTGCAGTTCCACAATGTCAGCTTTCTTTTTGCTTCACCGTTATATTCCTTTCCATTCCATTCCCTTCCTTTCCATGTCATTCCATTCAATTCCCTTCCTTTCCATTGCATTCCATTCCATTGCATTCCATTATATTCCATTCCATTCCATTCCATTCCATTCCATTCCATTCATCTTCCATTGCACTCCCTTCCATTCCATTCCATTGTATTCCATTCTCTTCAATTCCTTTCTTTTGACAGGATCTCACTCTGTCACACAGGCGAGAATGCAGTGCTAGAATCTTATCACAAATTTCATTTCAACATTCCATTCCATTTCCTTCCACCCCATTCCACTGCACTCCACTTCTCTCCATTCTATTCCATTCCACTCCATTCCATTCCATTCCTTTCTTTCAAACGGTTCTCACTCTGTCACCGAGGCTGCCGTGAAGTAGCATAATCTGAGGTCACATTTCATTTCACCATGCCAGTCCATTCCATTTGATTCTATTCCACTCCGCTGCATTCCACTCCAATCCACTCCACCCCATCATATTCCCTCGCATTCCATTCCACTCCATTACACTCTACTTTAATCCACTGCATTACACTCCTCTCTATCCCACTCCTCTCCATTCCACTCCACGCTACTCTAAACCACTCCACTCCACTACATTCCATTCCATTGCCTCCCATTCCATTCCACTCTACTCCACTGCTCTCAATTCTACCCCATTTCATTCCATTCTTATCCATTGCACTTCATTGCAAATCCACTCTTCTCCACTACAATCCTCTCCACTCCACTGCATTCCATTACTTCCCATTCTCTTCTATTCCAGTCGACTCCACTCCATTCCATTCCATTCCATTCCATTGCATTCATTCAATTCCATTCCCTTCCATCCCATTCCATTCCATTGCATTCCATTCCATTCCCTTTCATTCCATTCCATTGCAATCCACTCCACTCTTCTCCACTCCACTGGATTGCATTCATTCCCTTTCGCCCCCATTCCATTCCACTCCATTCCATTCCATTCAATTCCATTCCTTTCCATTCCTTTCTATTCCATTCCTCTCCATTTTTTTCGACTAGAATCCACTCCACACCACTCTAATCCATTCCTTTACTTTCCATTCCATTCAAATCCACTATTCTCCACTCTACTCTTCTCCACTCCACTGCATTGCATTCCTTCCCTTTCGCTTCTATTCCAGTCCACTCTATTCCATTCCATTCCATTCCATTCCTTTCCATTGCTTTCTATTGCATTCCATTCCAGTCCATTCCGTTAGACTCCATTCCAATTCTCTCAAATTCCTTCCTTTCTTCTCCATTCCACTCCACTGCACGCCATGGCACTTTATTTCATTCCTTTCCTTTCCATTCCACTCCATTTCAATCCATTCCATTCCATTCCGTTCCATTCCACTCCATTCCATTCCTTTACATTTCATTACATTCTTTTCCCGTAGAACCCACTCCACTCCAATCCAATCCATTTCATTCCATTCCATTCAAATACACTATTCTCCGCTCCATTCCTCTCCACTCCACTGAATTCGATTAGTTCCCATTCGCTTCCATTCCAGTCCACTCCATTCCATTCCATTGCATTGCATTCCATTCCATTCCACTCCTTTCCACTCAACCCCAATCCCTTCCTTCCTTCTCCATTCCACTCTAGTACACTCCCCTCCACTTTTTTCCATTCCATTCAATTCCATTCCTTTCCATTCCACCCCATTCCATTCCATTCCCTTCTTTTCACTGGAATCCTCTCCACTCCACTCCAATACATTCCATTCCATTCTATTTAAATCCACTATTGTCTACTGCACTCCTCTCAACTCCACTGCGTTCCATTCCTTCCGACTCACTTCCATTCCTTTCCACTCCTTTCCATTGCATTCCATTCCATTCCATTCCTCTCCAGTCCACTCCATTCCATTCCTCTCCATTCCACTCCATTCCATTCCACTCCATTCCATTCCATGCCACTGCAATCCGTTTCATTCCATTCCATTCCTTTCCATTCCATTCCATTCCATTCTTTTCCACTGGAATCCACTCCAATCCACTCCAATCCATTCCATTCCATTCTATTCAAATCCACTCTTCTCCACTCCACTCCTCTCCACTCCACTCCGTTCCGTTCCTTCCCATTCGCCTTCATTCCAGTCCACTCCTTTCCATTCCATTCTTTTCTTTTCAATTCCATTCTATTCCATTGCACTCCACTCCACTCCCTTCCTTTCTTCTCCATTCCACTCCACTGAGCTGCACAGCAATTTTTTCCATTCCATTCCATTCCATTCCATTCCATTCCATTCCATTCCATTCCATTCCATTCCATTCTATTCTTTTCCACTGTAATCAACTCCATTCCACTCGAATTTATTCCATTCCATTCCGTTCAATTCAAATCCACCCTGCTCCAGTACATTGCTCTCCAATCCAGTGGATTTCATTCCTTCCAATTGGCCTCCACTGCAGTCCATTCCATTCCATTCAACTCCATTCCATTCCATTCCATTCCATTCCATTACACTTCATTCCAATGCACTCCTCTCCCATCCTTACTTCTCCATTCCACTCCACTACACTCCATTGAACTTTTTTCCATTCCATTCCATTCCATTCCTTTCCATTCCATTCCACTAAATTCCATTCCATTGCATTCGATAGCATTACACTCCATTCCATTCTTTTCTGTTCCGTTCCATTCCATTCCATTCAAATGCATTCCATTCCCCTCCCTGCCCCTCCACTCCAATCCACTGCATCCCATTCCATTCCATTGTATTACATTCCATTCCATTCCTTTCCATTCCATTCCATTCTACTCCAATCCACTTCACTGCAATCCACTGCATTCCATTCCATTCCGTTCTATTCCATTCCATTCCATTCCATTCCATTCCATTCCATTCTTTTCCACTATAATCTACTCCACTAAAATCGAATCCATTCCATTCCATTCCATACAATTCAAATCCACACTTCTCCACTAAATTCCTTTCCACTCCACTGCATTCCATTCCTTCACATTCGCCTCCACTCCGTTCCACTCCACTCCTTTCCATTCCGTTGCATTGCATTCCATTCTGCTCTGTTCTGTTCCATTCTGTTCCTTTCCATTACATTCCATTCCTTTCCATTCCACAGTATTCTATTCTATTCCTATCTTGCGACAAGTTATCAATCTCTCACCCTGGTTGGATTGCGGTGGCCCTATGTCAGCTCTCATTTTATTTCCCCTTTCCATTCCAATCCATTCCGTTCCATTGTATTCCATTCCATTCCATTCCATTCCGTTCCGTTGCGCTCCATTTCATTCCATTCCATTCCATTCCATTCCATTCCATTCCATTCCATTCCATTCCAGTTCATTTCGTTCTATTCCTTACCATTCCACACGATTCTATTCTATTCCTTTCTTTCAACCAGTTCTCAATGTGTCACCCTGACTGGATTGCAGTGGCACAATGTCAGCTCCCATTTTATTTCACTGTTCTATTACATTCCGTTCCATTCCATTCCATTCCATTCCATTCCATTCCATTCCATTCCATTCCATTCCATTCCCTTCCATTCCTTTCCATTCCATTCCATTCCCTTACACTCCATTCCATTCCATTTCATTCCATTCCATTCCATTACATGCGATTTCTCACTGTTCTATTATATTCCTTTCTTTCAATAATTTCTGAGTCTGTCACGCTGTCTGGATTGCTGTGGCAAAAATTCAGCACACATTTTATTTCACAGTTCCTTTCCAATAAATTACATTCTATTCCATTCCATTCCATTCCATTCCATTTAATTCCATTCCGCATGTTGCTCACCATTGCATTCCATTCATTCCATTTCATTCCATTCCATTCCATTACTTTCCTTTCCCCACTAATCTATTCTATTCCTTCCATTCAACAATTCCTCAATCTGTCACCCTGGCTGGATTTCAGTTTTGCAGTATCACCCCACATGTTATTTCACCATTCCTTTCCATCCCATTTCATTCCATTCCATTCTCTTCCCTTCCGTTCCATTCCATTCCATTCCATTCTATTCCATTCCGTCCCATTCTGTTCCATTCCTTTCCATTGCAACAAATTCCATTCTATTCCATTCTATTCCATTCCATTGCATTCCATTCCATTCCATTCCATTCCATTCCATTTCATTCCATTCCACACGATTTTATTCTATTCCTTTCTTTCAACAAGCTCTCAATCTGTAACCATTGTAGGATTGCAGTGGCACAATGTCAGCTCATATTTCATTTCACCATTCCATTCCATTCCGTTGCATTCCATTCCATTCTATTCATTCCATTCCCTTCCATTCCATTTGATTACCTTCCGGTCAATTCCGTTCCGTTGCATTCCATTCCATTTCATTCCATTCCATTCCAAACTATTCTATTCTACTCCTTTCTTTCAACATGTTCTCAATCTGTCACCCTGGCTGGATTGCAGTGGCACAATGACAGCTCACATTTTGTTACACTGTTTCATTCCATTCCATTCTTTTCCACTCCATTCCATTCCATTTCATTCCGTTCCATTCCATTCCCTTCCATTGCATTCCATTCCATTCCATTCCATTCCATTCCATTCCATTCCATTCCATTCCATTCTTTTCCATTCCATTCCATTCCACACTATTCTATTCTACTCCTTTGTTTCAACAATTCTTACTATGTCACCCTGGCTGGATTGCAGTGGCACAATGTCAGCTCACATTTACTCTCACCATTCCATTCTGTTCCATTCCATTCCATTCCATTCCATTCCATTCCATTCCATTCCATTCCATTCCATTCCATTTCATTCCATTCCATTCATTTCCATTCGGTTCCATTACACTCCGTTCCATTCCATTCCATTCCATTCATTTGAATTCCACAATATTCTATTCTCTTCCTTTCTTTCAACAAGTTCTCAATCGGTCACCCTGGGTGGATTGCAGTGACACAATGTCAGCTCACATTTTATTTCACCGTTCCATTCCATTCCATTCCATTCCATTCCATTCCATTCCATTCCATTCCATTCCATTCCATTCCATTCCATTCATCTTCCATTGCACTCCATTCCATTCCATTCCAGACTATTTGATTCTATTACTTTCTTTCAACAAGTTCTTTATCTGTCACCCTGGCTTGATTGCAGTGGCACAATATCAGCTCACATTTTATTTAACCATTCCATTCCATTTCATTCCATTCCATTCCATTTCATTCCATTCCATTCCATTCCATTCCATTCCATTCCACACTATGCTATTCTATTCCTTTCTTTCAACAAGCTCTCAATCTGTCACCCTGGCTGAATTGCAGTGGCAGTACATCAGCTCACATTTTATTTCACTGTTCCATTCCATTCATTTCCATTCCTTTCCATTCCACGCCACGCCACTCAACTCCACTCCACTCTACTCCACTCCACTCCACTCCACTTCATTCCATTCCATTCCATTCCATTCCATTCCATTCCATTCCATTCCATTCCATTCCATTCCATTCCATTCCTTTCCATTCCATTCCATTCCACAGTATTCTATTCTATTCCTTTCTTTCAAAAAGCTCTCAATCTGTCACCCTGGCTGAATTGCAGTGGCAGTACATCAGCTCACATTTTATTTCACTGTTCCATTCCATTCATTTCCATTCCATTCCATTCCACGCCACTCCACTCCACTCCATTCCATTCCATTCCATTCCATTACATTACATTTCATTCTATTCCATTCAATTCTTTTCCATTCGATTTCATTCTATTCTCTTCTATTATGTTCAATTGCACTCCATTCCATTCCATTCTTATTTCATCAACTTCTCAAACTGTCACCCTGACTATATTGCAGTTCCACAATGTCAGCTTTCTTTTTGCTTCACCGTTAAATTCCTTTCCATTCCATTCCCTTCCTTTCCATGTCATTCCATTCAATTCCCTTCCTTTCCATTGCATTCCATTCCATTCCATTCCTTTCCATTGCATTCCATTCCATTGCAATCCATTCCATTCCATTCCATTCCATTCCATTCCATTCATCTTCCATTGCACTCCATTCCATTCCATTCCATTGTACTCCATTCCCTTCAATTCCTTTCTTTTGACAGGATCTCACTCTGTCACACAGGCGAGAATGCAGTGCTAGAATCTTATCACAAATTTCATTTCAACATTCCATTCCATTTCCTTCCACTCCATTCCACTGCACTCCACTTCTCTCCATTCCATTCCATTCCACTCCATTCCATTCCATTCCTTTCTTTCAAACGGTTCTCACTCTGTCACCGAGGCTGCCGTGAAGTAGCATAATCTGAGGTCACATTTCATTTCACCATTCCAGTCCATTCCATTTGATTCTATTCCACTCCACTGCATTCCACTCCAATCCACTCCACCCCATCATATTCCCTCGCATTCCATTCCACTCCATTACACTCTACTTTAATGCACTGCATTACACTCCTCTCTATCCCACTCCTCTCCATTCCACTCCACGCTACTCTAAACCACTCCACTCCACTACATTCCATTCCATTGCCTCCCATTCCATTCCACTCTACTCCACTGCTCTCAATTCTACCCCATTTCATTCCATTCTAATCCATTGCACTTCATTGCAAATCCACTCTTCTCCACTACAATCCTCTCCACTCCACTGCATTCCATTACTTCCCATTCTCTTCTATTCCAGTCGACTCCACTCCACTCCATTCCATTCCATTCCATTCCATTCCATTGCATTCATTCATTTCCATTCCCTTCAATCCTATTCCATTCCATTGCATTCCATTCCATTCCCTTTCATTCCATTCCATTGCAATCCACTCCACTCCTCTCCACTCCACTGGATTGCATTCATTCCCTTTCGCCCCCATTCCAGTCCACTCCATTCCATTCCATTCAATTCCATTCCTTTCCATTCCTTTCTTCTCCATTCCTTTCCATTTTTTTCGACTAGAATCCACTCCACACCACTCTAATCCATTCCTTTACTTTCCATTCCATTCAAATCCACTATTCTCCACTCTACTCTTCTCCACTCCACTGCATTGCATTCCTTCCCTTTCGCTTCTATTCCAGTCCACTCTATTCCATTCCATTCCATTCCATTCCATTCCATTCCATTCCATTCCATTCCATTCCTTTCCATTCCATTCCTTTCCATTGCTTTCTATTCCATTCCATTCCAGTCCATTCCATTAGACTCCATTCCAATTCTCTCAAATTCCTTCCTTTCTTCTCCATTCCACTCCACTGCACGCCATGGCACTTTATTTCATTCCTTTCCTTTCCATTCCACTCCATTTCAATCCATTCCTTTCCATTCCGTTCCATTCCACTCCATTCCATTCCTTTACATTTCATTACATTCTTTTCCCGTAGAACCCACTCCACTCCAATCCAATCCATTTCATTCCATTCCATTCAAATACACTATTCTCCGCTCCACTCCTCTCCACTCCACTGAATTCCATTAGTTCCCATTCGCTTCCATTCCAGTCCACTCCATTCCATTCCATTGCATTGCATTCCATTCCATTCCACTCCTTTCCACTCAACCCCAATCCCTTCCTTCCTTCTCCATTCCTCTCTAGTACACTCCCTTCCACTTTTTTCCATTCCATTCATTTCCATTCCTTTCCTTTCCACTCCATTCCATTCCATTCCCTTCTTTTCACTGGAATCCTCTCCACTCCACTCCAATACATTCCATTCCATTCTATTTAAATCCACTATTGTCTACTGCACTCCTCTCAACTCCACTGCATTCCATTCCTTCCGACTCACATCCATTCCTTTCCACTCCTTTCCATTGCATTCCATTCCATTCCATTCCTCTCCAGTCCACTCCATTCCATTCCTCTCCATTCCTCTCCAATCCATTCCACTCCATTCCATTCCATGCCGCTGCAATCCGTTTCATTCCATTCCATTCCTTTCCATTCCATTCCATTCCATTGTTTTCCACTGGAATCCACTCCAATCCACTCCAATCCATTCCATTCCATTCTATTCAAATCCACTCTTCTCCCCTCCACTCCTCTCCACTCCACTCCGTTCCGTTCCTTCACATTCGCCTTCATTCCAGTCCACTCCTTTAAATTCCATTCTTTTCTTTTCAATTCCATTCTACTCCATTCCACTCCACTCCACTCCCTTCCTTTCTTCTCCATTCCACTCCACTGAGCTGCACAGCAATTTTTTCCATTCCATTCCATTCCATTCCATTCCATTCCATTCCATTCCATTCCATTCCATTCCATTCCATTCCGTTCCATTCTATTCTTTTCCACTGTAATCCACTCCATTCCACTCGAATTTATTCCATTCCATTCCGTTCAATTCAAATCCACCCTGCTCCAGTACATTGCTCTCCAATTCAGTGGATTTCATTCCTTCCAATTGGCCTCCACTGCAGTCCACTCCATTCCATTCAACTCCATTCCATTCCATTCCATTCCACTTCATTCCACTGCACTCCTCTCCCATCCTTACTTCTCCATTCCACTCCACTACACTCCATTGAACTTTTTTCCATTCCATTTCATTCCATTCCTTTCCATTCCATTCCACTAAATTCCATTCCATTGCATTCGATAGCATTACACTCCATTCCATTCTTTTCTGTTCCGTTCCATTCCATTCCATTCCAATGCATTCCATTCCCCTCCCTGCACCTCCACTCCAATCAACTGCATCCCATTCCATTCCATTGTATTACATTCCATTCCATTCCTTTCCATTCCGTTCCATTCTACTCCAATCCACTTCACTGCAATCCACTGCATTCCATTCCATTCCATTCTATTCCATTCCATTCCATTCCATTCCATTCCATTCCATTCCATTCCATTCTTTTCCACTATAATCTACTCCACTAAATCGAATCCATTCCATTCCATTCCATACAATTCAAATCCACACTTTTCCACTAAATTCCTTTACACTCCACTGCATTCCATTCCTTCACATTCGCCTCCACTCCGTTCCACTCCACTCCTTTCCATTCTGTTGCATTGCATTCCATTCTGCTCTGTTCTGTTCCATTCTGTTCCTTTCCATTCCATTCCATTCCTCTCCATTCCACAGTATTCTATTCTATTCCTATCTTGCGACAAGTTATCAATCTCTCACCCTGGTTGGATTGCGGTGGCCCTATGTCAGCTCTAATTTTATTTCCCCTTTCCATTCCAATCCGTGCCATTCCATTCCATTCCATTCCATTCCATTCCATTCCATTCCATTCCATTCTGATCCATTGCGCTCCATTCCATTTCATTCCATTCCATTCCATTCCATTCCATTCCATTCTATTCTTTTCCACTGTAATCCACTCCATTCCACTCGAATTTATTCCACTCCATTCCGTTCAATTCAAATCCACCCTTCGCCAGTACATTGCTCTCCAATCCAGTGGATTTCATTCCTTCAAATTGGCCTCCACTGCAGTCCATTCCATTCCATTCAACTCCATTCCATTCCACTTCATTCCACTGCACTCCTCTCCCATCCTTACTTCTCCATTCCACTCCACTACACTGCATTGAAATTTTTTACATTCCATTCCATTCCATTCCATTCCATTCCATTAAATTCCATTCCATTGCATTCGATAGCATTACACTCTATTCCATTCTTTTCTGTTCCGTTCCATTCCATTCCATTCCATTCCAACGCATTCCATTCCCGTCCATGCACCTCCACTCCAATCCACTGCTTCCCATTCTATTCCATTGTTTTACATTCCATTCCATTCCTTTCCATTCCATTCCATTCTACTGCAATCCACTTCTTGGCAATCCACTGCATTCCATTCCATTCCACTCCATTCCATTCCATTCCATTCCATTCCATTCCATTCCAGTCTATTCTTTTCCACTACAATCTACTTCACTAAATTCGAATCCATTCCATTCCATTCCATACAATTCAAATCCACCCTTCTCCACTAAATTCCTTTCCACTCCACTGCATTCCATTCCTTCACATTCGCCTCCACTCCGTTCCACTCCACTCCTTTCCGTTCCATTGCATTGCATTCCATTCTGCTCTGTTCTGTTCCATTCTGTTCCTTTCCATTCCATTCCATTCCTTTCCATTCCACAGTATTCTATTCTATTCCTATCTTGCGACAAGTTATCAATCTCTCACCCTGGTTGGATTGCGGTGGCCCTATGTCAGCTCTCATTTTATTTCCCCTTTCCATTCCAATCCATTCCGTTCCATTGTATTCCATTCCATTCCATTCCATTCCGTTCCGTTGCGCTCCATTTCATTCCATTCCATTCCATTCCATTCCATTCCATTCCATTCCAGTTCATTTCGTTCTATTCCTTACCATTCCACATGATTCTATTCTATTCCTTTCTTTCAACCAGTTCTCAATGTGTCACCCTGACTGGATTGCAGTGGCACAATGTCAGCTCCCATTTTATTTCACTGTTCTATTACATTCCTTTCCATTCCATTCCATTCCATTCCATTCCATTCCAGTCTATTCTTTTCCACTATAATCTACTTCACTAAATTCGAATCCATTCCATTCCATTCCATACAATTCAAATCCACCCTTCTCCACTAAATTCCTTTCCACTCCACTGCATTCCATTCCTTCACATTCGCCTCCACTCCGTTACACTCCACTCCTTTCCGTTCCATTGCATTGCATTCCATTCTGCTCTGTTCTGTTCCATTCTGTTCCTTTCCATTCCATTCCATTCCTTTCCATTCCACAGTATTCTATTCTATTCCTATCTTGCGACAAGTTATCAATCTCTCACCCTGGTTGGATTGCGGTGGCCCTATGTCAGCTCTCATTTTATTTCCCCTTTCCATTCCAATCCATTCCGTTCCATTGTATTCCATTCCATTCCATTCCATTCCGTTCCGTTGCGCTCCATTTCATTCCATTCCATTCCATTCCATTCCATTCCATTCCATTCCAGTTCATTTCGTTCTATTCCTTACCATTCCACACGATTCTATTCTATTCCTTTCTTTCAACCAGTTCTCAATGTGTCACCCTGACTGGATTGCAGTGGCACAATGTCAGCTCCCATTTTATTTCACTGTTCTATTACATTCCTTTCCATTCCATTCCATTCCATTCCATTCCATTCCATTCCATTCCATTCCCTTCCATTCCTTTCCATTCCATTCCATTCCCTTACACTCCACTCCATTCCATTTCATTCCATTCCATTCCATTACATGCGATTTCTCACTGTTCTATTATATTCCTTTCTTTCAATAATTTCTGAGTCTGTCACGCTGTCTGGATTGCTGTGGCAAAAATTCAGCACACATTTTATTTCACAGTTCCTTTCCAATAAATTACATTCTATTCCATTCCATTCCATTCCATTCCATTTAATTCCATTCCGCATGTTGCTCACCATTGCATTCCATTCATTCCATTTCATTCCATTCCATTCCATTACTTTCCTTTCCCCACTAATCTATTCTATTCCTTCCATTCAACAATTCCTCAATCTGTCACCCTGGCTGGATTTCAGTTTTGCAGTATCACCCCACATGTTATTTCACCATTCCTTTCCATCCCATTCCATTCCATTCCATTCTCTTCCCTTCCGTTCCATTCCATTCCATTCCATTCTATTCCATTCCGTCCCATTCTGTTCCATTCCTTTCCATTGCAACAAATTCCATTCTATTCTATTCTATTCCATTCCATTGCATTCCATTCCATTCCATTCCATTCCATTCCATTCCATTCCATTCCATTCCACACGATTTTATTCTATTCCTTTCTTTCAACAAGCTCTCAATCTGTAACCATTGTAGGATTGCAGTGGCACAATGTCAGCTCATATTTCATTTCACCATTCCATTCCATTCCGTTGCATTCCATTCCATTCTATTCATTCCATTCCCTTCCATTCCATTTGATTACCTTCCGGTCAATTCCGTTCCGTTGCATTCCATTCCATTTCATTCCATTCCATTCCAAACTATTCTATTCTACTCCTTTCTTTCAACATGTTCTCAATCTGTCACCCTGGCTGGATTGCAGTGGCACAATGACAGCTCACATTTTGTTACACTGTTTCATTCCATTCCATTCTTTTCCACTCCATTCCATTCCATTTCATTCCGTTCATTTCCATTCCCTTCCATTGCATTCCATTCCATTCCATTCCATTCCATTCCATTCCATTCCATTCCATTCCATTCTTTTCCATTCCATTCCATTCCACACTATTCTATTCTACTCCTTTGTTTCAACAATTCTTACTATGTCACCCTGGCTGGATTGCAGTGGCACAATGTCAGCTCACATTTACTCTCACCATTCCATTCTGTTCCATTCCATTCCATTCCATTCCATTCCTTTCCATTCCATTCCATTCATTTCCATTCGGTTCCATTACACTCCGTTCCATTCCATTCCATTCCATTCAGTTGTATTCCACAATATTCTATTCTCTTCCTTTCTTTCAACAAGTTCTCAATCGGTCACCCTGGGTGGATTGCAGTGACACAATGTCAGCTCACATTTTATTTCACCGTTCCATTCCATTCCATTCCATTCCATTCCATTCCATTCATCTTCCATTGCACTCCATTCCATTCCATTCCAGACTATTTGATTCCATTACTTTCTTTCAACAAGTTCTTTATCTGTCACCCTGGCTTGATTGCAGTGGCACAATATCAGCTCACATTTTATTTAACCATTCCATTCCATTTCATTCCATTCCATTCCATTCCATTTCATTCCATTCCATTCCATTCCATTCCATTCCATTCCACAGTATGCTATTCTATTCCTTTCTTTCAACAAGCTCTCAATCTGTCACCCTGGCTGAATTGCAGTGGCAGTACATCAGCTCACATTTTATTTCACTGTTCCATTCCATTCATTTCCATTCCTTTCCATTCCACGCGATGCCACTCCACTCCACTCCACTCTACTCCACTCCACTCCACTCCACTTCATTCCATTCCATTCCATTCCATTCCATTCCATTCCATTCCATTCCATTCCATTCCATTCCATTCCATTCCATTCCATTCCTTTCCATTCCATTCCATTCCACAGTATTCTATTCTATTCCTTTCTTTCAACAAGCTCTCAATCTGTCACCCTGGCTGAATTGCAGTGGCAGTACATCAGCTCACATTTTATTTCACTGTTCCATTCCATTCATTTCCATTCCATTCCATTCCACGCCACTCCACTCCACTCCATTCCATTCCATTCCATTCCATTACATTACATTTCATTCTATTCCATTCAATTCTTTTCCATTCGATTTCATTCTATTCTCTTCTATTATGTTCAATTGCACTCCATTCCATTCCATTCTTATTTCATCAACTTCTCAAACTGTCACCCTGATTATATTGCAGTTCCACAATGTCAGCTTTCTTTTTGCTTCATCGTTAAATTCCTTTCCATTCCATTCCCTTCCTTTCCATGTCATTCCATTCAATTCCCTTCCTTTCCATTGCATTCCATTCCATTCCATTCCATTCCATTCCATTCCATTCCATTCCATTCATCTTCCATTGCACTCCATTCCATTCCATTCCATTGTACTCCATTCCCTTCAATTCCTTTCTTTTGACAGGATCTCACTCTGTCACACAGGCGAGAATGCAGTGCTAGAATCTTATCACAAATTTCATTTCAACATTCCATTCCATTTCCTTCCACTCCATTCCACTGCACTCCACTTCTCTCCATTCCATTCCATTCCACTCCATTCCATTCCATTCCTTTCTTTCAAACGGTTCTCACTCTGTCACCGAGGCTGCCGTGAAGTAGCATAATCTGAGGTCACATTTCATTTCACCATTCCAGTCCATTCCATTTGATTCTATTCCACTCCACTGCATTCCACTCCAATCCACTCCACCCCATCATATTCCCTCGCATTCCATTCCACTCCATTACACTCTACTTTAATCCACTGCATTACACTCCTCTCTATCCCACTCCTCTCCATTCCACTCCACGCTACTCTAAACCACTCCACTCCACTACATTCCATTCCATTGCCTCCCATTCCATTCCACTCTACTCCACTGCTCTCAATTCTACCCCATTTCATTCCATTCTAATCCATTGCACTTCATTGCAAATCCACTCTTCTCCACTACAATCCTCTCCACTCCACTGCATTCCATTACTTCCCATTCTCTTCTATTCCAGTCGACTCCACTCCACTCCATTCCATTCCATTCCATTCCATTCCATTGCATTCATTCATTTCCATTCCCTTCAATCCTATTCCATTCCATTGCATTCCATTCCATTCCCTTTCATTCCATTCCATTGCAATCCACTCCACTCCTCTCCACTCCACTGGATTGCATTCATTCCCTTTCGCCCCCATTCCAGTCCACTCCATTCCATTCCATTCAATTCCATTCCTTTCCATTCCTTTCTTCTCCATTCCTTTCCATTTTTTTCGACTAGAATCCACTCCACACCACTCTAATCCATTCCTTTACTTTCCATTCCATTCAAATCCACTATTCTCCACTCTACTCTTCTCCACTCCACTGCATTGCATTCCTTCCCTTTCGCTTCTATTCCAGTCCACTCTATTCCATTCCATTCCATTCCATTCCATTCCATTCCATTCCATTCCTTTCCATTCCATTCCTTTCCATTGCTTTCTATTCCATTCCATTCCAGTCCATTCCATTAGACTCCATTCCAATTCTCTCAAATTCCTTCCTTTCTTCTCCATTCCACTCCACTGCACGCCATGGCACTTTATTTCATTCCTTTCCTTTCCATTCCACTCCATTTCAATCCATTCCTTTCCATTCCGTTCCATTCCACTCCATTCCATTCCTTTACATTTCATTACATTCTTTTCCCGTAGAACCCACTCCACTCCAATCCAATCCATTTCATTCCATTCCATTCAAATACACTATTCTCCGCTCCACTCCTCTCCACTCCACTGAATTCCATTAGTTCCCATTCGCTTCCATTCCAGTCCACTCCATTCCATTCCATTGCATTGCATTCCATTCCATTCCACTCCTTTCCACTCAACCCCAATCCCTTCCTTCCTTCTCCATTCCTCTCTAGTACACTCCCTTCCACTTTTTTCCATTCCATTCAATTCCATTCCTTTCCATTCCACTCCATTCCATTCCATTCCCTTCTTTTCACTGGAATCCTCTCCACTCCACTCCAATACATTCCATTCCATTCTATTTAAATCCACTATTGTCTACTGCACTCCTCTCAAATCCACTGCATTCCATTCCTTCCGACTCACATCCATTCCTTTCCACTCCTTTCCATTGCATTCCATTCCATTCCATTCCTCTCCAGTCCACTCCATTCCATTCCTCTCCATTCCTCTCCAATCCATTCCACTCCATTCCATTCCATGCCGCTGCAATCCGTTTCATTCCATTCCATTCCTTTCCATTCCATTCCATTCCATTGTTTTCCACTGGAATCCACTCCAATCCACTCCAATCCATTCCATTCCATTCTATTCAAATCCACTCTTCTCCCCTCCACTCCTCTCCACTCCACTCCGTTCCGTTCCTTCACATTCGCCTTCATTCCAGTCCACTCCTTTCCATTCCATTCTTTTCTTTTCAATTCCATTCTACTCCATTCCACTCCACTCCACTCCCTTCCTTTCTTCTCCATTCCACTCCACTGAGCTGCACAGCAATTTTTTCCATTCCATTCCATTCCATTCCATTCCATTCCATTCCATTCCATTCCGTTCCATTCTATTCTTTTCCACTGTAATCCACTCCATTCCACTCGAATTTATTCCATTCCATTCCGTTCAATTCAAATCCACCCTGCTCCAGTACATTGCTCTCCAATTCAGTGGATTTCATTCCTTCCAATTGGCCTCCACTGCAGTCCACTCCATTCCATTCAACTCCATTCCATTCCATTCCATTCCACTTCATTCCACTGCACTCCTCTCCCATCCTTACTTCTCCATTCCACTCCACTACACTCCATTGAACTTTTTTCCATTCCATTTCATTCCATTCCTTTCCATTCCATTCCACTAAATTCCATTCCATTGCATTCGATAGCATTACACTCCATTCCATTCTTTTCTGTTCCGTTCCATTCCATTCCATTCCAATGCATTCCATTCCCCTCCCTGCACCTCCACTCCAATCAACTGCATCCCATTCCATTCCATTGTATTACATTCCATTCCATTCCTTTCCATTCCGTTCCATTCTACTCCAATCCACTTCACTGCAATCCACTGCATTCCATTCCATTCCATTCTATTCCATTCCATTCCATTCCATTCCATTCCATTCCATTCCATTCCATTCCATTCTTTTCCACTATAATCTACTCCACTAAATCGAATCCATTCCATTCCATTCCATACAATTCAAATCCACACTTTTCCACTAAATTCCTTTCCACTCCACTGCATTCCATTCCTTCACATTCGCCTCCACTCCGTTCCACTCCACTCCTTTCCATTCTGTTGCATTGCATTCCATTCTGCTCTGTTCTGTTCCATTCTGTTCCTTTCCATTCCATTCCATTCCTGTCCATTCCACAGTATTCTATTCTATTCCTATCTTGCGACAAGTTATCAATCTCTCACCCTGGTTGGATTGCGGTGGCCCTATGTCAGCTCTAATTTTATTTCCCCTTTCCATTCCAATCCGTGCCATTCCATTCCATTCCATTCCATTCCATTCCATTCCATTCCATTCCATTCCATTCTGATCCATTGCGCTCCATTCCATTTCATTCCATTCCATTCCATTCCATTCCATTCTATTCTTTTCCACTGTAATCCACTCCATTCCACTCGAATTTATTCCACTCCATTCCGTTCAATTCAAATCCACACTTCGCCAGTACATTGCTCTCCAATCCAGTGGATTTCATTCCTTCAAATTGGCCTCCACTGCAGTCCATTCCATTCCATTCAACTCCATTCCATTCCACTTCATTCCACTGCACTCCTCTCCCATCCTTACTTCTCCATTCCACTCCACTACACTGCATTGAAATTTTTTACATTCCATTCCATTCCATTCCATTCCATTCCATTAAATTCCATTCCATTGCATTCGATAGCATTACACTCTATTCCATTCTTTTCTGTTCCGTTCCATTCCATTCCATTCCATTCCAACGCATTCCATTCCCGTCCATGCACCTCCACTCCAATCCACTGCTTCCCATTCTATTCCATTGTTTTACATTCCATTCCATTCCTTTCCATTCCATTCCATTCTACTGCAATCCACTTCTTGGCAATCCACTGCATTCCATTCCATTCCACTCCATTCCATTCCATTCCATTCCATTCCATTCCATTCCATTCCAGTCTATTCTTTTCCACTACAATCTACTTCACTAAATTCGAATCCATTCCATTCCATTCCATACAATTCAAATCCACCCTTCTCCACTAAATTCCTTTCCACTCCACTGCATTCCATTCCTTCACATTCGCCTCCACTCCGTTCCACTCCACTCCTTTCCGTTCCATTGCATTGCATTCCATTCTGCTCTGTTCTGTTCCATTCTGTTCCTTTCCATTCCATTCCATTCCTTTCCATTCCACAGTATTCTATTCTATTCCTATCTTGCGACAAGTTATCAATCTCTCACCCTGGTTGGATTGCGGTGGCCCTATGTCAGCTCTCATTTTATTTCCCCTTTCCATTCCAATCCATTCCGTTCCATTGTATTCCATTCCATTCCATTCCATTCCGTTCCGTTGCGCTCCATTTCATTCCATTCCATTCCATTCCATTCCATTCCATTCCATTCCATTCCATTCCAGTTCATTTCGTTCTATTCCTTACCATTCCACACGATTCTATTCTATTCCTTTCTTTCAACCAGTTCTCAATGTGTCACCCTGACTGGATTGCAGTGGCACAATGTCAGCTCCCATTTTATTTCACTGTTCTATTACATTCCTTTCCATTCCATTCCATTCCATTCCATTCCATTCCATTCCATTCCATTCCAGTCTATTCTTTTCCACTATAATCTACTTCACTAAATTCGAATCCATTCCATTCCATTCCATACAATTCAAATCCACCCTTCTCCACTAAATTCCTTTCCACTCCACTGCATTCCATTCCTTCACATTCGCCTCCACTCCGTTACACTCCACTCCTTTCCGTTCCATTGCATTGCATTCCATTCTGCTCTGTTCTGTTCCATTCTGTTCCTTTCCATTCCATTCCATTCCTTTCCATTCCACAGTATTCTATTCTATTCCTATCTTGCGACAAGTTATCAATCTCTCACCCTGGTTGGATTGCGGTGGCCCTATGTCAGCTCTCATTTTATTTCCCCTTTCCATTCCAATCCATTCCGTTCCATTGTATTCCATTCCATTCCATTCCATTCCGTTCCGTTGCACTCCATTTCATTCCATTCCATTCCATTCCATTCCATTCCATTCCATTCCAGTTCATTTCGTTCTATTCCTTACCATTCCACACGATTCTATTCTATTCCTTTCTTTCAACCAGTTCTCAATGTGTCACCCTGACTGGATTGCAGTGGCACAATGTCAGCTCCCATTTTATTTCACTGTTCTATTACATTCCTTTCCATTCCATTCCATTCCATTCCATTCCATTCCATTCCATTCCATTCCATTCCCTTCCATTCCTTTCCATTCCATTCCATTCCCTTACACTCCATTCCATTCCATTTCATTCCATTCCATTCCATTAGATGCGATTTCTCACTGTTCTATTATATTCCTTTCATTCAATAATTTCTGAGTCTGTCACGCTGTCTGGATTGCTGTGGCAAAAATTCAGCACACATTTTATTTCACAGTTCCTTTCCAATAAATTACATTCTATTCCATTCCATTCCATTCCATTCCATTTAATTCCATTCCGCATGTTGCTCACCATTGCATTCCATTCATTCCATTTCATTCCATTCCATTCCATTACTTTCCTTTCCCCACTAATCTATTCTATTCCTTCCATTCAACAATTCCTCAATCTGTCACCCTGGCTGGATTTCAGTTTTGCAGTATCACCCCACATGTTATTTCACCATTCCTTTCCATCCCATTCCATTCCATTCCATTCTCTTCCCTTCCGTTCCATTCCATTCCATTCCATTCTATTCCATTCCGTCCCATTCTGTTCCATTCCTTTCCATTGCAACCAATTCCATTCTATTCTATTCTATTCCATTCCATTGCATTCCATTCCATTCCATTCCATTCCATTCCATTCCATTCCATTCCATTCCATTCCATTCCATTCCACACGATTTTATTCTATTCCTTTCTTTCAACAAGCTCTCAATCTGTAACCATTGTAGGATTGCAGTGGCACAATGTCAGCTCATATTTCATTTCACCATTCCATTCCATTCCGTTGCATTCCATCCCATTCTATTCATTCCATTCCCTTCCATTCCATTTGATTACCTTCCGGTCAATTCCGTTCCGTTGCATTCCATTCCATTTCATTCCATTCCATTCCAAACTATTCTATTCTACTCCTTTCTTTCAACATGTTCTCAATCTGTCACCCTGGCTGGATTGCAGTGGCACAATGACAGCTCACATTTTGTTACACTGTTTCATTCCATTCCATTCTTTTCCACTCCATTCCATTCCATTTCATTCCGTTCCATTCCATTCCTTTCCATTGCATTCCATTCCATTCCATTCCATTCCATTCCTTTCCATTCCATTCCATTTTTTTCCATTCCATTCCATTCCACACTATTCTATTCTACTCCTTTGTTTCAACAATTCTTACTATGTCACCCTGGCTGGATTGCAGTGGCACAATGTCAGCTCACATTTACTCTCACCATTCCATTCTGTTCCATTCCATTCCATTCCATTCCATTCCATTCCATTCCATTCCATTCGATTCATTTCCATTCGGTTCCATTACACTCCGTTCCATTCCATTCCATTCCATTCAGTTGTATTCCACAATATTCTATTCTCTTCCTTTCTTTCAACAAGTTCTCAATCGGTCACCCTGGGTGGATTGCAGTGACACAATGTCAGCTTACATTTTATTTCACCGTTCCATTCCATTCCATTCCATTCCATTCCATTCCATTCCATTCCATTCCATTCCATTCCATTCATCTTCCATTGCACTCCATTCCATTCCATTCCAGACTATTTGATTCCATTACTTTCTTTCAACAAGTTCTTTATCTGTCACCCTGGCTTGATTGCAGTGGCACAATATCAGCTCACATTTTATTTAACCATTCCATTCCATTTCATTCCATTCCATTCCATTTCATTCCATTCCATTCCATTCCATTCCATTCCATTCCATTCCATTCCATTCCACAGTATGCTATTCTATTCCTTTCTTTCAACAAGCTCTCAATCTGTCACCCTGGCTGAATTGCAGTGGCAGTACATCAGCTCACATTTTATTTCACTGTTCCATTCCATTCATTTCCATTCCTTTCCATTCCACGCCACGCCACTCCACTCCACTCCACTCTACTCCACTCCACTCCACTCCACTTCATTCCATTCCATTCCATTCCATTCCATTCCATTCCATTCCATTCCATTCCATTCCATTCCATTCCATTCCTTTCCATTCCATTCCATTCCACAGTATTCTATTCTATTCCTTTCTTTCAACAAGCTCTCAATCTGTCACCCTGGCTGAATTGCAGTGGCAGTACATCAGCTCACATTTTATTTCACTGTTCCATTCCATTCATTTCCATTCCATTCCATTCCACGCCACTCCACTCCACTCCATTCCATTCCATTCCATTCCATTACATTACATTTCATTCTATTCCATTCAATTCTTTTCCATTCGATTTCATTCTATTCTCTTCTATTATGTTCAATTGCACTCCATTCCATTCCATTCTTATTTCATCAACTTCTCAAACTGTCACCCTGATTATATTGCAGTTCCACAATGTCAGCTTTCTTTTTGCTTCATCGTTAAATTCCTTTCCATTCCATTCCCTTCCTTTCCATGTCATTCCATTCAATTCCCTTCCTTTCCATTGCATTCCATTCCATTCCATTCCATTCCATTCCATTCCATTCCATTCCATTCCATTCATCTTCCATTGCACTCCATTCCATTCCATTCCATTGTACTCCATTCCCTTCAATTCCTTTCTTTTGACAGGATCTCACTCTGTCACACAGGCGAGAATGCAGTGCTAGAATCTTATCACAAATTTCATTTCAACATTCCATTCCATTTCCTTCCACTCCATTCCACTGCACTCCACTTCTCTCCATTCCATTCCATTCCACTCCATTCCATTCCATTCCTTTCTTTCAAACGGTTCTCACTCTGTCACCGAGGCTGCCGTGAAGTAGCATAATCTGAGGTCACATTTCATTTCACCATTCCAGTCCATTCCATTTGATTCTATTCCACTCCACTGCATTCCACTCCAATCCACTCCACCCCATCATATTCCCTCGCATTCCATTCCACTCCATTACACGCTACTTTAATCCACTGCATTACAATCCTCTCTATCCCACTACTCTCCATTCCACTCCACGCTACTCTAAACCACTCCACTCCACTACATTCCATTCCATTGCCTCCCATTCCATTCCACTCTACTCCACTGCTCTCAATTCTACCCCATTTCATTCCATTCTAATCCATTGCACTTCATTGCAAATCCACTCTTCTCCACTACAATCCTCTCCACTCCACTGCATTCCATTACTTCCCATTCTCTTCTATTCCAGTCGACTCCACTCCATTCCATTCCATTCCATTCCATTCCATTCCATTCCATTGCATTCATTCATTTCCATTCCCTTCCATCCTATTCCATTCCATTGCATTCCTTTCCATTCCCTTTCATTCCATTCCATTGCAATCCACTCCACTCCTCTCCACTCCACTGGATTGCATTCATTCCCTTTCGCCCCCATTCCAGTCCACTCCATTCCATTCCATTCAATTCCATTCCTTTCCATTCCTTTCTATTCCATTCCTTTCCATTTTTTTCGACTAGAATCCACTCCACAGCACTCTAATCCATTCCTTTACTTTCCATTCCATTCAAATCCACTATTCTCCACTCTACTCTTCTCCACTCCACTGCATTGCATTCCTTCCCTTTCGCTTCTATTCCAGTGCACTCTATTCCATTCCATTCCATTCCATTCCATTCCATTCCATTCCTTTCCATTCCATTCCTTTCCATTCCATTCCTTTCCATTGCTTTCTATTCCATTCCATTCCAGTCCATTCCATTAGACTCCATTCCAATTCTCTCAAATTCCTTCCTTTCTTCTCCATTCCACTCCACTGCACGCCATGGCACTTTATTTCATTCCTTTCCTTTCCATTCCACTCCATTTCAATCCATTCCTTTCCATTCCGTTCCATTCCACTCCATTCCATTCCTTTACATTTCATTACATTCTTTTCCGGTAGAACCCACTCCACTCCAATCCAATCCATTTCATTCCATTCCATTCAAATACACTATCCTCCGCTCCACTCCTCTCCACTCCACTGAATTCCATTAGTTCCCATTCGCTTCCATTCCAGTCCACTCCATTCCATTCCATTGCATTGCATTCCATTCCATTCCACTCCTTTCCACTCAACCCCAATCCCTTCCTTCCTTCTCCATTCCACTCTAGTACACTCCCCTCCACTTTTTTCCATTCCATTCAATTCCATTCCTTTCCATTCCACTCCATTCCATTCCATTCCCTTCTTTTCACTGGAATCCTCTCCACTCCACTCCAATACATTCCATTCCATTCTATTTAAATCCACTATTGTCTACTGCACTCCTCTCAACTCCACTGCATTCCATTCCTTCGGACTCACATCCATTCCTTTCCACTCCTTTCCATTGCATTCCATTCCATTCCATTCCTCTCCAGTCCACTCCATTCCATTCCTCTCCATTCCACTCCATTCCATTCCACTCCATTCCATTCCATGCCACTGCAATGCGTTCCATTCCATTCCATTCCTTTCCATTCCATTCCATTCCATTCTTTTCCACTGGAATCCACTCCAATCCACTCCAATCCATTCCATTCCATTCTATTCAAATCCACTCTTCTCCACTCCACTCCTCTCCACTCCACTCCGTTCCGTTCCTTCACATTCGCCTTCATTCCAGTCCACTCTTTTCCATTCCATTCTTTTCTTTTCAATTCCATTCTACTCCATTCCACTCCACTCCACTCCCTTCCTTTCTTCTCCATTCCACTCCACTGAGCTGCACAGCAATTTTTTCCATTCCATTCCATTCCATTCCATTCCATTCCATTCCATTCCATTCCGTTCCATTCTATTCTTTTCCACTGTAATCCACTCCATTCCACTCGAATTTATTCCATTCCATTCCGTTCAATTCTAATCCACCTTGCTCCAGTACATTGCTCTCCAATCCAGTGGATTTCATTCCTTCCTATTGGCCTCCACTGCAGTCCATTCCATTCCATTCAACTCCATTCCATTCCATTCTATTCCATTCCATTCCACTTCATTCCACTGCACTCCTCTCCAATCCTTACTTCTCCATTCCACTCCACTACACTCCATTGAACTTTTTTCCATTCCATTCCATTCCATTCCATTCCATTCCATTCCATTCCACTAAATTCCATTCCATTGCATTCGATAGCATTACACTCCATTCCATTCTTTTCTGTTCCGTTCCATTCCATTCCATTCCAATGCATTCCATTCCCCTCCCTGCACCTCCACTCCAATCCACTGCATCCCGTTCCGTTCCATTGTAATACATTCCATTCCATTCCTTTCCATTCCATTCCATTCTACTCCAATCCACTTCACTGCAATCCACTGCATTCCTTTCCATTCCATTCTATTCCATTCCATTCCATTCCATTCCATTCCATTCCATTCCATTCCAGTCTATTCTTTTCCACTATAATCTACTTCACTAAAATCGAATCCATTCCATTCCATTCCATACAATTCAAATAAACACTTTTCCACTAAATTCCTTTCCACTCCACTGCATTCCATTCCTTCACATTCGCCTCCACTCCGTTCCACTCCACTCCTTTCCATTCCGTTGCATTGCATTCCATTCTGCTCTGTTCTGTTCTGTTCCATTCTGTTCCTTTCCATTCCATTCCATTCCTGTCCATTCCACAGTATTCTATTCTATTCCTATCTTGCGACAAGTTATCAATCTCTCACCCTGGTTGGATTGCGGTGGCCCTATGTCAGCTCTAATTTTATTTCCCCTTTCCATTCCAATCCGTGCCATTCCATTCCATTCCATTCTATTCCATTCCATTCCATTCCATTCTGTTCCGTTGCGCTCCATTCCATTTCATTCCATTCCATTCCATTCCATTCCATTCCATTCCATTCCATTCCATTCCATTCCATTCCAGTTCATTTCGTTCTATTCCTTACCATTCCACACGATTCTATTCTATTCCTTTCTTTCAACCAGTTCTCAATGTGTCACCCTGACTGGATTGCAGTGGCACAATGTCAGCTCCCATTTTATTTCACTGTTCTATTCCATTCCGTTCCATTCCATTCCATTCCATTCCATTCCGTTCCGTTCCATTCCTTTCCATTCCATTCCATTCCCTTACACTCCATTCCATTCCATTTCATTCCATTCCATTCCATTACATGCGATTCCTCACTGTTCTATTATATTCCTTTCTTTCCATAAGTTCTGAGTCTGTCACGCTGTCTGGATTGCTGTGGCAAAAATTCAGCACACATTTTATTTCACAGTTCCTTTCCAATAAATTAGATTATATTCCATTCCATTCCATTCCATTCCATTTAATTCCATTCCGCATGTTGCTCACCATTGCATTCCATTCATTCCATTTCATTCCATTCCATTCCATTACTTTCCTTTCCCCACTAATCTATTCTATTCCTTCCATTCAACAATTCCTCAATCTGTCACCCTGGCTGGATTTCAGTTTTGCAGTATCACCCCACATTTTATTTCACCCTTCCTTTCCATCCCATTCCATTCCATTCCATTCTCTTCCCTTCCGTTCCATTCCATTCCATTCTATTCCATTCCGTTCCATTCTGTTCCATTCCTTTCCATTGCAACCAATTCCATTCTATTCCATTCTATTCCATTCCATTCCATTCCATTCCATTCCATTCCATTCCATTCCATTCCACACGATTTTATTCTATTCCTTTCTTTCAACAAGCTCTCAATCTGTAACCATTGTAGGATTGCAGTGGCACAATGTCAGCTCATATTTCATTTCACCATTCCATTCCATTCCGTTGCATTCCATTCCATTCTATTCATTCCATTCCCCTCCATTCCATTTGATTACCTTCCGGTCAATTCCGTTCCGTTGCATTCCATTCCATTTCATTCCATTCCATTCCAAACTATTCTATTCTACTCCTTTCTTTCAACATGTTCTCAATTTGTCACCCTGGCTGGATTGCTGTGGCACAATGTCAGCTCACATTTTGTTACACTGTTTCATTCCATTCCATTCTTTTCGACTCCATTCCATTCCATTTCACTCCGTTCCATTATATTCCCTTCCATTGCATTCCATTCCATTCCATTCCATTCCATTCCATTCCATTCCATTCCATTCCATTCCATTTTTTCCATTCCATTCCATTCCACACTATTCTATTCTACTCCTTTGTTTCAACAATTCTTCCTATGTCACCCTGGCTGGATTGCAGTGGCACAATGTCAGCTCACATTTACTCTCACCATTCCATTCCGTTCCATTCCATTCCATTCCATTCCATTCCATTCCCTTCCATTCCATTCCATTCCATTCCATTCCATTCATTTCCATTCGGTTCCATTACACTCCGTTCCATTCCATTCCATTCCATTCAGTTGTATTCCACACTATTCTATTCTCTTCCTTTCTTTCAACAAGTTCTCAATCTGTCACCCTGGGTGGATTGCAGTGACACAATGTCAGCTCACATTTTATTTCACCGTTCCATTCCATTCCATTCCATTCCATTCAATTCCATTCCATTCCATTCATCTTCCATTGCAGTCCATTCCATTCCATTCCAGACTACTTCATTCTATTACTTTCTTTCAACAAGTTCTTTATCTGTCACCCTGGCGTCATTGCAGTGGCACAATATCAGCTCACATTTTATTTAACCATTCCATTCCATTTCATTCCATTCCATTCCATTCCATTCCATTCCATTCCATTCCATTCCATTCCACAGTATGCTATTCTATTCCTTTCTTTCAACAAGCTCTCAATCTGTCACCCTGGCTGAATTGCAGTGGCAGTACATCAGCTCACATTTTATTTCACTGTTCCATTCCATTCATTTCCATTCCATTCCATTCCACGCCACTCCACTCCACTCCATTCCATTCCATTCCATTCCATTCCATTACATTACATTTCATTCTATTCCATTCAATTCTTTTCCATTAGATTTCATTCTATTCTCTTCTGTTATGTTCAATTGCACTCCATTACATTCCATTCTTATTTCATCAACTTCTCAAACTGTCACCCTGATTATATTGCAGTTCCACAATGTCAGCTTTCTTTTTGCTTCACCGTTAAATTCCTTTCCATTCCATTCCCTTCGTTTCCATATCATTCCATTCAATTCCCTTCCTTCCCATTGCATTCCATTCCATTGCATTCCATTCCATTCCATTCCCTTCCATTCCATTCATCTTCCATTGCACTCCATTCCATTCCATTCCATTGTACTCCATTCTCTTCAATTCCTTTCTTTTGACAGGATCTCACTCTGTCACACAGGTGAGAATGCAGTGCTAGAATCTTATCACAAATTTCATTTCAACATTCCATTCCATTTCCTTCCACTCCATTCCACTGCACTCCACTTCTCTCCATTCCATTCCATTCCACTCCATTCCATTCCATTCCTTTCTTTCAAACGGTTCTCACTCTGTCACCGAGGCTGCCGTGAAGTAGCATAATCTGAGGTCACATTTCATTTCACCATGCCAGTCCATTCCATTTGATTCTATTCCACTCCACTGCATTCCACTCCAATCCACTCCACCCCATCATATTCCCTCGCATTCCATTCCACTCCATTACACTCTACTTTAATCCACTGCATTACACTCCTCTCTATCCCACTCCTCTCCATTCCACTCCACGCTACTCTAAACCACTCCACTCCACTACATTCCATTCCATTGCCTCCCATTCCATTCCACTCTACTCCACTGCTCTCAATTCTACCCCATTTCATTCCATTCTTATCCATTGCACTTCATTGCAAATCCACTCTTCTCCACTACAATCCTCTCCACTCCACTGCATTCCATTACTTCCCATTCTCTTCTATTCCAGTCGACTCCACTCCATTCCATTCCATTCCATTCCATTGCATTCATTCAATTCCATTCCCTTCCATCCCATTCCATTCCATTGCATTCCATTCCATTCCCTTTCATTCCATTCCATTGCAATCCACTCCACTCTTCTCCACTCCACTGGATTGCATTCATTCCCTTTCGCCCCCATTCCAGTCCACTCCATTCCATTCCATTCAATTCCATTCCTTTCCATTCCTTTCTATTCCATTCCTCTCCATTTTTTTCGACTAGAATCCACTCCACACCACTCTAATCCATTCCTTTACTTTCCATTCCATTCAAATCCACTATTCTCCACTCTACTCTTCTCCACTCCACTGCATTGCATTCCTTCCCTTTCGCTTCTATTCCAGTCCACTCTATTCCTTTCCATTCCATTCCATTCCTTTCCATTGCTTTCTATTCCATTCCATTCCAGGCCATTCCGTTAGACTCCATTCCAATTCTCTCAAATTCCTTCCTTTCTTCTCCATTCCACTCCACTGCACGCCATGGCACTTTATTTCATTCCTTTCCTTTCCATTCCACTCCATTTCAATCCATTCCATTCCATTCCGTTCCATTCCACTCCATTCCATTCCTTTACATTTCATTACATTCTTTTCCCGTAGAACCCACTCCACTCCAATCCAATCCATTTCATTCCATTCCATTCAAATACACTATTCTCCGCTCCATTCCTCTCCACTCCACTGAATTCCATTAGTTCCCATTCGCTTCCATTCCAGTCCACTCCATTCCATTCCATTGCATTGCATTCCATTCCATTCCACTCCTTTCCACTCAACCCCAATCCCTTCCTTCCTTCTCCATTCCACTCTAGTACACTCCCCTCCACTTTTTTCCATTCCATTCAATTCCATTCCTTTCCATTCCACTCCATTCCATTCCATTCCCTTCTTTTCACTGGAATCCTCTCCACTCCACTCCAATACATTCCATTTCATTCTATTTAAATCCACTATTGTCTACTGCACTCCTCTCAACTCCACTGCATTCCATTCCTTCCGACTCACATCCATTCCTTTCCACTCTTTTCCATTGCATTCCATTCCATTCCATTCCTCTCCAGTCCACTCCATTCCATTCCTCTCCATTCCACTCCATTCCATTCCACTCCATTCCATTCCATGCCACTGCAATGCGTTCCATTCCATTCCATTCCTTTCCATTCCATTCCATTCCATTCTTTTCCACTGGAATCCACTCCAATCCACTCCAATCCATTCCATTCCATTCTATTCAAATCCACTCTTCTCCACTCCACTCCTCTCCACTCCACTCCGTTCCGTTCCTTCACATTCGCCTTCATTCCAGTCCACTCTTTTCCATTCCATTCTTTTCTTTTCAATTCCATTCTACTCCATTCCACTCCACTCCACTCCCTTCCTTTCTTCTCCATTCCACTCCACTGAGCTGCACAGCAATTTTTTCCATTCCATTCCATTCCATTCCATTCCATTCCATTCCATTCCATTCCGTTCCATTCTATTCTTTTCCACTGTAATCCACTCCATTCCACTCGAATTTATTCCATTCCATTCCGTTCAATTCTAATCCACCTTGCTCCAGTACATTGCTCTCCAATCCAGTGGATTTCATTCCTTCCTATTGGCCTCCACTGCAGTCCATTCCATTCCATTCAACTCCATTCCATTCCATTCTATTCCATTCCATTCCACTTCATTCCACTGCACTCCTCTCCAATCCTTACTTCTCCATTCCACTCCACTACACTCCATTGAACTTTTTTCCATTCCATTCCATTCCATTCCATTCCATTCCATTCCATTCCACTAAATTCCATTCCATTGCATTCGATAGCATTACACTCCATTCCATTCTTTTCTGTTCCGTTCCATTCCATTCCATTCCAATGCATTCCATTCCCCTCCCTGCACCTCCACTCCAATCCACTGCATCCCGTTCCGTTCCATTGTAATACATTCCATTCCATTCCTTTCCATTCCATTCCATTCTACTCCAATCCACTTCACTGCAATCCACTGCATTCCTTTCCATTCCATTCTATTCCATTCCATTCCATTCCATTCCATTCCATTCCATTCCAGTCTATTCTTTTCCACTATAATCTACTTCACTAAAATCGAATCCATTCCATTCCATTCCATACAATTCAAATAAACACTTTTCCACTAAATTCCTTTCCACTCCACTGCATTCCATTCCTTCACATTCGCCTCCACTCCGTTCCACTCCACTCCTTTCCATTCCGTTGCATTGCATTCCATTCTGCTCTGTTCTGTTCTCTTCCATTCTGTTCCTTTACATTCCATTCCATTCCTGTCCATTCCACAGTATTCTATTCTATTCCTATCTTGCGACAAGTTATCAATCTCTCACCCTGGTTGGATTGCGGTGGCCCTATGTCAGCTCTAATTTTATTTCCCCTTTCCATTCCAATCCGTGCCATTCCATTCCATTCCATTCTATTCCATTCCATTCCATTCCATTCTGTTCCGTTGCGCTCCATTCCATTTCATTCCATTCCATTCCATTCCATTCCATTCCATTCCATTCCATTCCATTCCAGTTCATTTCGTTCTATTCCTTACCATTCCACACGATTCTATTCTATTCCTTTCTTTCAACCAGTTCTCAATGTGTCACCCTGACTGGATTGCAGTGGCACAATGTCAGCTCCCATTTTATTTCACTGTTCTATTCCATTCCGTTCCATTCCATTCCATTCCATTCCATTCCGTTCCGTTCCATTCCTTTCCATTCCATTCCATTCCCTTACACTCCATTCCATTCCATTTCATTCCATTCCATTCCATTACATGCGATTCCTCACTGTTCTATTATATTCCTTTCTTTCCATAAGTTCTGAGTCTGTCACGCTGTCTGGATTGCTGTGGCAAAAATTCAGCACACATTTTATTTCACAGTTCCTTTCCAATAAATTAGATTATATTCCATTCCATTCCATTCCATTCCATTTAATTCCATTCCGCATGTTGCTCACCATTGCATTCCATTCATTCCATTTCATTCCATTCCATTCCATTACTTTCCTTTCCCCACTAATCTATTCTATTCCTTCCATTCAACAATTCCTCAATCTGTCACCCTGGCTGGATTTCAGTTTTGCAGTATCACCCCACATTTTATTTCACCCTTCCTTTCCATCCCATTCCATTCCATTCCATTCTCTTCCCTTCCGTTCCATTCCATTCCATTCTATTCCATTCCGTTCCATTCTGTTCCATTCCTTTCCATTGCAACCAATTCCATTCTATTCCATTCTATTCCATTCCATTCCATTCCATTCCATTCCATTCCATTCCATTCCATTCCACACGATTTTATTCTATTCCTTTCTTTCAACAAGCTCTCAATCTGTAACCATTGTAGGATTGCAGTGGCACAATGTCAGCTCATATTTCATTTCACCATTCCATTCCATTCCGTTGCATTCCATTCCATTCTATTCATTCCATTCCCCTCCATTCCATTTGATTACCTTCCGGTCAATTCCGTTCCGTTGCATTCCATTCCATTTCATTCCATTCCATTCCAAACTATTCTATTCTACTCCTTTCTTTCAACATGTTCTCAATTTGTCACCCTGGCTGGATTGCAGTGGCACAATGTCAGCTCACATTTTGTTACACTGTTTCATTCCATTCCATTCTTTTCGACTCCATTCCATTCCATTTCACTCCGTTCCATTATATTCCCTTCCATTGCATTCCATTCCATTCCATTCCATTCCATTCCATTCCATTCCATTCCATTCTTTTCCATTCCATTCCATTCCACACTATTCTATTCTACTCCTTTGTTTCAACAATTCTTCCTATGTCACCCTGGCTGGATTGCAGTGGCACAATGTCAGCTCACATTTACTCTCACCATTCCATTCCGTTCCATTCCATTCCATTCCATTCCATTCCATTCCATTCCCTTCCATTCCATTCCATTCCATTCCATTCCATTCATTTCCATTCGGTTCCATTACACTCCGTTCCATTCCATTCCATTCCATTCAGTTGTATTCCACACTATTCTATTCTCTTCCTTTCTTTCAACAAGTTCTCAATCTGTCACCCTGGGTGGATTGCAGTGACACAATGTCAGCTCACATTTTATTTCACCGTTCCATTCCATTCCATTCCATTCCATTCAATTCCATTCCATTCCATTCATCTTCCATTGCACTCCATTCCATTCCATTCCAGACTATTTCATTCTATTACTTTCTTTCAACAAGTTCTTTATCTGTCACCCTGGCGTCATTGCAGTGGCACAATATCAGCTCACATTTTATTTAACCATTCCATTCCATTTCATTCCATTCCATTCCATTCCATTCCATTCCATTCCATTCCATTCCATTCCATTCCATTCCACAGTATGCTATTCTATTCCTTTCTTTCAACAAGCTCTCAATCTGTCACCCTGGCTGAATTGCAGTGGCAGTACATCAGCTCACATTTTATTTCACTGTTCCATTCCATTCATTTCCATTCCATTCCATTCCACGCCACTCCACTCCACTTCATTCCATTCCATTCCATTCCATTCCATTACATTACATTTCATTCTATTCCATTCAATTCTTTTCCATTAGATTTCATTCTATTCTCTTCTGTTATGTTCAATTGCACTCCATTACATTCCATTCTTATTTCATCAACTTCTCAAACTGTCACCCTGATTATATTGCAGTTCCACAATGTCAGCTTTCTTTTTGCTTCACCGTTAAATTCCTTTCCATTCCATTCCCTTCGTTTCCATATCATTCCATTCAATTCCCTTCCTTCCCATTGCATTCCATTCCATTGCATTCCATTCCATTCCATTCCCTTCCATTCCATTCATCTTCCATTGCACTCCATTCCATTCCATTCCATTGTACTCCATTCTCTTCAATTCCTTTCTTTTGACAGGATCTCACTCTGTCACACAGGTGAGAATGCAGTGCTAGAATCTTATCACAAATTTCATTTCAACATTCCATTCCATTTCCTTCCACTCCATTCCACTGCACTCCACTTCTCTCCATTCCATTCCATTCCACTCCATTCCATTCCATTCCTTTCTTTCAAACGGTTCTCACTCTGTCACCGAGGCTGCCGTGAAGTAGCATAATCTGAGGTCACATTTCATTTCACCATGCCAGTCCATTCCATTTGATTCTATTCCACTCCACTGCATTCCACTCCAATCCACTCCACCCCATCATATTCCCTCGCATTCCATTCCACTCCATTACACTCTACTTTAATCCACTGCATTACACTCCTCTCTATCCCACTCCTCTCCATTCCACTCCACGCTACTCTAAACCACTCCACTCCACTACATTCCATTCCATTGCCTCCCATTCCATTCCACTCTACTCCACTGCTCTCAATTCTACCCCATTTCATTCCATTCTTATCCATTGCACTTCATTGCAAATCCACTCTTCTCCACTACAATCCTCTCCACTCCACTGCATTCCATTACTTCCCATTCTCTTCTATTCCAGTCGACTCCACTCCATTCCATTCCATTCCATTCCATTGCATTCATTCAATTCCATTCCCTTCCATCCCATTCCATTCCATTGCATTCCATTCCATTCCCTTTCATTCCATTCCATTGCAATCCACTCCACTCTTCTCCACTCCACTGGATTGCATTCATTCCCTTTCGCCCCCATTCCAGTCCACTCCATTCCATTCCATTCAATTCCATTCCTTTCCATTCCTTTCTATTCCATTCCTCTCCATTTTTTTCGACTAGAATCCACTCCACACCACTCTAATCCATTCCTTTACTTTCCATTCCATTCAAATCCACTATTCTCCACTCTACTCTTCTCCACTCCACTGCATTGCATTCCTTCCCTTTCGCTTCTATTCCAGTCCACTCTATTCCTTTCCATTCCATTCCATTCCTTTCCATTGCTTTCTATTCCATTCCATTCCAGGCCATTCCGTTAGACTCCATTCCAATTCTCTCAAATTCCTTCCTTTCTTCTCCATTCCACTCCACTGCACGCCATGGCACTTTATTTCATTCCTTTCCTTTCCATTCCACTCCATTTCAATCCATTCCATTCCATTCCGTTCCATTCCACTCCATTCCATTCCTTTACATTTCATTACATTCTTTTCCCGTAGAACCCACTCCACTCCAATCCAATCCATTTCATTCCATTCCATTCAAATACACTATTCTCCGCTCCATTCCTCTCCACTCCACTGAATTCCATTAGTTCCCATTCGCTTCCATTCCAGTCCACTCCATTCCATTCCATTGCATTGCATTCCATTCCATTCCACTCCTTTCCACTCAACCCCAATCCCTTCCTTCCTTCTCCATTCCACTCTAGTACACTCCCCTCCACTTTTTTCCATTCCATTCAATTCCATTCCTTTCCATTCCACTCCATTCCATTCCATTCCCTTCTTTTCACTGGAATCCTCTCCACTCCACTCCAATACATTCCATTTCATTCTATTTAAATCCACTATTGTCTACTGCACTCCTCTCAACTCCACTGCATTCCATTCCTTCCGACTCACATCCATTCCTTTCCACTCTTTTCCATTGCATTCCATTCCATTCCATTCCTCTCCAGTCCACTCCATTCCATTCCTCTCCATTCCACTCCATTCCATTCCACTCTATTCCATTCCATGCCACTGCAATCCGTTTCATTCCATTCCATTCCTTTCCATTCCATTCCATTCCATTCTTTTCCACTGGAATCCACTCCAATCCACTCCAATCCATTCCATTCCATTCTATTCAAATCCACTCTTCTCCACTCCACTCCTCTCCACTCCACTCCGTTCCGTTCCTTCCCATTCGCCTTCATTCCAGTCCACTCCTTTCCATTCCATTCTTTTCTTTTCAATTCCATTCTACTCCATTGCACTCCACTCCACTCCCTTCCTTTCTTCTCCATTCCACTCCACTGAGCTGCACAGCAATTTTTTCCATTCCATTCCATTCCATTCCATTCCATTCCATTCCATTCCATTCCATTCCATTCCATTCCATTCTATTCTTTTCCACTGTAATCCACTCCATTCCACTCGAATTTATTCCATTCCATTCCGTTCAATTCAAATCCACCCTGCTCCAGTACATTGCTCTCCAATCCAGTGGATTTCATTCCTTCCAATTGGCCTCCACTGCAGTCCATTCCATTCCATTCAACTCCATTCCATTCCATTCCATTCCATTCCATTACACTTCATTCCACTGCACTCCTCTCCCATCCTTACTTCTCCATTCCACTCCACTACACTCCATTGAACTTTTTTCCATTCCATTCCATTCCATTCCATTCCATTCCACTAAATTCCATTCCATTGCATTCGATAGCATTACACTCCATTCCATTCTTTTCTGTTCCTTTCCATTCCATTCCATTCAAATGCATTCCATTCCCCTCCCTGCACCTCCACTCCAATCCACTGCATCCCATTACATTCCATTGTATTACATTCCATTCCATTCCTTTCCATTCCATTCCATTCTACTCCAATCCACTTCACTGCAATCCACTGCATTCCATTCCATTCCGTTCTATTCCATTCCATTCCATTCCATTCCATTCCATTCCATTCCATTCCATTCCATTCTTTTCCACTATAATCTACTCCACTAAAATCGAATCCATTCCATTCCATTCCATACAATTCAAATCCACACTTCTCCACTAAATTCCTTTCCACTCCACTGCATTCCATTCCTTCACATTCGCCTCCACTCCGTTCCACTCCACTCCTTTCCATTCCGTTGCATTGCATTCCATTCTGCTCTGTTCCGTTGCATTCTGTTCCTTTCCATTCCATTCCATTCCTGTCCATTCCACAGTATTCTATTCTATTCCTATCTTGCGACAAGTTATCAATCTCTCACCCTGGTTGGATTGCGGTGGCCCTATGTCAGCTCTAATTTTACTTCCCCTTTCCATTCCAATCCGTGCCATTCCATTCCGTTCCATTCTATTCCATTCCATTCCATTCCATTCTGTTCCGTTGCGCTCCATTCCATTTCATTCCATTCCATTCCATTCCATTCTATTCTTTTCAACTGTAATCCACTCCATTTCGCTCGAATTTATTCCACTCCATTCCGTTCAATTCAAATCCACCCTTCGCCAGTACATTGCTCTCCAATCCAGTGGATTTCATTCCTTCAAATTGGCCTCCACTGCAGTCCATTCCATTCCATTCAACTCCATTCCATTCCACTTCATTCCACTGCACTCCTCTCCCATCCTTACTTCTCCATTCCACTCCACTACACTGCATTGAAATTTTTTACATTCCATTCCATTCCATTCCATTCCATTCCATTCCATTCCATTCCATTCCATTAAATTCCATTCCATTGCATTCGATAGCATTACACTCCATTCCATTCTTTTCTGTTCCGTTCCATTCCATTCCATTCCAACGCATTCCATTCCCGTCCATGCACCTCCACTCCAATCCACTGCATCCCATTCTATTCCATTGTATTACATTCCATTCCATTCCTTTCCATTCCATTCCATTCTACTCCAATCCACTTCATGGTAATCCACTGCATTCCATTCCATTCCATTCCATTCCATTCCATTCCATTCCATTCCATTCCATTCCATTCCATTCCAGTCTATTCTTTTCCACTATAATCTACTTCACTAAAATCGAATCCATTCCATTCCATTCCATACAATTCAAATGCACACTTCTCCAATAAATTCCTTTCCACTCCACTGCATTCCATTCCTTCACATTCGCCTCCACTCCGTTCCACTCCACTCCTTTCCATTCCATTGCATTGCATTCCATTCTGCTCTTTTCCTTTCCATTCCATTCCATTCATTTCCATTCCACAGTATTCTATTCTATTCCTATCTTGCGACAAGTTATCAATCTCTCAACCTGGTTGGATTGCGGTGGCCCTATGTCAGCTCTCATTTTATTTCCCCTTTCCATTCCAATCCATTCCGTTCCATTGTATTCCATTCCATTCCATTCCATTCCGTTCCGTTGCGCTCCCTTCCGTTTCATTCCATTCCACTCCATTCCATTCCATTCCATTCCATTCCAGTTCATTTCGTTCTATTCCTTACCATTCCACACGATTCTATTCTATTCCTTTCTTTCAACCAGTTCTCAATGTGTCACCCTGACTGGATTGCAGTGGCACAATGTCAGCTCCCATTTTATTTCACTGTTCTATTCCATTCCGTTCCATTCCATTCCATTCCATTCCATTCCATTCCATTCCATTCCGTTCCATTCCTTTCCATTCCATTCCATTCCCTTACACTCCATTCCATTCCATTACATTCCATTCCATTCCATTACATGCGATTCCTCAATGTTCTATTATATTCCTTTCTTTCAATAAGTTCTGAGTCTGTCACGCTGTCTGGATTGCTGTGGCAAAAATTCAGCACACATTTTATTTCACAGTTCCTTTCCAATAAATTAGATTCTATTCCATTCCATTCCATTCCATTCCATTTAATTCCATTCCGCATGTTGCTCACCATTGCATTCCATTCATTCCATTTCATTCCATTCCATTCCATTACTTTCCTTTCCCCACTACTCTATTCTATTCCTTCCATTCAACAATTCCTCAATCTGTCACCCTGGCTGGATTTCAGTTTTGCAGTATCACCCCACATTTTATTTCACCCCTCCTTTCCATCCCATTCCATTCCATTCCATTCTCTTCAATTCCGTTCCATTCCATTCCATTCTATTCCATTCCGTTCCATTCTGTTCCATTCCTTTCCATTGCAACCAATTCCATTCTATTCCATTCTATTCCATTCCATTGCATTCCATTCCATTCAATTCCATTCCATTCTATTCCATTCCATTCCATTCCACACGATTTTATTCTATTCCTTTCTTTCAACAAGCTCTCAATCTGTAACCATTGTAGGATTGCTGTGGCACAATGTCAGCTCATATTTCATTTCACCATTCCATTCCATTCCGTTGCATTCCATTCCATTCTATTCATTCCATTCCCTTCCATTCCATTTGATTACCTTCCGGTCAATTCCGTTCCGTTGCATTCCATTCCATTTCATTCCATTCCATTCCAAACTATTCTATTCTACTCCTTTCTTTCAACATGTTCTCAATCTGTCACCCTGGCTGGATTGCAGTGGCACAATGTCAGCTCACATTTTGTTACACTGTTTCATTCCATTCCATTCTTTTCCACTCCATTCCATTCCATTTCATTCCGTTCCATTCCATTCCCTTCCATTGCATTCCATTCCATTCCATTCCATTCCATTCCATTCCATTCCATTCCATTCTTTTCCATTCCATTCCATTCCACACTATTCTATTCTACTCCTTTGTTTCAACAATTCTTAAGATGTCACCCTGGCTGGATTGCAGTGGCACAATGTCAGCTCACATTTACTCTCACCATTCCATTCTGTTCCATTCCATTCCATTCCATTCCATTCCATTCCATTCCATTCCATTCCATTCCATTCATTTCCATTCGGTTCCATTACACTCCGTTCCATTCCATTCCATTCCATTCAGTTGTATTCCACACTATTCTATTCTCTTCCTTTCTTTCAACAAGTTCTCAATCCTTCACCCTGGGTGGATTGCAGTGACACAATGTCAGCTCACATTTTATTTCACCGTTCCATTCCATTCCATTCCATTCCATTCCATTCCATTCCATTCCATTCCATTCCATTCCATTCATCTTCCATTGCACTCCATTCCAGTCCATTCCAGACTATTTTATTCTATTACTTTCTTTCAACAAGTTCTTTATCTGTCACCCTGGCTTGATTGCAGTGGCACAATATCAGCTCACATTTTATTTAACCATTCCATTCCATTTCATTCCATTCCATTCCATTTCATTCCATTCCATTCCATTCCATTCCATTCCATTCCATTCCATTCCATTCCACAGTATGCTATTCTATTCCTTTCTTTCAACAAGCTCTCAATCTGTCTCCCTGGCTGAATTGCAGTGGCAGTACATCAGCTCACATTTTATTTCACAGTTCCATTCCATTCATTTCCATTCATTTCCATTCCACGCCACGCCACTCCACTCCACTCCACTCCACTCCACTCCACTTCATTCCATTCCATTCCATTCCATTCCATTCCATTCCATTCCATTCCATTCCATTCCATTCCATTTCACAGTATTCTATTCTATTCCTTTCTTTCAACAAGCTCTCAATCTGTCACCCTGGCTGAATTGCAGTGGCAGTACATCAGCTCACATTTTATTTCACTGTTCCATTCCATTCATTTCCATTCCATTCCATTCCACGCCACTCCACTCCATTCCATTCCATTCCATTCCATTCCATTCCATTACATTACATTTCATTCTATTCCATTCAATTCTTTTCCATTCGATTTCATTCTATTCTCTTCTGTTATGTTCAATTGCACTCCATTCCATTGCATTCTTATTTCATCAACTTCTCAAACTGTCACCCTGATTATATTGCAGTTCCACAATGTCAGCTTTCTTTTTGCTTCACCGTTAAATTCCTTTCCATTCCATTCCCTTCCTTTCCATGTCATTCCATTCAATTCTCTTCCTTTCCATTGCATTCCATTTAATTGCATTCCATTCCATTCCATTCCATTCCATTCCATTCATCTTCCATTGCACTCCATTCCATTCCATTCCATTGTACTCCATTCCCTTCAATTCCTTTCTTTTGACAGGATCTCACTCTGTCACACAGGCGAGAATGCAGTGCTAGAATCTTATCACAAATTTCATTTCAACATTCCATTCCATTTCCTTCCACTCCATTCCACTGCACTCCACTTCTCTCCATTCCATTCCATTCCACTCCATTCCATTCCTTTCCTTTCTTTCAAACGGTTCTCACTCTGTCACCGAGGCTGCCGTGAAGTAGCATAATCTGAGGTCACATTTCTTTTCACCATTCCAGTCCATTCCATTTGATTCTATTCCACTCCACTGCATTGCACTCCAATCCACTCCACCCCATCATATTCCCTCACATTCCATTCCACTCCATTACACTCTACTTTAATCCACTGCATTACAATCCTCTCTATGCCACTCCTCTCCATTCCACTCCACGCTACTCTAAACCACTCCACTCCACTACATTCCATTCCATTGCCTCCCATTCCATTCCACTCTACTCCACTGCTCTCAATTCTACCCCATTTCATTCCATTCTAATCCATTGCACTTCATTGCAAATCCACTCTTCTCCACTACAATCCTCTCCACTCCACTGCATTCCATTACTTCCCATTCTCTTCTATTCCAGTCGACTCCACTCCATTCCATTCCATTCCATTCCATTCCATTCCATTGCATTCATTCAATTGCATTCCCTTCCATCCAATTCCATTCCATTGCATTCCATTCCATTCCCTTTCATTCCATTCCATTGCAATCCACTCCAATCCTCTCCACTCCACTGGATTGCATTCATTCCCTTTCGCCCCCATTCCAGTCCACTCCATTCCATTCCATTCAATTCCATTCCTTTCCATTCCTTTCTATTCCATTCCTTTCCATTTTTTTGACTAGAATCCACTCCACACCACTCTAATCCATTCCTTTACTTTCCATTCCATTCAAATCCACTATTCTCCAGTCTACTCTTCTCCACTCCACTGCATTGCATTCCTTCCCTTTCGCTTCTATTCCAGTCCACTCTATTCCATTCCATTCCATTCCATTCCATTCCATTCCTTTCCTTTCCATTCCTTTCCATTGCTTTCTATTCCATTCCATTCCAGTCCATTCCATTAGACTCCATTCCAATTCTCTCAAATTCCTTCCTTTCTTCTCCATTCCACTCCACTGCACGCCATGGCACTTTATTTCATTCCTTTCCTTTCCATTCCACTCCATTTCAATCCATTCCATTCCATTCCGTTCCATTCCACTCCATTCCATTCCTTTACATTTCATTACATTCTTTTCCCGTAGAACCCAGTCCACTCCAATCCAATCCATTTCATTCCATTCCATTCAAATACACTATTCTCCGCTCCACTCCTCTCCACTCCACTGAATTCCATTAGTTACCATTCGCTTCCATTCCAGTCTACTCCATTCCATTCCATTGCATTGCATTCCATTCCATTCCACTCCTTTCCACTCAACCCCAATCCCTTCCTTCCTTCTCCATTCCACTCTAGTACACTCCCCTCCACTTTTTTCCATTCCATTCAATTCCATTCCTTTCCATTCCACTCCATTCTATTCCATTCCCTTCTTTTCACTGGAATCCTCTCCACTCCACTACAATACATTCCATTCCATTCTATTTAAATCCACTATTGTCTACTACACTCCTCTCAACTCCACTGCATTCCATTCCTTCCGACTCACATCCATTCCTTTCCACTCCTTTCCATTGCATTCCATTCCATTCCATTCCTCTCCAGTCCACTCCATTCCATTCCTCTCCATTCCACTCCATTCCATTCCACTCCATTCCTTTCCATGCCACTGCAATCCATTCCATTCCATTCCATTCCTTTCCATTCCATTCCATTCCATTCTTTTCCACTGGAATCCACTCCAATCCACTCCAATCCATTCCATTCCATTCTATTCAAATCCACTCTTCTCCACTCCACTCCTCTCCACTCCACTCCGTTCCGTTCCTTCACATTCGCCTTCATTCCAGTCCACTCCTTTCCATTCCATTCTTTTCTTTTCAATTCCATTCTACTCCATTCCACTCCACTCCACTCCCTTCCTTTCTTCTCCATTCCACTCCACTGAGCTGCACAGCAATTTTTTCCATTCCATTCCATTCCATTCCATTCCATTCCATTCCATTCCATTCCATTAAATTCTATTCTTTTCCACTGTAATCCAGTCCATTCCACTCGAATTTATTCCATTCCATTCCGTTCAATTCAAATCCACCCTGCTCCAATACATTGCTCTCCAATCCAGTGGATTTCATTCCTTCCAATTGGCCTCCACTGCAGTCCATTCCATTCCATTCAACTCCATTCCATTCCATTCTATTCCATTCCATTCCACTTCATTCCACTGCACTCCTCTCCCATCCTTACTTCTCCATTCCACTCCACTACACTCCACTGAACTTTTTTCCATTCCATTCCATTCCATTCCATTCCATTCCATTCCATTCCATTCCACTAAATTCCATTCCATTGCATTCGATAGCATTACACTCCATTCCATTCTTTTCTGTTCCGTTCCATTCCATTCCATTCAAATGCATTCCATTCCCCTCCCTGCACCTCCACTCCAATCCACTGCATCCCATTCCATTCCATTGTATTACATTCCATTCCATTCCTTTCCATTCCATTCCATTCTACTCCAATCCACTTCACTGCAATCCACTGCATTCCATTCCATTCCATTCTATTCCATTCCATTCCATTCCATTCCATTCCATTCCATTCCATTCTTTTCCACTATAATCTACTCCACTAAAATCGAATCCATTCCATTCCATTCCATACAATTCAAATCCACACTTTTCCACTAAATTCCTTCCCACTCCACTGCATTCCATTCCTTCACATTCGCCTCCACTCCGTTCCACTCCACTCCTTTCCATTCCGTTGCATTGCATTCCATTCTGCTCTGTTCTGTTCCATTCTGTTCCTTTCCATTCCATTCCATTCCTTTCCATTCCACAGTATTCTATTCTATTCCTATCTTGCGACACGTTATCAATCTCTCACCCTGGTTGGATTGCGGTGGCCCTATGTCAGCTCTCATTTTATTTCCCATTTCCATTCCAATCCATTCCGTTCCATTGTATTCCATTCCATTCCATTCCATTCCGTTCCGATGTGCTCCCTTCCATTTCATTCCATTCCATTCCATTCCATTCCATTCCAGTTCATTTCGTTCTATTCCTTACCATTCCACACGATTCTATTCTATTCCTTTCTTTCAACCAGTTCTCAATGTGTCACCCTGACTGGATTGCAGTGGCACAATGTCAGCTCCCATTTTATTTCACTGTTCTATTCCATTCCGTTCCATTCCATTCCATTCCATTCCATTCCGTTCCATTCCTTTCCATTCCATTCCATTCCCTTACACTCCATTCCATTCCATTCCATTCCATTCCATTCCATTACATTCCATTCCATTCCATTACATGCGATTCCTCACTGTTCTATTATATTCCTTTCTTTCAATAAGTTCTGAGTCTGTCACGCTGTCTGGATTGCTGTGGCAAAAATTCAGCACACATTTTATTTCACAGTTCCTTTCCAATAAATTAGATTCTATTCCATTCCATTCCATTCCATTCCATTTAATTCCATTCAGCATGTTGCTCATCATTGCATTCCATTCATTCCATTTCATTCCATTCCATTCCATTACTTTCCTTTCCCCACTACACTATTCTATTCCTTCCATTCAACAATTCCTCAATCTGTCACCCTGGCTGGATTTCAGTTTTGCAGTATCACCCCACATTTTCTTTCACCCTTCCTTTCCATCCCATTCCATTCCATTCCATTCTCTTCCCTTCCGTTCCATTCCATTCCATTCTATTCCATTCGGTTCCATTCTGTTCCATTCCTTTCCATTGCAACCAATTCCATTCTATTCCATTCTATTCCATTCCATTGCATTCCATTCCATTCCATTCCATTCCATTCCATTCCATTCCATTCCACACGATTTTATTCTATTCCTTTCTTTCAACAAGCTCTCAATATGTAACCATTGTAGGATTGCTGTGGCACAATGTCAGCTCATATTTCATTTCACCATTCCATTCCATTCCGTTGCATTCCATCCCATTCTATTCATTCCATTCCCTTCCATTCCATTTGATTACCTTCCGGTCAATTCCGTTCCGTTGCATTCCATTCCATTTCATTCCATTCCATTCCAAACTATTCTATTCTACTCCTTTCTTTCAACATGTTCTCAATCTGTCACCCTGGCTGGATTGCAGTGACACAATGTCAGCTCACATTTTGTTACACTGTTTCATTCCATTCCATTCTTTTCCACTCCATTCCATTCCATTTCATTCTGTTCCATTCCATTCCCTTCCATTGCATTCCATTCCATTCCATTCCATTCCATTCCATTCCATTCCATTCCATTCCATTCCATTCCATTCTTTTCCATTCCATTCCATTCCACACTATTCTATTCTACTCCTTTGTTTCAACAATTCTTAAGATGTCACCCTGGCTGGATTGCAGTGGCACAATGTCAGCTCACATTTACTCTCACCATTCCATTCTGTTCCATTCCATTCCATTCCATTCCATTCCATTCCATTCCATTCCATTCCATTCCATCCCATTCCATTCCATTCATTTCCATTCGGTTCCATTACACTCCGTTCCATTCCATTCCATTCCATTCAGTTGTATTCCACACTATTCTATTCTCTTCCTTTCTTTCAACAAGTTCTCAATCGGTCACCCTGGGTGGATTGCAGTGACACAATGTCAGCTCACATTTTATTTCACCGTTCCATTCCATTCCATTCCATTCCATTCCATTCCATTCCATTCCATTCATCTTCCATTGCACTCCATTCCATCCATTCCAGACAATTTGATTCTATTACTTTCTTTCAACAAGTTCTTTATCTGTCACCCTGGCTTGATTGCAGTGGCACAATATCAGCTCACATTTTATTTAACCATTCCATTCCATTTCATTCCATTCCATTCCATTTCATTCTATTCCATTCCATTCCATTCCATTACATTCCATTCCATTCCATTCCATTCCATTTCATTCCATGCCATTCCATTCCATTCCATTCGATTCCATTCCATTCCACAGTATGCTATTCTATTCCTTTCTTTCAACAAGCTCTCAATCTGTCACCCTGGCTGAATTGCAGTGGCAGTACATCAGCTCACATTTTATTTCACAGTTCCATTCCATTCATTTCCATTCCTTTCCATTCCACGCCACGCCACTCCACTCCACTCCACTCCACTCCACTCCACTCCACTCCATTCCATTCCATTCCATTCCATTCCATTCCATTCCATTCCATTACATTTCATTCTATTCCATTCAATTCTTTTCCATTCGATTTCATTCTATTCTCTTCTGTTATGTTCAATTGCACTCCATTCCATTCCATTCTTATTTCATCAACTTCTCAAACTGTCACCCTGATTATATTGCAGTTCCACAATGTCAGCTTTCTTTTTGCTTCACCGTTAAATTCCTTTCCATTCCATTCCCTTCCTTTCCATGTCATTCCATTCAATTCCCTTCCTTTCCATTGCATTCCATTCCATTGCATTAGATTCCATTCCATTCCATTCCATTCCGTTCCATTCCATTCCATTCATCTTCCATTGCACTCCATTCCATTCCATTCCATTGTACTCCATTCCCTTCAATTCTTTTCTTTTGACAGGATCTCACTCTGTCACACAGGCGAGAATGCAGTGCTAGAATCTTATCACAAATTTCATTTCAACATTCCATTCCATTTCCTTCCACTCCATTCCACTGCACTCCACTTCTCTCCATTCCATTCCATTCCACTCCATTCCATTCCATTCCTTTCTTTCAAACGGTTCTCACTCTGTCACCGAGGCTGCCGTGAAGTAGCATAATCTGAGGTCACATTTCATTTCACCATTCCAGTCCATTCCATTTGATTCTATTCCACTCCACTGCATTGCACTCCAATCCACTCCACCCCATCATATTCCCTCACATTCCATTCCACTCCATTACACTCTACTTTAATCCACTGCATTACACTCCTCTCTATCCCACTACTCTCCATTCCACTCCACGCTACTCTAAACCACTCCACTCCACTACATTCCATTCCATTGCCTCCCATTCCATTCCACTCTACTCCACTGCTCTCAATTCTACCCCATTTCATTCCATTCTAATCCATGGCACTTCATTGCAAATCCACTCTTCTCCACTACAATCCTCTCCACTCCACTGCATTCCATTACTTCCCATTCTCTTCTATTCCAGTCGACTCCACTCCATTCCATTCCATTCCATTCCATTCCATTCCATTGCATTCATTCAATTCCATTCCCTTCCATCCAATTCCATTCCATTGCATTCCATTCCATTCCCTTTCATTCCATTCCATTGCAATCCACTCCACTCCTCTCCACTCCACTGGATTGCATTCATTCCCTTTCGCCCCCATTCCAGTCCACTCCATTCCATTCCATTCAATTCCATTCCTTTCCATTCCTTTCTATTCCATTCCTTTCCATTTTTTTCGACTAGAATCCACTCCACACCACTCTAATCCATTCCTTTACTTTCCATTCCATTCAAATCCACTATTCTCCACTCTACTCTTCTCCACTCCACTGCATTGCATTCCTTCCCTTTCGCTTCTATTCCAGTCCACTCTATTCCATTCCATTCCATTCCATTCCATTCCATTCCATTCCATTCCATTCCATTCCTTTCCATTCCATTCCTTTCCATTGCTTTCTATTCCATTCCATTCCAGTCAATTCCATTAGACTCCATTCCAATTCTCTCAAATTCCTTCCTTTCTTCTCCATTCCACTCCACTGCACGCCATGGCACTTTATTTCATTCCTTTCCTTTCCATTCCACTCCATTTCAATCCATTCCATTCCATTCCGTTCCATTCCACTCCATTCCATTCCTTTACATTTCATTACATTCTTTTCCCGTAGAACCCACTCCACTCCAATCCAATCCATTTCATTCCATTCCATTCAAATACACTATTCTCCGCTCCACTCCTCTCCACTCCACTGAATTCCATTAGTTCCCATTCGCTTCCATTCCAGTCTACTCCATTCCATTCCATTGCATTGCATTCCATTCCATTCCACTCCTTTCCACTCAACCCCAATCCCTTCCTTCCTTCTCCATTCCACTCTAGTACACTCCCCTCCACTTTTTTCCATTCCATTCAATTCCATTCCTTTCCATTCCACTCCATTCCATTCCATTCCCTTCTTTTCACTGGAATCCTCTCCACTCCACTCCAATACATTCCATTCCATTCTATTTAAATCCACTATTGTCTACTACACTCCTCTCAACTCCACTGCATTCCATTCCTTCCGACTCACATCCATTCCTTTCCACTCCTTTCCATTGCATTCCATTCCATTCCATTCCTCTCCAGTCCACTCCATTCCATTCCTCTCCATTCCACTCCATTCCATTCCACTCCATTCCATTCCATGCCACTGCAATCCATTCCATTCCATTCCATTCCTTTCCATTCCATTCCATTCCATTCTTTTCCACTGGAATCCACTCCAATCCACTCCAATCCATTCCATTCCATTCTATTCAAATCCACTCTTCTCCACTCCACTCCTCTCCACTCCACTCCGTTCCGTTCCTTCACATTCGCCTTCATTCCAGTCCACTCCTTTCCATTCCATTCTTTTCTTTTCAATTCCATTCTACTCCATTCCACTCCACTCCACTCCCTTCCTTTCTTCTCCATTCCACTCCACTGAGCTGCACCGCAATTTTTTCCATTCCGTTCCATTCCATTCCATTCCATTCCATTCCATTAAATTCTATTCTTTTCCACTGTAATCCACTCCATTCCACTCGAATTTATTCCATTCCATTCCGTTCAATTCAAATCCACCCTGCTCCAGTACATTGCTCTCCAATCCAGTGGATTTCATTCCTTCCAATTGGCCTCCACTGCAGTCCATTCCATTAAATTCAACTCCATTCCATTCCATTCCATTCCATTCCATTCCATTCCATTCCATTCCATTCCACTTCATTCCACTGCACTCCTCTCCCATCCTTACTTCTCCATTCCACTCCACTACACTCCATTGAACTTTTTTCCATTCCATTCCATTCCATTCCATTCCACTAAATTTCATTCCATAGCATTCGAAAGCATTACACTCCATTCCATTCTTTTCTGTTCCATTCCATTCCATTCCATTCAAATGCATTCCATTCCCCTCCCTGCACCTCCACTCCAATCCACTGCATCCCATTCCATTCCATTGTATTACATTCCATTCCATTCCTTTCCATTCCATTCCATTCTACTCCAATCCACTTCACTGCAATCCACTGCATTCCATTCCATTCCATTCCATTCCATTCCATTCCATTCCATTCCATTCCATTCTTTTCCACTATAATCTACTCCACTAAAATCGAATCCATTCCATTCCATTCCATACAATTCAAATCCACACTTCTCCACTAAATTCCTTTCCACTCCACTGCATTCCATTCCTTCACATTCGCCTCCACTCCGTTCCACTCCACTCCTTTCCATTCCGTTGCATTGCATTCCATTCTGATCTGTTCTGTTCCATTCTGTTCCTTTCCATTCCATTCCATTCCTGTCCATTCCACAGTATTCTATTCTATTCCTATCTTGCGACAAGTTATCAATCTCTCACCCTTGTTGGATTGCGGTGGCCCTATGTCAGCTCTAATTTTATTTCCCCTTTCCATTCCAATCCGTGCCATTCCATTCCATTCCATTCTATTCCATTCCATTCCATTCCATTCTGTTCCGTTGCGCTCCATTCCATTTCATTCCATTCCATTCCATTCCATTCTATTCTTTTCCACTGTAATCCACTCCATTCCACTCGAATTTATTCCACTCCATTCCGTTCAATTCAAATCCACCCTTCGCCAGTAGATTGCTCTCCAGTCCAGTGGATTTCATTCCTTCAAATTGGCCTCCACTGCAGTCCATTCCATTCCATTCAACTCCATTCCATTCCACTTCATTCCACTGCACTCCTCTCCCATCCTTACTTCTCCATTCCACTCCACTACACTGCATTGAAATTTTTACATTCCATTCCATTCCATTCCATTCCATTCCATTAAATTCCATTCCATTGCATTCGATAGCATTACACTCCATTCCATTCTTTTCTGTTCCGTTCCATTCCATTCCATTCCAACGCATTCCATTCCCGTCCATGCACCTCCACTCCAATCCACTGCATCCCATTCTATTCCATTGTATTACGTTCCATTCCATTCCTTTCCATTCCATTCCATTCTACTCCAATCCACTTCATGGCAATCCACTGCATTCCATTCCATTCCATTCCATTCCATTCCATTCCAATCCATTCCACTCCATTCCATTCCATTCCAGTCTATTCCATTCCATTCCATTCCATTCCATTCCATTCCAGTCTATTCTTTCCATTATAATCTACTTCACTAAAATCGAATCCATTCCATTCCATTCCATACAATTCAAATCAACATTTCTCCACTAAATTCCTTTCCACTCCACTGCATTCCATTCCTTCACATTCGCCTCCACTCCGTTCGACTCCACTCCTTTCCATTCCATTGCATTGCATTCCATTCTGCTCTGTTCTGTTCCATTCTGTTCCTTTCCATTCCATTCCATTCCTTTCCATTCCACAGTATTCTATTCTATTCCTATCTTGCGACAAGTTATCAATCTCTCACCCTGGTTGGATTGCGGTGACCCTAAGTCAGCTCTCATTTTATTTCCCCTTTCCATTCCAATCCATTCTGTTCCATTGTATTCCATTCCATTCCATTCCATTCCGTTCCGTTGTGCTCCATTCCATTTCATTCCATTCCATTCCATTCCATTCCATTCCATTCCATTTCATTCCAGTTCATTTCGTTCTATTCCTTACCATTCCACACGATTCTATTCTATTCCTTTCTTTCAACCAGTTCTCAATGTGTCACCCTGACTGGATTGCAGTGGCACAATGTCAGCTCCCATTTTATTTCACTGTTCTATTACATTCCTTTCCATTCCATTCCATTCCATTCCATTTCATTCCATTCCATTCCATTCCATTCCCTTCCATTCCTTTCCATTCCATTCCATTCCCTTACACTCCTCTCCATTCCATTTCATTCCATTCCATTCCATTACATGCGATTTCTCACTGTTCTATTATATTCCTTTCTTTCAATAATTTCTGAGTCTGTCACGCTGTCTGGATTGCTGTGGCAAAAATTCAGCACACATTTTATTTCACAGTTCCTTTCCAATAAATTACATTCTATTCCATTCCATTCCATTCCATTCCATTTAATTCCATTCCGCATGTTGCTCACCATTGCATTCCATTCATTCCATTTCATTCCATTCCATTCCATTACTTTCCTTTCCCCACTAATCTATTCTATTCCTTCCATTCAACAATTCCTCAATCTGTCACCCTGGCTGGATTTCAGTTTTGCAGTATCACCCCACATGTTATTTCACCATTCCTTTCCATCCCATTCCATTCCATTCCATTCTCTTCCCTTCCGTTCCATTCCATTCCATTCCATTCTATTCCATTCCGTCCCATTCTGTTCCATTCCTTTCCATTGCAACAAATTCCATTCTATTCTATTCTATTCCATTCCATTCCATTCCATTCCATTCCATTCCATTCCATTCCACACGATTTTATTCTATTCCTTTCTTTCAACAAGCTCTCAATCTGTAACCATTGTAGGATTGCAGTGGCACAATGTCAGCTCATATTTCATTTCACCATTCCATTCCATTCCGTTGCATTCCATTCCATTCTATTCATTCCATTCCCTTCCATTCCATTTGATTACCTTCCGGTCAATTCCGTTCCGTTGCATTCCATTCCATTTCATTCCATTCCATTCCAAACTATTCTATTCTACTCCTTTCTTTCAACATGTTCTCAATCTGTCACCCTGGCTGGATTGCAGTGGCACAATGACAGCTCACATTTTGTTACACTGTTTCATTCCATTCCATTCTTTTCCACTCCATTCCATTCCATTTCATTCCGTTCCATTCCATTCCCTTCCATTGCATTCCATTCCATTCCATTCCATTCCATTCCATTCCATTCCATTCCATTCCATTCTTTTCCATTCCATTCCATTCCACACTATTCTATTCTACTCCTTTGTTTCAACAATTCTTACTATGTCACCCTGGCTGGATTGCAGTGGCACAATGTCAGCTCACATTTACTCTCACCATTCCATTCTGTTCCATTCCATTCCATTCCATTCCATTCCATTCCATTCCATTCCATTCCATTCCATTCCATTCATTTCCATTCGGTTCCATTACACTCCATTCCATTCCATTCCATTCCATTCAGTTGTATTCCACAATATTCTATTCTCTTCCTTTCTTTCAACAAGTTCTCAATCGGTCACCCTGGGTGGATTGCAGTGACACAATGTCAGCTCACATTTTATTTCACCGTTCCATTCCATTCCATTCCATTCCATTCCATTCCATTCCATTCCATTCCATTCCATTCCATTCATCTTCCATTGCACTCCATTCCATTCCATTCCAGACTATTTGATTCCATTACTTTCTTTCAACAAGTTCTTTATCTGTCACCCTGGCTTGATTGCAGTGGCACAATATCAGCTCACATTTTATTTAACCATTCCATTCCATTTCATTCCATTCCATTCCACTCCATTCCATTTCATTCCATTCCATTCCATTCCATTCCATTCCATTCCATTCCACAGTATGCTATTCTATTCCTTTCTTTCAACAAGCTCTCAATCTGTCACCCTGGCTGAATTGCAGTGGCAGTACATCAGCTCACATTTTATTTCACTGTTCCATTCCATTCATTTCCATTCCTTTCCATTCCACGCCACGCCACTCCACTCCACTCCACTCTACTCCACTCCACTCCACTCCACTTCATTCCATTCCATTCCATTCCATTCCATTCCATTCCATTCCATTCCATTCCATTCCATTGCATTCATTCAATTCCATTCCCTTCCATCCCATTCCAGTCCACTCCATTCCATTCCATTCCATTCCATTCCATTCCATTCCATTCCATTCCATTGCTTTCCATTCCATTCCATTCCACAGTATTCTATTCTATTCCTTTCTTTCAACAAGCTCTCAATCTGTCACCCTGGCTGAATTGCAGTGGCAGTACATCAGCTCACATTTTATTTCACTGTTCCATTCCATTCATTTCCATTCCATTCCATTTCACGCCACTCCACTCCACTCCATTCCATTCCATTCTATTCCATTACATTCCATTACATTACATTTCATTCTATTCCATTCAATTCTTTTCCATTCGATTTCATTCTATTCTCTTCTGTTATGTTCAATTGCACTCCATTCCATTCCATTCTTATTTCATCAACTTCTCAAACTGTCACCCTGACTATATTGCTGTTCCACAATGTCAGCTTTCTTTTTGCTTCACCGTTAAATTCCTTTCCATTCCATTCCCTTCCTTTCCATGTCATTCCATTCAATTCCCTTCCTTTCCATTGCATTCCATTCCATTGCATTCCATTCCATTTCATTCCATTCCATTCATCTTCCATTGCCCTCCATTCCATTCCATTCCATTGTACTCCATTCCCTTCAATTCCTTTCTTTTGACAGGATCTCACTCTGTCACACAGGCGAGAATGCAGTGCTAGAATCTTATCAAAAATTTCATTTCAACATTCCATTCCATTTCCTTCCACTCCATTCCACTGCACTCCACTTCCCTCCATTCCATTCCATTCCACTCCATTCCATTCCATTCCTTTCTTTCAAACGGTTCTCACTCTGTCACCGAGGCTGCCGTGAAGTAGCATAATCTGAGGTCACATTTCATTTCACCATTCCAGTCCATTCCATTTGATTCTATTCCACTCCACTGCATTCCACTCCAATCCACTCCACCCCATCATATTCCCTCGCATTCCATTCCATTCCATTACACTCTACTTTAATCCACTGCATTACACTCCTCTCTATCCCACTACTCTCCATTCCACTCCACGCTACTCTAAACCACTCCACTCCACTACATTCCATTCCATTGCCTCCCATTCCATTCCACTCTACTCCACTGCTCTCAATTCTACCCCATTTCATTCCATTCTAATCCATGGCACTTCATTGCAAATCCACTCTTCTCCACTACAATCCTCTCCACTCCACTGCATTCCATTACTTCCCATTCTCTTCTATTCCAGTCGACTCCACTCCATTCCATTCCATTCCATTCCATTCCATTCCATTCCATTCCATTCCATTCCATTGCATTCATTCAATTCCATTCCCTTCCATCCCATTCCATTCCATTGCATTCCATTTCATTCCCTTTCATTCCATTCCATTGCAATCCACTCCACTCCTCTCCACTCCACTGGATTGCATTCATTCCCTTTCGCCCCCATTCCAGTCCACTCCACTCCATTCCATTCAATTCCATTCCTTTCCATTCCATTCCATTCCATTCCTTTCCATTCCATTCCTTTCCATTGCTTTCTATTCCATTCCATTCCAGTCCATTCCATTAGACTCCATTCCAATTCTCTCAAATTCCTTCCATTCTTCTCCATTCCACTCCACTGCACGCCATGGCACTTTATTTCATTCCTTTCCTTTCCATTCCACTCCATTTCAATCCATTCCATTCCATTCCGTTCCATTCCACTCCATTCCATTCCTTTACATTTCATTACATTCTTTTCCCGTAGAACCCACTCCACTCCAATCCAATCCATTTCATTCCATTCCATTCAAATACACTATTCTCCGCTCCACTCCTCTCCACTCCACTGAATTCCATTAGTTCCCATTCGCTTCCATTCCAGTCCACTCCATTCCATTCCATTGCATTGCATTCCATTCCATTCCACTCCTTTCCACTCAACCCCAATCCCTTCCTTCCTTCTCCATTCCACTCTAGTACACTCCCCTCCACTTTTTTCCATTCCATTCAATTCCATTCCTTTCCATTCCACTCCATTCCATTCCATTCCCTTCTTTTCACTGGAATCCTCTCCACTCCACTCCAATACATTCCATTCCATTCTATTTAAATCCACTATTGTCTACTGCACTCCTCTCAACTCCACTGCATTCCATTCCTTCCGACTCACATCCATTCCTTTCCACTCCTTTCCATTGCATTCCATTCCATTCCATTCCATTCCTCTCCAGTCCACTCCATTCCATTCCTCTCCATTCCACTCCATTCCATTCCACTCCATTCCATTCCATGCCACTGCAATCCGTTCCATTCCATTCCATTCCTTTCCATTCCATTCCATTCCATTCTTTTCCACTGGAATCCACTCCAATCCACTCCAATCCATTCCATTCCATTCTATTCAAATCCACTCTTCTCCACTCCACTACTCTCCACTCCACTCCGTTCCGTTCCTTCACATTCGCCTTCATTCCAGTCCACTCCTTTCCATTCCATTCTTTTCTTTTCAATTCCATTCTACTCCATTCCACTCCACTCCACTCCCTTCCTTTCTTCTCCATTCCACTCCACTGAGCTGCACAGCAATTTTTTTCCATTCCATTCCATTCCATTCTGTTCCTTTGCACTCCATTCCATTTCATTCCATTCCATTCCATTCCATTCTATTCTTTTCCACTGTAATCCACTCCATTCCACTCGAATTTATTCCACTCCATTCCGTTCAATTCAAATCCACCCTTCGCCAGTACATTGCTCTCCAATCCAGTGGATTTCATTCCTTCAAATTGGCCTCCACTGCAGTCCATTCCATTCCATTCAACTCCATTCCATTCCACTTCATTCCACTGCACTCCTCTCCCATCCTTACTTCTCCATTCCACTCCACTACACTGCATTGAAATTTTTTACATTCCATTCCATTCCATTCCATCCCATTCCATTCCATTCCATTCCATTAAATTCCATTCCATTGCATTCGATAGCATTACACTCCATTCCATTCTTTTCTGTTCCGTTCCATTCCATTCCATTCCAACGCATTCCATTCCCGTCCATGCACCTCCACTCCAATCTACTGCATCCCATTCTATTCCATTGTATTACATTCCATTCCACTCCTTTCCATTCCATTCCATTCTACTCCAATCCAATTCATGGCAATCCACTGCATTCCATTCCATTCCATTCCATTCCATTCCATTCCATTCCATTCCATTCCAGTCCATTCTTTTCCACTATATTCTACTTCACTAAAATCGAATCCATTCCCTTCCATTCCATACAATTCAAATCCACACTTCTCCACTAAATTCCTTTCCACTCCACTGCATTCCATTCCTTCACATTCGCCTCCACTCCGTTCCACTCCACTCCTTTCCATTCCATTGCATTGCATTCCATTCTGCTCTGTTCTGTTCCATTCTGTTCCTTTCCATTCCATTCCATTCCTTTCCATTCCACAGTATTCTATTCTATTCCTATCTTGCGACAAGTTATCAATCTCTCACCCTGGTTGGATTGCGGTGGCCCTATGTCAGCTCTCATTTTATTTCCCCTTTCCATTCCAATCCATTCCGTTCCAATGTATTCCATTCCATTCCATTCCATTCCGTTCCGTTGCGCTGCATTCCATTTCATTCCATTCCATTCCATTCCATTCCATTCCATTCCATTCCATTCCATTCCAGTTCATTTCGTTCTATTCCTTACCATTCCACACGATTCTATTCTATTCCTTTCTTTCAACCAGTTCTCAATGTGTCACCCTGACTGGATTGCAGTGGCACAATGTCAGCTCCCATTTTATTTCACTGTTCTATTCCATTCCGTTCCATTCCATTCCATTCCATTCCATTCTGTTCCATTCCTTTCCATTCCATTCCATTCCCTTACACTCCATTCCATTCCATTTCATTCCATTCCATTCCATTACATACGATTCCTCACTGTTCTTTTATATTCCTTTCTTTCAATAAATTCTGAGTCTGTCAGGCTGTCTGGATTGCTGTGGCAAAAATTCAGCACACATTTTATTTCACAGTTCCTTTCCAATAAATTAGACTCTATTCCATTCCATTCCATTCCATTCCATTTAATTCCATTCCGCATGTTGCTCACCATTGCATTCCATTCATTCCATTTCATTCCATTCCATTCCATTACTTTCCTTTCCCCACTAATCTATTCTATTCCTTCCATTCAACAATTCCTCAATCTGTCACCCTGGCTGGATTTCAGTTTTGCAGTATCACCCCACATTTTATTTCACCCTTCCTTTCCATCCTATTCCATTCCATTCCATTCTCTTCCCTTCCATTCCATTCCATTCCATTCTATTCCATTCCATTCTCTTCCCTTCCGTTCCATTCCATTCCATTCTATTCCATTCCGTTCCATTCTGTTCCATTCCTTTCCATTGCAACCAATTCCATTCTATTCCATTCTATTCCACTCCATTGCATTCCATTCCATTCCATTCCATTCCATTCCATTCCATTCCATTCCACACGATTTTATTCTATTCCTTTCTTTCAACAAGCTCTCAATCTGTAACCATTGTAGGATTGCAGTGGCACAATGTCAGCTCATATTTCATTTCACCATTCCATTCCATTCCGTTGCATTCCATTCCATTCTATTCATTCCATTCCCTTCCATTCCATTTGATTACTTTCCGGTCAATTCCGTTCCGTTGCATTAAATTCCATTTCATTCCATTCCATTCCAAACTATTCTATTCTACTCCTTTCTTTCAACATGTTCTCAATCCGTCACCCTGGCTGGATTGCAGTGGCACAATGTCAGCTCACATTTTTTTACACTGTTTCATTCCATTCCATTCTTTTCCACTCCATTCCATTCCATTTCATTCCGTTCCATTCCATTCCCTTCCATTCCATTCCATTCCACTCCATTCCATTCCATTCCATTCCATTCCATTCCATTCTTTTCCATTCCATTCCATTCCACACTGTTCTATTCTACTCCTTTGTTTCAACAATTCTTAAGATGTCACCCTGGCTGTATTGCAGTGGCACAATGTCAGCTCACATTTACTCTCACCATTCCATTCTGTTCCATTCCATTCCATTCCATTCCATTCCATTCCATTCCATTCCATTCCATTCCATTCATTTCCATTCGGTTCCATTACACTCCGTTCCATTCCATTCCATTCCATTCAGTTGTATTCCACACTATTCTATTCTCTTCCTTTCTTTCAACAAGTTCTCAATCGGTAACCCTGGGTGGATTGCAGTGACACAATGTCAGCTCACATTTTATTTCACTGTTCCATTCCATTCCATTCCATTCCATTCCATTCCATTCCATTCCATTCCATTGCATTCCATTCCATTCATCATCCATTGCACTCCATTCCATTCCATTCCAGACTATTTGATTCTATTACTTTCTTTCAACAAGTTCTTTATCTGTCACCCTGGCTTGATTGCAGTGGCACAATATCAGCTCACATTTTATTTAACCATTCCATTCCATTTCATTCCATTCCATTCCATTTCATTCCATTCCATTCCATTCCATTCCATTCCATTCCACAGTATCCTATTCTATTCCTTTCTTTCAACAAGCTCTCAATCTGACACCCTGGCTGAATTGCAGTGGCAGTACATCATCTCACATTTTATTTCACTGTTCCATTCCATTCATTTTCATTCCTTTCCATTCCATGCCACGCCACTCCACTCCACTCCACTCCACTCCACTCCACTCCACTTCATTCCATTCCATTCCATTCCATTCCATTCCATTCCATTCCATTCCTTTCCATTCCATTCCATTCCACAGTATTCTATTCTATTCCTTTCTTTCAACAAGCTCTCAATCTGTCACCCTGGCTGAATTGCAGTGGCAGTACATCAGCTCACATTTTATTTTACTGTTCCATTCCATTCATTTCCATTCCATTCCATTCCACGCCACTCCACTCCACTCCCATTCCATTCCATTCCATTCCATTACATTACATTACATTTCATTCTATTCCATTCAATTCTTTTCCATTCGATTTCATTCTATTCTCTTCTATTATGTTCAATTGCACTCCATTCCATTCCATTCTTATTTCATCAACTTCTCAAACTGTCACCCTGATTATATTGCAGTTCCACAATGTCAGCTTTCTTTTTGCCTCACCGTTAAATTCCTTTCCATTCCATTCCCTTCCTTTCCATGTCATTCCATTCAATTCCCTTCCTTTCCATTGCATTCCATTCCATTGCATTTCATTCCATTCCATTCCATTCAATTCCATTCCATTCCGTTCCTTTCCGTTCCGTTCCATTCCATTCCATTCATTTCCATTCTGTTCCATTACACTCCGTTCCATTCCATTCCATTCCATTCCATTCCATTCCATTCCAGTACATTGCATTCCGCACTATCCTATTATCTTCCTTTCTTTCAACAAGTTCTCAATCTGTCACCCTGACTGAATTGCAGTGGCACATGTCAGCTCACATTTTATTTCACCGTTCCATTCCATTCCATTCCATTCCATTTCATTCCATTCCATTCCATTCCGTTCCATTGCACTCCATTCCTTTCCAATCCACACTATTCTTTTCTAGTCCTTTCCTTCAACATATTCTCAATCTGTCACCCTGCCTGGATTACAGTGGCACAATATCAGCTCACATTTTATTTTACCATTCCATTCCATTTCATTCCATTCTATTCCATTCCATTCCATTCCATTCCATTCCATTCCACACTATGCTATTCCATTGCTTTCTTTCAACAAGTTCTCAATCTGTCACCATGGCTGGATTTCAGTGGCAGAGTAGCAGCTCACATTTTGTTTCATTGTTCCATTCCATTCCATTCCATTTCATTCTATTCCATTCAATTCCATTCAATTCTATTCCATTCGATTTCATTCCATTCTCTTCTATTATGTTCAACTGCACTCCATTCCATTCCATTCCATTCCATCCCATTCCATTCCATTTCATTCCATTCCGTTCCATTCAATTCCATTCCACTCCTTTCCTTTCCATTTCATTCAATTCCATTTCATTCCCTTCCAATCTACACTGTTCTTTTCTATTCCTTTCTTTCAACAAATTCTCAATATGTTACCGTGGCTTTATTGCAGTGTCAGAATGTCAATGTCAACTCACGTTATATTTCAACGTTACATTCCATTCCATTCCCTGCCATTCCATTCCATTCCATTCCATTCCTTTCCATTTCAATCCACTCCGTTCCATTGAACTCCAATGAATTCCACTCCATTTCATTCCATTGCATTCCGTTCCATTCCATTCCATTCCATTCCATTCCTTTGTTTCACCAAGTTCTCAATCTGTCACCCTGGCTGGATTGCAGTTCCACAATGTCAGCTTACATTTTCTTTTACGTTCCATTCCATTCCATTTTGTTCCATACAGTTCCATTCCATTCCATTGCCGTACATTCCATTCCATTCCATTCCATTCCATTCCATTCCATTCCTTTCCATTCCATTCAATTCCTTTCCATTGCAGACTATTCTTTTCTATTCCTTTCTTTCAGCAAGTTCTCAATCTGTAACCCTATCTGTATTGCATTGGCTCAATGTCAGCTCTCATTTTGTTTCACCATTCCATTCCATTCCATTCATCATTCCATTCCATTCCACAGTATTCTATTCTATTCATTTCTTTCAATATGTTCTCAATGTGTCACCCTGGCTGGATTGCATTGGCACAATGTCAGCTTACATTTTATTTCATCATTCCATTCCTTTCCATTCCATTTCATTACATTCCATTCCATTCCGTTCCGTTGCCTTCTGTTCCATGCCATTCCATTCAATTCCATTCCATTCCACACTATCCTATTCTGTTCTTTCCTTCCAAAAAGTTCTCAATCACAAACCCTGGCTGAATTGCAGTGCGACAATTTCAGTTCTCATTTTATTTCACTGTGACATTCCATTCCATTGCATTCCATTCCATTCCATTGCATTCCATTCCACATTATTCTATTCTATTCCTTTGGTTCAACAAGTTGTCAATCTGTCACCTTGGCTGGATTTCAGTGGTGCCATGTCAGCCCAAGTTTTATTTCACCGTTCCATTCTATTCCATTCCATTCCGTTCCGTTCCATTCCATTCCGTTCCATGCCGTTCACTTCCATTCCATTCCATTCCATTTCACTCCATTCCGTTCCATTTCGTTCAATTGCAGACCATTCCATTCCATTCCATTCCATTCCATTCCATTCCATTCCATTCCATTCCATTGCCCACTATTCTATTCTATTATTTTCTTTCAACTAGTTCTCAATCTGTAACCCTGGTTCGTTTGCATTGGTACAATGTCAGCTCACATTTTATTTCACCGTTCCATTCCATCCCATCCAATTCCGTTCCATTTCATTCCATTCCGTTCCATTCCATTCAATTGCACTCCATTCCATTCCATTCCACACTATGCTATTCTATTCCTTTCTTTCAACAAGCTCTCAATCTGTCACGCTGGCTGGATTACAGTGGTAGAATATCAGCTCACATTTTGTTTCACTGTTCCATTCCATTCATTTCCATTCCATTCCATTCCATTCCACTCAATTCCATTCCATTTCATTCTATTCCAGTAAATTCCATTCAATTCCATTCCATTCGATTTCATTCCATTCTCTTCCATTATGTTCAATTACACTCTATTCCATTCCATTCCATTCCTTTCCATTCCATTCTTATTTCATCAACTTCTCAAACTGTCACCCTGAGTTGATTGCAGTTCTACAATGTCAGCTTACTTTTTATTTCATCGTTCCATTCCATTCTATTCCATTCCCTTCCTTTCCATTTCATTCCATTCCATTCCTTTCAATTGCATTCCATTCCATTCCATTCCATTCCATTCCATTCCATTCCATTCCATTCCATTCATTTCATTACATTCCATTCCTTATTATTGTATTCTATTCCTCGCTTTCAACCAGTTCTCAATCTCTCACCCTGGCTCAATTGCTGTGGCTCAATGTCAGCTCCCATTTTATTTCACCTTTCCATTCCATTCCATTCCATTCTATTCCATTCCATTCCATTGCATTCCATCATTCCATTCCATTCCACAGTATTGTATTCTATTCATTTCTTTCAATATGTTCTCAATGTGTCACCCTGGCTGGATTGCATTGGCACAATGTCAGCTCACATTTTATTTAACCATTCCATTCCATTCCATTCCATTCCATTCCATTCCATTCCATTCCATTCCATTCTATTCCATCAGTTCCTCTCCGTTCCATTGCCCTCTGTTCCATGCCATTCCATTCCATTCCATTCCACTCCATTCCATTCCATTCCACACTATCCTATTCTGTTCTTTCCTTCCAAAATGTTCTCAATCTCTCACCCTGGCTGAATTACAGTGGCACAAGGTCAGCTCTCATTTTATTTCACTGTGCCATTCCATTCCATTCCATTCCATTCCATTCCATTCATTTCATCCCATTCTGTGCCATTGCATTCCATTCCATTCCATTCCATTCCATTCCATTCCACACTATTCTGTTCTATTCCCTTCTTTCAACAAGTTCTCAATCTGTCACCCTGGCTGGATGGCGTGGCACAAGGTAAGCTCGCATTTTATTTCAACGTTCCATTCTATTCCATTATATGCCATTCCATTCCATTCCATTCCATTCCATATTTCCATTCTATTCCATTCCCTTCCATTACATTCCATTCAACTCCATTCCATTCCATTCCCCTCCATTCCTCACTATTCTATTCTATTCCTTTCTTCCAAAAAGTTCTGAATCTGACACCCTGGCTGGATTGCAGTGGCTCAAATTCAGCTCAAATTTTATTTCCCCATTCCATTCCATTCTATTCCATTCCAATCCATTCCATTCGATTCCATTCCATTCCATTCCATTCCATTACATTACATTCCACATTATTCTATTCTATTCTATTCTATTCCATTCTTTCAAAAAGTTCTGAATCATTACCCTGGCTGATTTTAATTGTCACAATGTCAGCTCATATTTTATTTCACCATTGCAATCCATCCCGTTAAATTCCATTCCATTCCATTTCATATCATTAAATTCCTTTCCATTCCGTTCCATTGCACTCCATTCCATTCCAATCCATTCCATTCCATTCCATTCCATTCCATTCCATTCAATTCCACTCCGTTCCATTCCATTCCATTCCATTCCATTCCCTTCCATTCCCTTCAATTTCATTCCATTCCGTTCTATTCCGTTCCTTTGCTCTCCATTTAATTCCATTCCATTCCATTCCACACAATTCTATTCTATTCCTTTCTTTCAATAAATTATCAATCTGTCACCCTGGCTGAATAGCAGTTCCTCAGTGTCAGCTCACATTTTGTTTCACCATTCCATTCCATTCCACTCAATTCCATTCCATTCCATTCCGTTTTATTCCTTTCTGTTCCATTCCCTGCCATTGCACCCCTTCAATTTGATTCAATTACAATCTATTCCATTTTATTCCTTTCCATTCCATTCCACACTATTCTATTCTATTCCTTTCTTTCAACAACTTCTCAATCTGTCCCTCTGGCTGGGATTCAGTTGCACATTATCAGCTCACATTTTATTTCACCATTCCATTCCATTCCATTCCATTCCACTCCATTCCATTCAATTCCATTCCATTCCATTCCACTGCATTCCATTCAATTCCATTCCATTCCATTCCACTCCATTCCATTCCGTTCCATAGCAATATATTACTTTCCATTCCATTACATTCCCTTCCATTCCTTTCCAATCAATTCCATTCCAATCCATTCCATTCTACTCTATTCCATTCCATTACGTTGCATTCCATTCCACTCCACTCCGTGCAATTCCACACTATTCTATCCTATTCCTTTCTTTAAACAAGTTCTAAATCTCTCACTCTGGCTGGATCGCAGTGGCACAATGTCAGCTCACATTTTATTTCACCTTTCCATTCCATTCCATTTCTTTCCACTCCATTCCATTCCATTCCTTTCCATTGCACACTATTCTATTCTATTCTTTTCTTTAAACAAGTTCTAAATCTGTCACCCTGGCAGTATTGCAATGGCACCATTTCAGCTCACATTTTATTTCACCGTTCCATTCCATTCCATTCCATTCCATTCCATTCCATTCCATTCCATTCCATTCTGTTCCGTTCCATTCCGTTCCATTGCATTCCATCCCATTTCATTCCATTCCATTCCATTCCATTCCATTCCATTCCATTCCATTCCACAATTCTCTTATATTCCTTTCTTTCAACAAGTTCTCAGTATGTCACCCTGGCTGGATTGCAGTGGCACAGTTTCAGCGCACATATTATTTCACCGTTTCATTCCATTCCATTCCATTCAATTCCATTCCATTCCGTTCCATTCCTTTCCATTGCACTCAAATCCATTCTATTCCATTCCATTCCATTAGATTCCATTCCATTCCAAATTATTCTATTCTTTTCTTTTCTTTCAACAATTTCTCAATCTCTAAACCTGGCTGGATTGCAGTGGCACAAAATCAGCTCAAACTTTATTTCACCATTCCATTCCATTCCACTCCATTCTTTTCCATTCCATTCCACACTACTCTATTCTATTCATTTCTTTCAACAAGCTCTCAATATGTCAACCTGGTTGGATTGCAGTGGCACAATATCAGCTCACATTTTATTTCACCGATTCATTCCATTCCATTCAATTCCATTCCATCCCATTCCATTCCATTTCATTGCATTCTGTTCCATTCCATTCCATTGCACTCCATTCCATCCTATTCTATTCCATTCCATTCCTTTCCATTCCATTACAAACTATTTTATTCTATTTCTTTCTTTCAACATTTTCTCAATCTGTTACCCTGGCTGGAATGCAGTGGCAGAATGTCAACTCACGTTTTATTTCACCATTCCGTTCCATTCCATTGCATTCCATTCCATTCCTTTCCATTTCATTCCATTCCGTTCCATTGAACTCCATTCCATCCCAGTTCCATTCCGTTCCATTCCATTCCTTTCCATTCCATTGCACTCCATTCCATTCCCATTCCATTCCATTCCATTCCATTCCATTGCACTCCATTCCATTCCCTTTCCATTCCATTCCATTCCATTGCACTCCTTTCCATTCATTGCATTCCCTTCCATTCCACATTTTTCTATTCTATTCCCTTCCTTGAAGAAGGTCTAAATCTGTCACCATGGCTGGATTACATTGGCACAATGTCAGCTCACATTTTATTTCACCGTTGTATTCCATTCCATTCTATTCCATTCCATTCCATTCCATTCCATTCCATTCCATTCCATTGTATTCCATTCCCTTCCATTTCATTTCATTCCATTCCATTCCGTTCCATTGTCCTCCATTCCATTCCATTCCATGCCGTTCCATTCAATTCTTTTCCATTCCGTTCCATTATGTTCCATTGCAATCCATTCTGTTCCTTTCCGTTGCATTACGTTCCATTGCACTCCATTCCATTCAATTCCTTTCCTTTCCATTCGATTCCATTCCATTCCTTTCCATTTCATTCCACACTATTCTATTCTATTCCTTTCTTTCAATAAGTTGTCAATCTGTCACCCTGGCTGGATTGCAGTGGCACAATGTCTGCTCACATATTATTTCCCCATTTAATTCCATTCCACGCCATACTGTTCCATTCCATTGCATTCCCATCAATTCCATTTTATTCCATTACGTTCCATTCCTTTCCATTGCACTCCAGTCCATTCTATTACATTCCAATCCATTCCATACCGTTCCTTTCCATTCCATTCCATTCCATTCCATTCCACACTATTCTATTCTGTTCCTTTCTTTCAACAAGTTCTGAATCTGCAACCCTTGCTGGATTGCAGTGGCACAATGTCAACTCACATTTTATTTCACCGTTCCATTTCATTCCATTCCATTCCTTTCCATTCTATTCCATTCCATTACATTTCATTCCATTCCATTCCATTCCATTCGGTTTCATGGCATTCCATTCCGTTCTATTCCATTCCATTCCATTCCACAATATTCTATTATATTCCTTTCAACAAGTTCTCAATGTGGCACCCTGGCTAGATTGCAATGGCACAATGTCAGCTCACATTTTATTTCACCATTTCTTTCCATTCCATTCCATTCCATTCCATTCCATTCCATTTCATTCCAATCAATTCCGTTCATTACCTTCAATTCCGTTCAATTTCCTTCAATTCCATTCAATTCCGTTCCATTCCATTCCATTGCATTCTATTCCATTCCATTCCATTCCGTTCCATTCCATTCCATTCCACTCCACACTGTTCTATTCCATTAATTTCTTTCAACAAGTTGTCAATCTGTCACCCTGGATGCATCGCAGTGACAGAATGTCAGCTCACATATTATTTCACCGTTCCATTCCATTCTATTTAATTTATTCCATTCCATTCCATTGCACTCTATTCCATGCCATTCCATTCCATTCCATTTCATTCCATTCCATTTCATTCCATTCCGTTCTATTGCGTTCCTTTGCACTGCATTCCTTTCCACTCTGTTCCATTCCATTAAATTCCATTCCATTCCATTCCATTCGATTCCATTGCATTTCATTCCACACTATTCCATTCTATTCCTTTCTTTCAAGAAGTTCTCAATCTGTCACACTGGCTTGATTGAAGTGGCAAAATGTCAGCTCACATTTTATTTCACCGTTCCAATTCATTCCATTCCATTCCATTTCATTCCATTGCGTTGCATTCCATTCCATTGCACTCCATTCCATTCCATACCATTCCATACCATTGCATTCCTTTCCGTTACATTCTATTACATTCCGTTAGCCATTACACTCCATTACGTTCCATTTCATTATATTCCATTCCATTCCATTCCGTTACATTCCATTCCATTCCGTTACAGTCCATTCCATTCCATTCCATTCTGTTCCATTCCATTCCATTACATTCCGTTCCATTGCACTCCATTCCATTCCATTCCATTCCGTTACATTTCACTCCATTCCATTCCATGCCATTCCATTCCATTACATTCCATTCCATTGCATTCCATTACATTACATTCCTTTCCATTGCACTCCATTCCATTCCATTCCATTCCATTGCATTCCATTCCTTACCTTTCCTTTCCATTCCATTGCACTCCATTCCATTCCATTCCATTGCATTTGACACAATTCCATTCTACTCCTTTCTTTCAAGCAGTTCTGAATCTGTCACCTTGGCTGGATTGCAGTGGCACAATGTCTGCTTACATTTTATTTCACCGTTCCATTCCATTCCATTCCTTTCCATTCCAATCAATTCCATTCCATTCCATTCCATTCCATTCCATTCCATTCCATTCCATTCCATATCATTTCATTCCATTCCATTCTAGTCCGTTCCATTGCTCTCCATTCCATTCCATTCCCTTCCATTCCATTCCATTTCACACTATTCTACTCTATTGCTTTCCTTTAACAAGATCTCAGTCTGTTACACTGACTGGTTTGCCGATGCACAATGTCTGCTCATATTTTATTTCAGCGTTCCATTCCATTCCAATCCATTCCATTCCATTCCATACCACTCCATTCTGTTCCCTTGTGCTCCATTCCATTCTTTTCCATTCCATTCCATTGCTTTGATTCCATTCCTTTCCGTTACACAATATTCTATTCTATTCTATTCTATTCTATTCTATTCTATTCTATTCTATTCTATCTTTCAATAATTTCTCAATCTGTCGCCCTTAATGGATTCCAGTGGCACAATGTCAACTCATATTTTATTTCACCGTTCCATTCCATTCCACTCCATTCCATTCCATTCCATTCTATTCCGTTCCATTGCATTCCATTGCGCTCCATTCCGTTCCATTCCATTCCATTCCATTCCATTCAGTTCCATTCTGTTCCGTTTTGCTCCATTCTGTTCCATTCCTTTCCATTCATTTCCATTCCGTTTCACTCTATTCTATTTGACACTATTCTATTCTATACCTTTCCTCCAACAAGTTCTCAATATGTCACTCTGTCTGGATGGCAGTGGCACAATGTCAGTTCACATTTTATTTCACCATTGCATTCCAGTCCATTCCGTTCCGTTACATTCTGTTCCGTTGCGTTCCTTTCCATTCCATTTCGTTCCATTGCACTCCATTTCTTTCCAATCTATTCCATTCCATTCCAATCCATTCCATTCCATTCCATTCCATTCCATTCGATTCCATTCCTCCATTCCACACTATTCTTTTCTATTCCCTTCTTTCAACAGGTTTTCAATCTGTCACCATGGCTGGATTGCAGTGGCATAATGTCAGCTCACATTCTATTTCACCGTTCCATTTCATTCCATTCCATTCCATTCCGTTCCGTTCCATTCCATTCCATTCCATTCCATTCCATTCCATTCCATTCCATTCCGTTCCATTTCATTCCATTCCGTTCCATTCCGTTGCATTACACTGCATTCAATTCCATTCTGTTCCATTGCATTAAATTCCATTCCATTGGTTTCCATTCATTCTATTCCATTCCAAACCATTCCATTCCGTTCCATTCCATTCCACACTATTCTATACTATTCCCTTCTTTCAACAAGTTCGGAATCTGTCACCCTGGTGGGATTGCCGTGGCACAATGTCAGCTCACATTTTATTTCACCATTCCACTCCATTCCATTCCATTCCACTCCATTCCATTCCATTCCATTCTATTCCATTCCATTCCATTCCATTCCATGGAGCTCCATTCCATTCCATTCCTTTCCATACCATTCCATTCCACCCCATTCCATTCCCTTTGATTCCATTCCATTCCACTCAATTCCATTCCACACTATTCTATTCTATTCCTTTCTTTCAACAAATTCTCAATCTATCACACTGGATGGATTGCAGTGGCCCAATGTCAGCTCACATTTTATTTCACAGTTCCATTCCATTCCATTCCGTTCCATTCCGCTCAGTTCCATTCCGTTCTGTTCTGTTCCGTTCTGTTCCGTTCCATTCCATTCCATTTCACTCCACTCAATTCCATACCATTCCATTCCATTCCATTCCTTTCCATTCCTTTCCGTTACTTTCTGTTCCATTCCATTCCATTCCATTCCATTCCATTCCATTGCACTCCATTCCGTTCCATTCCATTCCATTGCACTACATTCGGTTCCATTCCGTACCATTCTATTCCATTCCATTCCATTCCATTCAATACCATTCCATTCCATTCCATTCCACACTATTCTGTTCCATTCCTTTCTTTCAGCAAGTTCTCAATCTGTCACAGTGGCTGGATTGCTTTAGCACAATGTCAGCTCACATTTTATTTCACCGTTCCATTCCATTCCATTCCATACCCAGCCATTCCATTTCTTCCCGTTCCATTTCTTTCCATTCCGTTCCATTTCGTTCCATTGCACTTCATTACGTTCGATAACATTCCATTGTGTTCCATTCCAGTCCGTTCTATTCCGTCATATTCCATTTCATTCCGTTCCTTTCTGTTCCATTGCAATCCATTCCTTTCCATTTCATTCCATTGCATTGAATTCCATTCCATGCGGTTCCCTTCATTCCTTTCCATTCCATTCCTTTCCATTCCATTCCATTCCATACCACAGAGTTCTATACTATTCCTTTCTTTTAACAAGTTCAGAATCTGTCACTCTTGCTGGATTGCAGTGGCACAATGTCAGCTGACATTTATTTCACCATTCCATTCCATTCCATTCCATTCCATTCCATTCATTTCTATCCATTTCATTCCATTCCATTTCATTCCATTAAAATCCATTCTGTTCCATTGCACTCCATTCAATTCCATTCCATTTCATTCCATTCCATTCCATTCCATTCCATTCCATTCCATTCCATTCCACGCTATTCTATTCTATTCTTGTCTTTCAACAAGTTCTCAATCTGTCACACTGGCTGCATTGGAGTGGCACACAGTCAGCTCACATTTTGTTTCATCATTCTATTCCATTCCATTTCATTCCATTCCATTCCATTCCACTCCATTCCATTCCATTCCATTGCTTTGGATTCCATTGGATTCCATTGCAGGCAATTCCCTTCCATTTCATTCCATTGCTTTGGATTCCATTGGATTCCATTGCAGGCAATTCCCTTCCATTTCATTCCATTGAATTCCATTCCGTTCTTTTACGCTAGAATCCACTCCACTCCACTCCATTCCGTTCCTTTGCATTCAATTCAAATCCACTCCTCCACTTCTCTCCTCTCCACTGCACTCCAATTCAATCAATTATATTACATTCAATTCAAACCCACTATTCTCCACTCCACTCATCTCCACTCCACTGAATTCTATTCCAACCCATTCGCCTCAATTAAAGTCCACTCCATTCCATTCCTTTATGTTCCATTCCACTCCATTCCTTTGCATTCCATTCCATTCCTTTCCCTTCCATTAAATTCCATTCTATTCTTTTCCTGTAGAAACCATTCCACTCCACTCCTTTCCATTCCATTGCATTCCATTCCTTTCCATTCCATTCCATTCCATTCCATTCCATTCCATTCCATTCCATTCCTTTCCAGTAGAATCCACTCCATTCCACTCAAATCTATTCGTTTTCATTCTATTTAAATCAAATCCACTCTTCTGAACTGCACTCCTCTCCACACCACTGCATTCCATTAATTCCTTTTCGCCTCCATTGCAATCCACTCCATTACATTCCTATTTCATTCCATTCTATTCCATTCTACTACATTCCACACCACATCACTCCCTTCCTTTCTTCTCCACTGCTCTCCACTTCACTCCACTGCACTTTTTTCCATTCCATTCAATTCCATTCCATTGCATTCCATTCTATTCCATTTCATTCCATTCCATTCCACTGCATTCCATTCCATTCCAGTCCATTCGGTTCCATTCCATTCCGTTGCCTTCCATTTCATTCCTTTCCATTCCTTTCCATTCCATTCACTTCCATTCCATTCCATTCAATTCCATAACATTCCATTCGTTTCTATTCAAATCTTGTCTTCTCCACTCCACTTCTATCCACTCCACTGCATTTCATTTTTTCCTATTCATCTCCATTGCAGTCCAGTTCATTCCATTACATTCCATTCCATTTCACTCCATTCCCATTCTCTCCACTCCTTTCCTTTCTTTTCCTTTCCACTCCCCTGAAATCCACTGCACTTTATTCCGTTGCATGGCATTCCAATCCATTCACTTCAATTCCATTCCATTGTTTTCTACTAGAATCCACTCCACTCCAATACATTCCATTCCATTCCATTCAAATCCACTCTTTTCCACTCCACTCCTCTCCACTCCATTGCATTCCACTCTTTCCAATTCGCCTCCTTTCCAGTCTACTCCATTCCACTCTGTTCAATTCCATTCCATTGAATTCCATTCCATTGCATTCCCTTCCATTCCATTCCTTTTCACTCCCCTCCAATCAACTACAAAATACTGCATTCTATTCCATTCCATTCCTTTCCATACCATTCCATTCCATTTCATTCCATTCCATTCCACTCCACTCCATTCCATTCCATTCCATTCCATTCCACTCCACTCCACTCCATTCCATTCCATTCCATTCCATTCCATTCCATTCCACTTCATTCCATTCCATTCCATTCCACTCCACTCCATTCCATTCCATTCTATTCCATTCCATTCCATTCCACTCCACTCCATTCCATTCCATTCCATTCCATTCCATTCCATTCCATTCCACTCCATTCTATTCCATTCCATTCCATTCCACTCCATTCCATCCCATTCCATTCCATTCCATTCCACTCCAATCCACTCCATTCCTTTCTTCTCCATTCCACTCCACTACACTCCACTGCACGTTCTTATATTCAATCCATTCTATTCCATTCAATTCAATCTACTCTTCTGCACTCCACTCCTCCCCACACCACTGCTTTCCATTCCTTCCCATTTGCCTGCACTCTATTCCCGTCCATTCCATTCCATTTCCTTCCTTTCCATTCCATTCCATTCCATTCCATCCACTCTACTCCATTCCTCTCCACTCCACTCCATTCCTTTCTTCTCCATTCCTCTCCACTACACTCCAATGAACTTTTTTATATTCGTTCCATTCAATTCCATTACATTCCATTCTTTTCAATTCAAATCAACCCTTCTGCACTCCACTCCTCTACACACCACTGTATTCCATTCCTTCTTATTTGCCTCCATTCCAATCCATTCCATTCCATTCCATCCCATTCCATTCCATTCTATGCCATTCCACTCTTTTCCAATAGAATACACTCCACTTTACTCAAGGCTAATCTTTTCCATTCGATTCAATTCAAACCCACTTTTCTGCACTACACTCCTCTCCACACCACTGCATTCCATTAATTCCCATTCGGCTCCATTCCAATCCACTCCATTCCATTCCATTTCATTCCATTCCATTCAAATCCATTCCACACCACACCACTCGCTTCATTTCTTATCCATTCCTCTCCACTGCACTCCACTGCACTTTTTTCATTCCATTCCGTTCCATTCCATTCTGTTCCATTCCATTCCATTCCATTTCATTGTATTCCATTCCATTCCATTCCATTCCATTCCATTCCATTCCATTCCATTCCATTCCATTGTATTCCATTCCATTTCATTCCTTTCCAATCCATTGCCTTCAATTCCATTCCATTCCCTTCCATTGCATTCCATTCAATTCCATAACATTCCATTCCATTCAATTCCATAACATTCCATTCCATTGAATTCCAATCTACTCTCCTCTACTCCACTTCTCTCCATTCCACTGCATTCCATTTTTTCACATTCACCTCCATTGCAGTCCAATACGTTCCAATCCATTCCATTCCATTTAATTCCATTCCATTCCATTGTATTCCTTTCCATTCCATTCCATTTCACTGCATTCCTCTCCACTCCAATCACATCCTTTCTTTTCTTTCCAGACCACTGCACTCCTCTGCACTTTTTTCCATTCCAGTGCGTTCCATTCCATTCCATTCATTCCATTCCGTTTCATTCCATTCCATTTCATTCCATTCCATTCCTTTCCACTCCATTCCATCCCATTCCATCCCTTTCCATTCCATTCCACTCCCCTCCACGCAACTCCACTCCAATCTGCCACATTCCATTCCACTCCATTTCATTCCATTCCATTCCATTCATTCCATTCTGTTTCATTCCATTCAATTCCATTCCAAACCATTAGCTACCTTTCCATTCCTTCCCATTTCATGCCATTCTATTCCCCTGAATGCAACTCTACTCCAATCCACTGCGTTCCATTCCATTGCATTCCATTACATTCCACTTGCATCCTATCTAGTCCCCTCCATTCCCCTCCACTCCACTCCACTCCACTCCACTCCATTCCATTCCTTCAAATTCCACTCCACTCCAGCACACTCTACTCCATTCCATTCATTTCCAATACACTACAATCCACTCCAATCTATTCCATTACATTATTTTCCTTTTCATTCCGTTCCATTGTATTCCATTCCATTCCATTACTTTCCGTTCAATTCCATTCTACTGCAATCCACTCCATTCCAATCCACGGCATTCCATTCCATTCCACCCCATTCCATTGCGTTTCATTCCTTTCAATTCCACTCCACTCCAATACCTCCTTTCTTCTCCCTTGTTCTCCACTACACTCCAATGCACGTTTTTCCACTTGTTGCATTCCATTCCATTCCATTCCATTCCATTCCATTCCATTCCATTCCATTCCATTCATTTCCCACTTGATCCACTCCACTCCACTCCAATCCACTCCTTTCCATTCCATTCCATTTTCCCAGTTGACACACTCCACTCCACTCCAATCCTTTCCTTTCCATTGCATTCAATTCAAATCCTTTCTTCTGCACTCTACTCTCTGCACGCCACTGCATTCCTTTGCTTCCCCTTCACCTCCTTTGCAATCTACTCCATTCAATTCCATTCCATTGCATTCCATTCCATTTCATAACATTTCATTCCACTCCATTCCACTCAACTCCACTCCCTTCCTTTCTTCTCCATTCTACACCACTGCACTTTTTTCGATTCCATTCCATTCCATTCCAATGCATTCCCTTCCATTCCTTTCCATTCCATTCCATTCCATATCATTCCGTTCCATTCCGTTCTTTTAAACAGGAATCCACTCCATTCCACTCCAATCCATTACATTCCCTTCCATTTCATTCAAACAAATTATTCTCCACTCCACTCCTCTCCACTCTTCTGCTTTCCATTCCTTCCATTTCACATGCCATCCCATCGAGCCCATTCCATTCCATTCCATTCCATTGCATTCCTTTCCATTCCATTCCATTCCATTCCACTCTGCTCCATTACAATCGACTCCACTCCATTCTTTCTCTGCATTCCACTGCACTACACTCCACTAAAGTTTTTATATTCATTCCATTCCATTCCATTCAATTCCATTCCATTCCATTCCTTTCCATTCCATTGCATTCCATTTCATTCCATTGCCTTCCATTTCATTCCATTCCTTTCCATTCCCTTCCTTTCCATTACATTCCATTCTGTAACATTCCGTTCCATTCAATTCAAATCTACTCTTCTCCACTCCACTTCTCTCCACTCCACTGCATTCCATTTTTTCCTATCCACCTCCATTGTTGTCCTATATGTTCCATTCCATTCCATTCTATTCCATTCCATTCCTCTCCATACCCCTCCACTCCACTCCCTTCCTTTCTTTTCCTTTCCACTCCACTCCACTCCAGTGCACTTTATTCCATTCCCTTGTATTCCATTCCATTCATTCCATTCCGTTTCGTTTCGTTCCATTCCATTCCATTCCATTTGATTCCATTCCGTTCCATTCCATTCCATTGCCTCCCATTCCATTCCATTCCCCTCCACGCAACTCCACTCCAATTCACTGCTTTCCATTCCACGCCATTTCATTCCATTCCCTTTCATTCCATTCCATTCCATTCATTCCATTCTATTTCATTCCATTCCATTCCATTCCATTCCATTCCATTCCATTCCATTCCATTTCATTCCATTCCATTCCATTCCATTCCATTTCATTCCATTCCATTCCCTTCCCTTCCATTCCATTCCATTCCCTTCCCTTCCATTCCATTCCATTCAATTCCTTAACATTCTGTTCCATTCAATTGAAATCTGCTCTTCTGCACTCCACTTCTCTCCACTCCACTGCATTCCATTTCTTCCCATTCACTTCGCTTGCTGTCCAATATGTTTGATTCCATTCCATTCCATTCCATTCCATTCCATTCCATTCCATTCCATTCCATTCCATTCCGTTCCATTCCATTTCACTCCATTCCCCTCCACTCTACTCCCTTCCTTTATTTTCTGTTCCACTCCACTGCACTGCACTGCTCTTTATTCCATTCCATTGCATTCCATTCCATTCTGTTCATTCCATTCAGATTCATTCCATTCCATCCCATTCCATTGCATTCCATTCATCTCCACACAACTCAACTCCAATTCACTTCATTCCATTCCACTCCATTTCATTACATTCTATTCCATTCCTTCAATTCCCTTTCATTCCTTTCCATTCCATCACATTTCATGCCATTACATTCCCCTCAATGCAACTCCTCTCCAATCCACTGCATTCCATTCCATTGCATTCCATTCCATTCCATTCTATTCCATTCCATTCCACTTGCAACCAATCTACTCCCCTCCATTCCCCTCCACTCCTCTCCACTCCTTTCCATTACTTCCCAATCCACTCCAGTCCAACACACTTGTGTCTATTCCATTCATTTCCAATACACTGCACTGCACTCCATGCCATTACATTCCATTCCATCACTTTGTTTTTCATTCCATTCCATTTTATTCTACTCCATACCATTACTTTCTGTTCCATTCCATTCTTCTCAAATCCACTCCACTCCAATCCACTGCATTCCATTCCATTCAATCCCATTCTATTCCATTCCATTCCGTTGAATTCAAATCCATTCTTCTCCACTCCACTCCTCTCCACTCCACTGCATTCCATTCCTTCCCATTAGCCTCCGTTTCAGTACAATCCATTCCAATCCCTTCTGTTCCATTCGATTCCATTCCACTCCATTGCTTTCCACTGTACTCCCTTCCTTTCTTACCCATTCCGCTCCACAACACCCCACTGCACTTTTTTCCATTCCATTCCATTCCATTCCCTTCCATTCCATTCCATTCCATTCCATTTCTTTCTATTCCATTCATTTCCTTTCCTTTCCATTCTATTCCTTTCCAATCCATGCCATTCAATTCCAATCTTTTCCAGTAGAATCGACTCCACTCCACTCCAATCCATTCCATTCCTCTCATTCCATTGAAACCCACTCTTCTCCTCTCCATTCCTCTCCAACCATTGAATTACATTCCGTCCCATTCCCTCCATTCCAGTCCGATCAATTCCCTTCCATTCCATTCCATACCATTCCATTCGTTTCCGCTAGATTCCACTCCACTCCTCTCAATTCCATTCCATTCCATTCCATTGATTTCAAGTTCACTCTTCACCACTCCACTCCTCTCCACCTCACTGCATTCCATTCCTCAGCATTCACCTGCATTCTCATCTACTCCGTTCCATTCCATTCCATTCCATTCTATTCCATTCCATTCCATTCTATTTCATTCCATTCCATTCCATTCCATTTCATTCCATTCCATTCCATTCCACTCCAATCCACTCGACTCCATTCCATTCCATTCCTTTCCACACTTTTCTATTCTATTCCTTTCCTTCAACAAATTCTCAATCTGTCACCCTGTCTTTATTGCAGTGGCAGTATGTCAACTCACATTTTATTTCGCTGTTCTATTCCATTCCATTCCATTCCATTCCATTCCATTCCATTCCATTCCATTCCATTTCATTCCATTCCATTCAATTCCGTTCCACTACACTCCATTCCATACCGTTCCATTCCATTCCATCCCATCCCATCCTATCCCATCCCATCCCATGCCATCCCATCTCACTCCATCCCATCTCATTTCATTCTACTCAATTCCGTTCCATTCCATTCCATTGACACTATTCTACTCTATTCCTTTCTTTCATCATGTTCTCAATCTGTCACACTGGCTGGATACCAGTGGCACAATGTCAGCCCTCATTTTATTTCACTGTTCCATTCCATTCCATTTCATTACATTCAATTCCATTCCATTCCGTTCCATTTCATTGCAATCCATTCCATTCCGTTCCATTGCACTCCATTCAATTCGATTCCATTAGATTCCTTTCCATTCCATTGCATTGCATTCCAAAATATTCTATTCTATTACTTTCTTTCAATTAGTTCTCCATCTGCCTGCCTTACTGGATTGCCATCTCATAATTTCTGCTCACAATTTATTTCACAGTTCCATTCCATTCCAATCCATTCCAATCCATTCCATTCCATTTCATTCCCTTATATTCCACTGCATTTCATTCCACTACATTCCGTTCCATTGCACTCCATTCTATTCGATTCCATTGCATTCCATTGCATTCAATTCCATTCCATTCCATGCCATTGCATTCCATTCCATTCCATTCCATTCCTTTCCACAGTTTTCTATGCTATTCCTTTCTTCCAACAAGTTCTCAATCTTTAACACTGGCTGGATTGCAGGGGCACAATGGCAGCTCACATTTTATTTTACCGTTCCAATCCATTCCATTCCATTTTGTTCAATTCCTTTCCATTCCATTCCATTCCTTTCCATTTCTTTCCATTCCATTCCGTTCACTTACATTCCATCCAAACCCAGCCCATCCTATTCAATTCCATTCCATTCCCTTCTATTCCATTCCATTTCATTCCAGTCGAATCCATTCCATTCCAATCCATTCAATTCCATTGAATTCCACTCCATTCCATTCCATTTCATTCCATTCCATTCCATTCCCTCCATTACACTTCATTCCATTCCATTCCATTCCGTTCCATTCCATTCCATTCCATTCCATTCCATTCCATTCCATTCCATTCCAGATCTTTCCAATCCGTTCCATTCCTTTCCATTTCAATCCATTCCATTCCATTCCATTCTATTCCTTTCTGGTCCATTCTATTCCATTCCATTGCATTCCACTCCATTCCTTTCCACACTATTCTATTGTATTACTTTCTTTCAACAAGTTCTCCATCTGTCACCCTGGTTGGAATGCAGTGGTACATTATCAGCTCACATTTTATTTCACAGTTCCATTTCATTCCATTCCATTCCATTCCATTCCATTGATTTCATTCCATTCTGTTCTATTCCTTTCCATTCCATTCCATTCCATTCCCTTCCACACTATTCTATTCAATTACTTTCTTTCAACTTGTTCTCCATCTATCACACTGGCTGGATTGCAGTGACACAATGTCAGCTCACATTTTATTTCAGTGTTTCATTCCACTCAATTCTATTGCATTCCATTCCATTTCAATCCATTACGTTCCATTACGTTCCATTGCACTCCATTCCATTCCATTCCATTCCATTCCATTCCATTCCATTCCAATCCATTCCATTCCATTCCGTTCCATTCCGTTCCACTTCAGTCCATTCCGTTCCATTACAATCCATTCCATTCCACCCTATTCTATTCTATTCCTTTCTTTCAACAAGTTCTCAATCTGTCACCCTGGCTGGATTGCAGTGGCACAATGGCAGCTCTCATTTTGTTTCACCGTTCCATTCCATTCTATTCCATTTCATTCCACTGCATTCCATTCCATTCCATTCCATTCCACTCCATTTTATTTCATTCCGTTCTGTTCCGTTCCATTGCTCTCCATTCCATTCTGTTCCATACCATTCCATTCCAACCCATGCTATTCCATTCCATACCGTTCAATTCCATTCTATTCCATTCAATTCCACAGCATTGTATTCTACTTCTTTCTTTCAACAAGTTCTCAATCTGTCACCCTGTCTGGATTGCAGTGGCAAAATGTCATCTCATGTTTTATTTCACCGTTCTATTCCATTCCATTTTATTCCTTTTCATTCCATTCCATTCAATTTCATTCCATTCCCTTCCATTCCGTTTCTTTGAATGCCATTCCATTCCATTCCATTCCATTCAATTGCACTCCATTCCATTCTGTTCCTTTTCATTCCATCCCATCCCATCGCATCACATAACATCATTTCCTATCCCATCCCTTCCCATCCCATTATATCCCATCGCATCCCATTCCATTCCATTCCATTCCATTAAATTCCATTCCACACTATTCTGTACTATTTTTTCTTTCTGCATTTTCTCAATCTGTCACCCTGGCTGAATTGAAGTGGCACAAGCTCAGCTCACATTTCATTTCACCATTCTATTCGATTCCATTCTATTCCATTCCATTCCAATTCATTCCATTCCATTCCATTCATTTCCATTCTATTCCACTCCATTCCATTCCATTTCTTTCCATTCCATTCCCTTCCATTCCATTCCTTTCTATTCCATTCAATTCCACTCCATTCCACACTACTCTCTTCTATTACTTTCTTCCAAAAATTTCTCAATCTGACACCCTAGCTGGATTGCAGTGGCTCAAAGTCAGGTCAAATTTTATTTCACCCTTCCATCAAATTGTATTCCATTCCATTCCGTTCCATTCCATTTCGTTCCATTCCATTCCATTCCATTCCAATCCATTCCATTCCATTCCATTCTTTCCATTCTATTCTGTTTTATTCCTTGGTTTCAAATTGTTCTCAATCACTCACTGGGCTGGATTGAGGTGTCACAATATCAGCTCATATTTTATTTCACCGTTGCATTCCATTCCATTAAATTAGATTACACTCCGTTTCATTTCATACCATTCCTTTCCATTCCGTTCCATTGCACTCCATTCCATTCCATCCCATCCCATCCCATCCCATCCCATCCCATCCCATCCCATTCCATCCCATCCCATCCCATTCCATTCTAATCAATTCCATTCCATTCCATTCCATTACGTTCCATTCCATTCCATTGACACTATTCTACTCTATTCCTTTCTTTCATCATGTTCTCAATCTGTCACCCTGCCTGGATACCAGTGGCACAATGTCAGCCCTCATTTTATTTCACTGTTCCATTCCATTCCATTTCATTCCATTCCATTCCATTCCATTCCATTCCATTTCATTGCAATCCGTTCCATTCTGTTCCATTGCACTCCATTCAATTCGATTCCATTAGATTCCATTCCATTGCATTCCAAAATATTCTATTCTATTCCTTTCTTTCAATTAGTTCTCCATCTGCCGGCCTTACTGGATTGCCGTCGCATAATTTCTGCTCATAATTTATTTCACCGTTCCATTTCACTCCATACCATTGCATTCCATTCAATTCCATTCCAATCCGTTCCATTCCATTCCTTTCCATTCCATTCTGTTTCATTCCGTTCCATTGCACTCCATTCCATTCTGTTCCATTCCATTCCATTCCATCCCATCCATTCCTGTTCCATTCCATTCAAGTGCTTTCCTTTCCATTCCATTTCATTCCACACTTTTCTATTCTATTCTATTCCTTTCTTTCAACAAGTTCTTAATCTGTCACCCTGGCTGGACTGCAGTGGCACAATATCAGCTCACATTTTATTTCACCATTCCATTCCATTTCATTCCATTCCATTCCATTCAATTCCATTCCATTCCATTCCATTACATTCCGATCCATTCCATTCCATTCCTATCCATTCCACACTATTTTATTCTATACCTTTATTTCAACTAGCTTTCAGTCTTTCACCATGACTGTATTGCAGTGGCAAAATGTCACCTCACGTTTCATTTCACTGCTCTGTTCCATTCTCTTCCATTCCATCCCAGTCCATTTCACTCCATTTCGTTCAATTGTACTCCTTTGCTTTCCATTCTGTTCCAATCCCTTCCATTCCATTCGTTTTCTTTCCTTTCCATTCCATTCCATTCCATTACCCTGCATTCCATTCCATTCCACTCCACGCCATTCCATTCCATTCCATTCCACTCCACTCCAATCTTCTCCAGTCCACTGGAGTCCATTCCAATCCATTGCATTCCTTTCCATTCTACTCCAGACAATTCTTGTCTATTCCTTTCTTTAAACAAAATCTCAATATGTCACCCAGGCTGGATTGCAGTGGCAAAATGTCAGCTCACATATTATTTCACCATTCCTTTCCATTCCATTCCATTCCATTCCATTCCATTCCATTCCATTCCATTCCATTCCATACCATACCATTACATTCCATTCCATTCCATTCCGTTCCATTTCACTCCATTCCTTTCCGTTCCATTCCATTCCATTACTTCCCAATGCAACCTGTTCCATTCCATTGCATTCCGTTCAATTCCATTACATTCCTTTCCATTCCCTTCCATTCTATTTCATTCTATTCCATTCCATTCCCTTCCAGCGCACTCCATTCCGTTTCATTCCATTCCATTCCGTGCCATTCTATTCCATTCCATTCCATTTCATTACATTCTTTTCCATTCCATTGCATTACACTCCATTCCATTCCATTGCTTTTCGCTCCACTCCACTCCAATCCACTCCTTTACACTCCACTCCATTCCATTCCATTCCATTCCATTCCATTCCATTCCACTCCATTCCATTCCATTCCACACTATTCTATTCTATTCCTTTCTTTCAACAAGTTCTCCATCTGTCACCCTGTCTGGATTGCAGTGGCTGTATATCATCTCACATTGTATTTCACCATTAAATTCCATTCCATTCCATTCCAATCCATTCCATTGCTGTCCGTTCTATTCAATGTCATTCCATTCCGTTCTACTCCGTTCCATTGCACTCCATTCCGATCCTTTCCATTCCATTCCATTCTGTTCCATTCCATTCCATTCCATTCCATTCCATTTCATTCCATTCCATTCCTTTCTTTCAACAAGTTCTCAACCTGCCACCCAGGCTGGATTGCAGTGGCACAATATATTCTCACATTTTATTTCACCGTTCCATTAAATTCCATTCCATTCCATTCTATTCCATTCCATTCCATTCCATTCCATTCTGCTCCATAGCACTGCATTCCATTCCATTCCATTCCATTCCAATCCACTCCATTCTACCCTGTTCTATTCTATTCCTTTCTTTCAACAAAATCTCAAATTGTCACCCTGGCAGGATTGCAGAAGCAGAATGTTACCTCACATTTTATTTCATGGTTTCATTCCATTCCATTCCATTCTATTCCATTCCATTCCATTCCGTTCCATTCTCTTCCATTCTATTTCATTCCATTCTGTTCCATTCCGTTCCATTGCACTCCATTCCTTTCCATTCCATTCCATTCCATTTCATCGCTTACCATACCATTCCAGTTCATTCCTTTCCATTCCATTCCATTCTACACTATTATATTCTATTCTTTTCTTCCAACAGTTCCTCATTCTGTCACCCTGTCTGGATTGCAGTGGCACAATGTTAGCTCATATTTTATTACACCATTCCATTCTATTTCATTCAATTCCAATCCATTCCATTTCATTCCATTCCGTTCCATTCCGTTCTATTGCTCTAAATTCCATTCCATTCCATTCCATTCCATTCCATTCCATTCCATTCCATTCCATTGCATTCCATTCCATTTCATTTCATTCCATTCCATTCCATTCCACTCCAATCCACTCGACTCCATTCCTTTCCATTCCATTCCATTCCACACTATTCTATTCTATTCGTTTCCTTCATCAAATTCTCAATCTGTCACCCTGTCTTTATTGCAGTGGCAGTAAGTCAACTCACATTTTATTTCGTTGTTCTATTGCAGTCCATTCCATTCCATTCCATTCCATTCAATTCCGCTCCATTGCACTCCATTCCATACCATTCCATTCCATTCCATCCCATCCCATCCCATCCCATCCCATTCCATCCCATCCCATCCCATTCCATTCTAATCAATTCCATTCCATTCCATTCCGTTCCATTCCATTCCATTGACACTATTCTACTCTATTCCTTTCTTTCATCAAGTTCTCAATCTGTCACCCTGACTGGATACCAGTGGCACAATGTCAGCCTTCATTTTATTTCACTGTTCCATTCCATTCCATTTCATTACATTCAATTCCATTCCATTCCGTTCCATTTCATTGCAATCCATTCCATTCCGTTCCATTGCACTCCATTCCATTCGATTCCATGAGATTCCATGCCATTCCATTGCATTGCATTCCACAATATTCTATTCTATTCCTTTCTTTCAATTAGTTCTCCATCTGCCTGCCTTACTGGATTGCAGTGGCATAATTTCTGCTCACAATTTATTTCACGGTTCCATTCCATTCCAATCCATTCCATTCCATTTCATTCCTTTATATTCCATTCCATTTCATTACACTCCATTCCGTTCCATTGCACTCCATTCTATTCGATTCCATTCCATTCCATTGTATTCAGTTCCATTCCATTCAATGCCATTGCATTCAATTCCATTCCATTCAATTCCATTCAATTCCTTTCCACAGTTTTCTATTCTATTCCTTTCTTCCAACAAGTTCTCAATCTTTAACACTGGCTGGATTGCCGGGGCACAATGGCAGCTCACATTTTATTTTACCGTTCCATTCCATTCCATTCCATTTTGTTCCATTCCTTTCCATTCCTTTCCATTTCTTTCCATTCTATTCAATTCACATCCATTCCATCCAAACCCAGGCCATCCCATTCCATTCCATTCCATTCCACTCCATTCCATTCCATTCCATCCCATTCCATCCCATTCCATTCCATTCCATTCCATACCATTCCATTCCATTCCATTCCATTCCATTCCATTAGACACTATTCTATTCTATTCCTTTGTTTAAAGAAGTTCTCAATCTGACACGGTGGCTGGATAACAGTGGCATTATGTCAGCTCACATTTTATTTCACTGTTCTATTCCATTCCATTCCATTCCATTCCATTCCATTCCATTCCTTTCCATTCCATTCCATTCCTTTCCATTACAATCCATTCCATTGCATTCCTTTCCATAATATTCTATTGTATTCCTTTCTTTCAACAAGATCTCAGTCTGTCACCCTTGCTGGATTGCAGTGGCACAATGTCAGCTTACATTTTATTTCACTGTTCCATTCCATTCCATTCCGTTCCGTTACGTTCCATTCCATTTCTTTCCATTCCATTCCATTCCATTCCATTCCATTCATTTCACTGCTTTACGTTCCATTCGGTTCCATTGCAGTCCATTCCGTTCCATTCCATTCCATTCTATTCCATTGCATTTCATTCTCTTCCATTCCATTCCTTTCCATCCCATTCCATCCCATTCCATTGTATTCCATTGCGTTCTCTTCCATTCCACTTCATTCTGTTCCATTCCGTTTTGTTCCATTCCATTCCATTCCATTCCATTCCATTCCATTCCGTTCCATTCCGTTCCATTCCTTTCTTTCAACAAGTTCTCTATCTGTCACCCTGGCTAGATTTCAGTGTCATAATATCTGCTTATATTTTATTTCACCGATCCATTCCATTCCATTCCATTCCATTCCATTCTATTTCATTCAATTCTGTTACATACCATTCCATTGCACCCCATTCCGTTCTGTTCCATTCCATTCCATTCCATTCCATTCCATTCCATTCCATTCCATTTCGTTCCATTCCATTCCACTCCATTCCACTCCTCTAGACGTCAGTCCACTCAAATCCACTCCATTCCACTCCATTCCATTCCGTTCCATTCCATTCCACACTATTTTTTTCTATTCCTTTCATTAAATATTTCTCGATCTGTCTCCCTGGCTGGATTGCAGTGGGACAATGTCAGCTCTCATTTTATTTCACCGTTCCTTTCCATTCCACTCCATTCCATCCCATCCCATTCCATTCCATTCCACACTATTCTATTCTATTGCTTTCTTTCTAAAAGTCGTCAATCTGTCACCCTGGCTGGATTGCAGTGTCACAATGTCAGCTTACATTTTATTTCACCGTTCCATTCCACTCCAAACCATTGCATTCCATTCAATTCCATTCCAATCCGTTCCATTCCATTCCTTTCCATTCCATTCTGTTTCATTCCATTCCATTGCACTCCATTCCATTCTGTTCCATTCCATTCCATTCCATCCCATCCATTCCTGTTTCATTCCATTCAAGTGCTTTCCTTTCCATTCCATTTCATTCCACACTATTCTATTCTATTCTATTCTATTCTATTCTATTCTATTCTATTCCTTTCTTTCAACAAGTTCTCAATCTGTCACCCTGGCTGGACTGCAGTGGCACAATATCAGCTCACATTTTATTTCACTATTCCATTCCATTCCATTGAATTCAATTCCATTCCATTCCATTACATTCCGATCCATTCCATTCCATTCCTATCCATTCCACACTATTTTATTCTATACCTTTATTTCAACTAGCTTTCAGTCTTTCACCATGACTGTATTGAAGTGGCAAAATGTCACCTCACGTTTTATTTCACTGCTCCATTCCATTCTCTTCCATTCCATTCCATTCCATCCCAGTCCATTTCATTCCATTTCGTTCAATTGTACTCCTTTGCTTTCCGTTCCGTTACAATCCCTTCCATTCCATTCGTTTTCTTTCCTTTCCATTCCATTCCATTCCATTACCCTGCATTCCATTCCATTCCACTCCACGCCATTCCATTCAATTCCATTCCACTCCACTCCACTCCAATCTTCTCCAGTCCACTGGAGTCCATTCCAATCCATTGCATTCCTTTCCATTCTATTCCAGACAATTCTTGTCTATTCCTTGTCTTTAACAATTTCTCAATATGTCACCCAGGCTGGATTGCAGTGGCAAAATGTCAGCTCACATTTTATTTCACCATTCCATTCCATTTCATTCCATTCCATTCCATACCATTCCTTTCCTTTCCATCCCATACTATTCCAATCCATTTCATTCCATTCCATTCCATTCCGTTCCATTTCACTCCATTCCTTTCCGTTCCATTCCATTCCATTGCTTCCCAATCCAACCAGTTCCATTCCATTGCATTCCATTCAATTCCATTTCATTCCATTCCATTCCATTCCATTCCATTCCATTCCATTCCATTCCATTCCGTTACATTCCCTTCCAGCGCACTCCATTCCGTTCCATTCCGTTCCATTCCATTCCATTCCATTCTATTCTATTCCGTTCCATTCCATTTCATTACATTCCTTTCCATTCCGTTCCATTACACTCCATTCCATTCCATTCCTTTTCACTCCACTCCACTCCAATCCACTCCTTTACACTGCATTCCACTCCACTCGACTCCAATCCATTCCATTTCATTCCATTCCATTCCATTTCATTCCATTCCACACTATTCTATTCTATTCCTTTCTTTCCACAAGTTCTCAATCTCTCACCCTGTCTGGATTGCAGTGGCAGTATATCATCTCACATTTTATTTCACCATTAAATTCCATTGCATTCCATTCCATTCCATTGCATTCCAATCCATTACATTACAGTCCGTTCTATTCAATATCATTCCATTCCGTTCTACTCCATTCCATTGCACTCCATTCTGATCCTTTCCATTCCATTCCATTCTCTTCCATTCCATTCCGTTACGTTCCATTCCATTCCATTCCATTCCATTCCATTCCATTCCATTCTATTCCTTTCTTTCAACAAGTTCTCAATCTGTCACCCAGGCTGGATTGCAGTTGCACAATATAATCTCATATATTATTTCACCGTTCCGTTAAATTCCATTCCATTCCATTCCATTCCATTCCATTCCATTCTGCTCCATAGCACTGCATTCCATTCCATTCCATTCCATTCCAATCCATTCCATTCTACCCTGTTCTATTCTATTCCTTTCTTTCAACAAGATCTAAAATTGTCACCCTGACAGGATTGCAGAGGCAGAATGTTACCTCACATTTTATTTCATGGTTCCATTCCATTCCATTCTATTCCATTCCATTCCATTCCGTTCCATTCTCTTCCATTCTATTTCATTCCATTCCGTTCCATTCCGTTCCATTGCACTCCATTCCTTTCCAATCCATTCCATTCCATTTCATCGCTTACCATTCCATTTCATTTCATTCCTTTCCATTCCATTCCATTCTACTCTATTCTATTCTATTCCTTTATTTCAGCAAGTTTGCAATCTGTCACCCTGGCTGGATTGCAGTGGCACAATGTTAGCTCACATTTTATTTCACCATTCCATTCCATTTCATTCAATTCCATTCCATTCCGTTCCATTCCGTTCTATTGCTCTCAATTCCATTCCATTCCATTCCATTCCATTCCATTCCATTCCATTCCATTCTATTCCATTCCATTCCATTCTATTTCATTCCATTCCATTCCATTCCATTCCATTTCATTCCATTCCATTCCATTCCACTCCAATCCACTCGACTCCATTCCATTCCATTCCTTTCCACACTTTTCTATTCTATTCCTTTCCTTCAACAAATTCTCAATCTGTCACCCTGTCTTTATTGCAGTGGCAGTATGTCAACTCACATTTTATTTCGCTGTTCTATTCCATTCCATTCCATTCCATTCCATTCCATTCCATTCCCTTCCATTTCATTCCATTCCATTCAATTCCGTTCCACTACACTCCATTCCATACCGTTCCATTCCATTCCATCCCATCCCATCCTATCCCATCCCATCCCATGCCATCCCATCTCACTCCATCCCATCTCATTTCATTCTACTCAATTCCGTTCCATTCCATTCCATTGACACTATTCTACTCTATTCCTTTCTTTCATCATGTTCTCAATCTGTCACACTGGCTGGATACCAGTGGCACAATGTCAGCCCTCATTTTATTTCACTGTTCCATTCCATTCCATTTCATTACATTCAATTCCATTCCATTGCGTTCCATTTCATTGCAATCCATTCCATTCCGTTCCATTGCACTCCATTCAATTCGATTCCATTAGATTCCTTTCCATTCCATTGCATTGCATTCCAAAATATTCTATTCTATTACTTTCTTTCAATTAGTTCTCCATCTGCCTGCCTTACTGGATTGCCATCTCATAATTTCTGCTCACAATTTATTTCACAGTTCCATTCCATTCCAATCCATTCCAATCCATTCCATTCCATTTCATTCCCTTATATTCCACTGCATTTCATTCCACTACATTCCGTTCCATTGCACTCCATTCTATTCGATTCCATTGCATTCCATTGCATTCAATTCCATTCCATTCCATGCCATTGCATTCCATTCCATTCCATTCCATTCCTTTCCACAGTTTTCTATGCTATTCCTTTCTTCCAACAAGTTCTCAATCTTTAACACTGGCTGGATTGCAGGGGCACAATGGCAGCTCACATTTTATTTTACCGTTCCAATCCATTCCATTCCATTTTGTTCAATTCCTTTCCATTCCATTCCATTCCTTTCCATTTCTTTCCATTCCATTCCGTTCACTTACATTCCATCCAAACCCAGCCCATCCTATTCAATTCCATTCCATTCCCTTCTATTCCATTCCATTTCATTCCAGTCGAATCCATTCCATTCCAATCCATTCAATTCCATTGAATTCCACTCCATTCCATTCCATTTCATTCCATTCCATTCCATTCCCTCCATTACACTTCATTCCATTCCATTCCATTCCGTTCCATTCCATTCCATTCCATTCCATTCCATTCCATTCCATTCCATTCCATTCCAGATCTTTCCAATCCGTTCCATTCCTTTCCATTTCAATCCATTCCATTCCATTCCATTCTATTCCTTTCTGGTCCATTCTATTCCATTCCATTGCATTCCACTCCATTCCTTTCCACACTATTCTATTGTATTACTTTCTTTCAACAAGTTCTCCATCTGTCACCCTGGTTGGAATGCAGTGGTACATTATCAGCTCACATTTTATTTCACAGTTCCATTTCATTCCATTCCATTCCATTCCATTCCATTCCATTGATTTCATTCCATTCTGTTCTATTCCTTTCCATTCCATTCCATTCCATTCCCTTCCACACTATTCTATTCAATTACTTTCTTTCAACTTGTTCTCCATCTATCACACTGGCTGGATTGCAGTGACACAATGTCAGCTCACATTTTATTTCAGTGTTTCATTCCACTCAATTCTATTGCATTCCATTCCATTTCAATCCATTACGTTCCATTACGTTCCATTGCACTCCATTCCATTCCATTCCATTCCATTCCATTCCATTCCATTCCATTCCAATCCATTCCATTCCATTCCGTTCCATTCCGTTCCACTTCAGTCCATTCCGTTCCATTACAATCCATTCCATTCCACCCTATTCTATTCTATTCCTTTCTTTCAACAAGTTCTCAATCTGTCACCCTGGCTGGATTGCAGTGGCACAATGGCAGCTCTCATTTTGTTTCACCGTTCCATTCCATTCTATTCCATTTCATTCCACTGCATTCCATTCCATTCCATTCCATTCCACTCCATTTTATTTCATTCCGTTCTGTTCCGTTCCATTGCTCTCCATTCCATTCTGTTCCATACCATTCCATTCCAACCCATGCTATTCCATTCCATACCGTTCAATTCCATTCTATTCCATTCAATTCCACAGCATTGTATTCTACTTCTTTCTTTCAACAAGTTCTCAATCTGTCACCCTGTCTGGATTGCAGTGGCAAAATGTCATCTCATGTTTTATTTCACCGTTCTATTCCATTCCATTTTATTCCTTTTCATTCCATTCCATTCAATTTCATTCCATTCCCTTCCATTCCGTTTCTTTGAATGCCATTCCATTCCATTCCATTCCATTCAATTGCACTCCATTCCATTCTGTTCCTTTTCATTCCATCCCATCCCATCGCATCACATAACATCATTTCCTATCCCATCCCTTCCCATCCCATTATATCCCATCGCATCCCATTCCATTCCATTCCATTCCATTAAATTCCATTCCACACTATTCTGTACTATTTTTTCTTTCTGCATTTTCTCAATCTGTCACCCTGGCTGAATTGAAGTGGCACAAGCTCAGCTCACATTTCATTTCACCATTCTATTCGATTCCATTCTATTCCATTCCATTCCAATTCATTCCATTCCATTCCATTCATTTCCATTCTATTCCACTCCATTCCATTCCATTTCTTTCCATTCCATTCCCTTCCATTCCATTCCTTTCTATTCCATTCAATTCCACTCCATTCCACACTACTCTCTTCTATTACTTTCTTCCAAAAATTTCTCAATCTGACACCCTAGCTGGATTGCAGTGGCTCAAAGTCAGGTCAAATTTTATTTCACCCTTCCATCAAATTGTATTCCATTCCATTCCGTTCCATTCCATTTCGTTCCATTCCATTCCATTCCATTCCAATCCATTCCATTCCATTCCATTCTTTCCATTCTATTCTGTTTTATTCCTTGGTTTCAAATTGTTCTCAATCACTCACTGGGCTGGATTGAGGTGTCACAATATCAGCTCATATTTTATTTCACCGTTGCATTCCATTCCATTAAATTAGATTACACTCCGTTTCATTTCATACCATTCCTTTCCATTCCGTTCCATTGCACTCCATTCCATTCCATCCCATCCCATCCCATCCCATCCCATCCCATCCCATCCCATTCCATCCCATCCCATCCCATTCCATTCTAATCAATTCCATTCCATTCCATTCCATTACGTTCCATTCCATTCCATTGACACTATTCTACTCTATTCCTTTCTTTCATCATGTTCTCAATCTGTCACCCTGCCTGGATACCAGTGGCACAATGTCAGCCCTCATTTTATTTCACTGTTCCATTCCATTCCATTTCATTCCATTCCATTCCATTCCATTCCATTCCATTTCATTGCAATCCGTTCCATTCTGTTCCATTGCACTCCATTCAATTCGATTCCATTAGATTCCATTCCATTGCATTCCAAAATATTCTATTCTATTCCTTTCTTTCAATTAGTTCTCCATCTGCCGGCCTTACTGGATTGCCGTCGCATAATTTCTGCTCATAATTTATTTCACCGTTCCATTTCACTCCATACCATTGCATTCCATTCAATTCCATTCCAATCCGTTCCATTCCATTCCTTTCCATTCCATTCTGTTTCATTCCGTTCCATTGCACTCCATTCCATTCTGTTCCATTCCATTCCATTCCATCCCATCCATTCCTGTTCCATTCCATTCAAGTGCTTTCCTTTCCATTCCATTTCATTCCACACTTTTCTATTCTATTCTATTCCTTTCTTTCAACAAGTTCTTAATCTGTCACCCTGGCTGGACTGCAGTGGCACAATATCAGCTCACATTTTATTTCACCATTCCATTCCATTTCATTCCATTCCATTCCATTCAATTCCATTCCATTCCATTCCATTACATTCCGATCCATTCCATTCCATTCCTATCCATTCCACACTATTTTATTCTATACCTTTATTTCAACTAGCTTTCAGTCTTTCACCATGACTGTATTGCAGTGGCAAAATGTCACCTCACGTTTCATTTCACTGCTCTGTTCCATTCTCTTCCATTCCATCCCAGTCCATTTCACTCCATTTCGTTCAATTGTACTCCTTTGCTTTCCATTCTGTTCCAATCCCTTCCATTCCATTCGTTTTCTTTCCTTTCCATTCCATTCCATTCCATTACCCTGCATTCCATTCCATTCCACTCCACGCCATTCCATTCCATTCCATTCCACTCCACTCCAATCTTCTCCAGTCCACTGGAGTCCATTCCAATCCATTGCATTCCTTTCCATTCTACTCCAGACAATTCTTGTCTATTCCTTTCTTTAAACAAAATCTCAATATGTCACCCAGGCTGGATTGCAGTGGCAAAATGTCAGCTCACATATTATTTCACCATTCCTTTCCATTCCATTCCATTCCATTCCATTCCATTCCATTCCATTCCATTCCATTCCATACCATACCATTACATTCCATTCCATTCCATTCCGTTCCATTTCACTCCATTCCTTTCCGTTCCATTCCATTCCATTACTTCCCAATGCAACCTGTTCCATTCCATTGCATTCCGTTCAATTCCATTACATTCCTTTCCATTCCCTTCCATTCTATTTCATTCTATTCCATTCCATTCCCTTCCAGCGCACTCCATTCCGTTTCATTCCGTTCCATTCCGTGCCATTCTATTCCATTCCATTCCATTTCATTACATTCTTTTCCATTCCATTGCATTACACTCCATTCCATTCCATTGCTTTTCGCTCCACTCCACTCCAATCCACTCCTTTACACTCCACTCCATTCCATTCCATTCCATTCCATTCCATTCCATTCCATTCCACTCCATTCCATTCCATTCCACACTATTCTATTCTATTCCTTTCTTTCAACAAGTTCTCCATCTGTCACCCTGTCTGGATTGCAGTGGCTGTATATCATCTCACATTGTATTTCACCATTAAATTCCATTCCATTCCATTCCAATCCATTCCATTGCTGTCCGTTCTATTCAATGTCATTCCATTCCGTTCTACTCCGTTCCATTGCACTCCATTCCGATCCTTTCCATTCCATTCCATTCTGTTCCATTCCATTCCATTCCATTCCATTCCATTCCATTCCATTCTATTCCTTTCTTTCAACAAGTTCTCAACCTGCCACCCAGGCTGGATTGCAGTGGCACAATATATTCTCACATTTTATTTCACCGTTCCATTAAATTCCATTCCATTCCATTCTATTCCATTCCATTCCATTCCATTCCATTCTGCTCCATAGCACTGCATTCCATTCCATTCCATTCCATTCCAATCCACTCCATTCTACCCTGTTCTATTCTATTCCTTTCTTTCAACAAAATCTCAAATTGTCACCCTGGCAGGATTGCAGAAGCAGAATGTTACCTCACATTTTATTTCATGGTTTCATTCCATTCCATTCCATTCTATTCCATTCCATTCCATTCCGTTCCATTCTCTTCCATTCTATTTCATTCCATTCTGTTCCATTCCGTTCCATTGCACTCCATTCCTTTCCATTCCATTCCATTCCATTTCATCGCTTACCATACCATTCCAGTTCATTCCTTTCCATTCCATTCCATTCTACACTATTATATTCTATTCTTTTCTTCCAACAGTTCCTCATTCTGTCACCCTGTCTGGATTGCAGTGGCACAATGTTAGCTCATATTTTATTACACCATTCCATTCTATTTCATTCAATTCCAATCCATTCCATTTCATTCCATTCCGTTCAATTCCGTTCTATTGCTCTAAATTCCATTCCATTCCATTCCATTCCATTCCATTCCATTCCATTCCATTCCATTCCATTGCATTCCATTCCATTTCATTTCATTCCATTCCATTCCATTCCACTCCAATCCACTCGACTCCATTCCTTTCCATTCCATTCCATTCCACACTATTCTATTCTATTCGTTTCCTTCATCAAATTCTCAATCTGTCACCCTGTCTTTATTGCAGTGGCAGTAAGTCAACTCACATTTTATTTCGTTGTTCTATTGCAGTCCATTCCATTCCATTCCATTCCATTCAATTCCGCTCCATTGCACTCCATTCCATACCATTCCATTCCATTCCATCCCATCCCATCCCATCCCATCCCATCCCATCCCATCCCATTCCATCCCATCCCATCCCATTCCATTCTAATCAATTCCATTCCATTCCATTCCGTTCCATTCCATTCCATTGACACTATTCTACTCTATTCCTTTCTTTCATCAAGTTCTCAATCTGTCACCCTGACTGGATACCAGTGGCACAATGTCAGCCTTCATTTTATTTCACTGTTCCATTCCATTCCATTTCATTACATTCAATTCCATTCCATTCCGTTCCATTTCATTGCAATCCATTCCATTCCGTTCCATTGCACTCCATTCCATTCGATTCCATGAGATTCCATGCCATTCCATTGCATTGCATTCCACAATATTCTATTCTATTCCTTTCTTTCAATTAGTTCTCCATCTGCCTGCCTTACTGGATTGCAGTGGCATAATTTCTGCTCACAATTTATTTCACGGTTCCATTCCATTCCAATCCATTCCATTCCATTTCATTCCTTTATATTCCATTCCATTTCATTACACTCCATTCCGTTCCATTGCACTCCATTCTATTCGATTCCATTCCATTCCATTGTATTCAGTTCCATTCCATTCAATGCCATTGCATTCAATTCCATTCCATTCAATTCCATTCAATTCCTTTCCACAGTTTTCTATTCTATTCCTTTCTTCCAACAAGTTCTCAGTCTTTAACACTGGCTGGATTGCCGGGGCACAATGGCAGCTCACATTTTATTTTACCGTTCCATTCCATTCCATTCCATTTTGTTCCATTCCTTTCCATTCCTTTCCATTTCTTTCCATTCCATTCAATTCACATCCATTCCATCCAAACCCAGGCCATCCCATTCCATTCCATTCCATTCCACTCCATTCCATTCCATTCCATCCCATTCCATCCCATTCCATTCCATTCCATTCCATACCATTCCATTCCATTCCATTCCATTCCATTCCATTAGACACTATTCTATTCTATTCCTTTGTTTAAAGAAGTTCTCAATCTGACACCGTGGCTGGATAACAGTGGCATTATGTCAGCTCACATTTTATTTCACTGTTCTATTCCATTCCATTCCATTCCATTCCATTCCATTCCATTCCATTCCATTCCTTTCCATTCCATTCCATTCCTTTCCATTACAATCCATTCCATTGCATTCCTTTCCATAATATTCTATTGTATTCCTTTCTTTCAACAAGATCTCAGTCTGTCACCCTTGCTGGATTGCAGTGGCACAATGTCAGCTTACATTTTATTTCACTGTTCCATTCCATTCCATTCCGTTCCGTTACGTTCCATTCCATTTCTTTCCATTCCATTCCATTCCATTCCATTCCATTCCATTCATTTCACTGCTTTACGTTCCATTCGGTTCCATTGCAGTCCATTCCGTTCCATTCCATTCCATTCTATTCCATTGCATTTCATTCTCTTCCATTCCATTCCTTTCCATCCCATTCCATCCCATTCCATTGTATTCCATTGCGTTCTCTTCCATTCCACTTCATTCTGTTCCATTCCGTTTTGTTCCATTCCATTCCATTCCATTCCATTCCATTCCATTCCGTTCCATTCCGTTCCATTCCTTTCTTTCAACAAGTTCTCTATCTGTCACCCTGGCTAGATTTCAGTGTCATAATATCTGCTTATATTTTATTTCACCGATCCATTCCATTCCATTCCATTCCATTCCATTCTATTTCATTCAATTCTGTTACATACCATTCCATTGCACCCCATTCCGTTCTGTTCCATTCCATTCCATTCCATTCCATTCCATTCCATTCCATTCCATTCCATTTCGTTCCATTCCATTCCACTCCATTCCACTCCTCTAGACGTCAGTCCACTCAAATCCACTCCATTCCACTCCATTCCATTCCGTTCCATTCCATTCCACACTATTTTTTTCTATTCCTTTCATTAAATATTTCTCGATCTGTCTCCCTGGCTGGATTGCAGTGGGACAATGTCAGCTCTCATTTTATTTCACCGTTCCTTTCCATTCCACTCCATTCCATCCCATCCCATTCCATTCCATTCCACACTATTCTATTCTATTGCTTTCTTTCTAAAAGTCGTCAATCTGTCACCCTGGCTGGATTGCAGTGTCACAATGTCAGCTTACATTTTATTTCACCGTTCCATTCCACTCCAAACCATTGCATTCCATTCAATTCCATTCCAATCCGTTCCATTCCATTCCTTTCCATTCCATTCTGTTTCATTCCATTCCATTGCACTCCATTCCATTCTGTTCCATTCCATTCCATTCCATCCCATCCATTCCTGTTTCATTCCATTCAAGTGCTTTCCTTTCCATTCCATTTCATTCCACACTATTCTATTCTATTCTATTCTATTCTATTCTATTCTATTCCTTTCTTTCAACAAGTTCTCAATCTGTCACCCTGGCTGGACTGCAGTGGCACAATATCAGCTCACATTTTATTTCACTATTCCATTCCATTCCATTGAATTCAATTCCATTCCATTCCATTACATTCCGATCCATTCCATTCCATTCCTATCCATTCCACACTATTTTATTCTATACCTTTATTTCAACTAGCTTTCAGTCTTTCACCATGACTGTATTGAAGTGGCAAAATGTCACCTCACGTTTTATTTCACTGCTCCATTCCATTCTCTTCCATTCCATTCCATTCCATCCCAGTCCATTTCATTCCATTTCGTTCAATTGTACTCCTTTGCTTTCCGTTCCGTTACAATCCCTTCCATTCCATTCGTTTTCTTTCCTTTCCATTCCATTCCATTCCATTACCCTGCATTCCATTCCATTCCACTCCACGCCATTCCATTCAATTCCATTCCACTCCACTCCACTCCAATCTTCTCCAGTCCACTGGAGTCCATTCCAATCCATTGCATTCCTTTCCATTCTATTCCAGACAATTCTTGTCTATTCCTTGTCTTTAACAATTTCTCAATATGTCACCCAGGCTGGATTGCAGTGGCAAAATGTCAGCTCACATTTTATTTCACCATTCCATTCCATTTCATTCCATTCCATTCCATACCATTCCTTTCCTTTCCATCCCATACTATTCCAATCCATTTCATTCCATTCCATTCCATTCCGTTCCATTTCACTCCATTCCTTTCCGTTCCATTCCATTCCATTGCTTCCCAATCCAACCAGTTCCATTCCATTGCATTCCATTCAATTCCATTTCATTCCATTCCATTCCCTTCCCTTCCATTCCATTCCATTCCATTCCATTCCATTCCATTCCGTTACATTCCCTTCCAGCGCACTCCATTCCGTTCCATTCCGTTCCATTCCATTCCATTCCATTCTATTCTATTCCGTTCCATTCCATTTCATTACATTCCTTTCCATTCCGTTCCATTACACTCCATTCCATTCCATTCCTTTTCACTCCACTCCACTCCAATCCACTCCTTTACACTGCATTCCACTCCACTCGACTCCAATCCATTCCATTTCATTCCATTCCATTCCATTTCATTCCATTCCACACTATTCTATTCTATTCCTTTCTTTCCACAAGTTCTCAATCTCTCACCCTGTCTGGATTGCAGTGGCAGTATATCATCTCACATTTTATTTCACCATTAAATTCCATTGCATTCCATTCCATTCCATTGCATTCCAATCCATTACATTACAGTCCGTTCTATTCAATATCATTCCATTCCGTTCTACTCCATTCCATTGCACTCCATTCTGATCCTTTCCATTCCATTCCATTCTCTTCCATTCCATTCCGTTACGTTCCATTCCATTCCATTCCATTCCATTCCATTCCATTCTATTCCTTTCTTTCAACAAGTTCTCAATCTGTCACCCAGGCTGGATTGCAGTTGCACAATATAATCTCATATATTATTTCACCGTTCCGTTAAATTCCATTCCATTCCATTCCATTCCATTCCATTCCATTCCATTCTGCTCCATAGCACTGCATTCCATTCCATTCCATTCCATTCCAATCCATTCCATTCTACCCTGTTCTATTCTATTCCTTTCTTTCAACAAGATCTAAAATTGTCACCCTGACAGGATTGCAGAGGCAGAATGTTACCTCACATTTTATTTCATGGTTCCATTCCATTCCATTCTATTCCATTCCATTCCATTCCGTTCCATTCTCTTCCATTCTATTTCATTCCATTCCGTTCCATTCCGTTCCATTGCACTCCATTCCTTTCCAATCCATTCCATTCCATTTCATCGCTTACCATTCCATTTCATTTCATTCCTTTCCATTCCATTCCATTCTACTCTATTCTATTCTATTCCTTTATTTCAGCAAGTTCGCAATCTGTCACCCTGGCTGGATTGCAGTGGCACAATGTTAGCTCACATTTTATTTCACCATTCCATTCCATTTCATTCAATTCCATTCCATTCCGTTCCATTCCGTTCTATTGCTCTCAATTCCATTCCATTCCATTCCATTCCATTCCATTCCATTCCATTCCATTCTATTCCATTCCATTCCATTCTATTTCATTCCATTCCATTCCATTCCATTCCATTTCATTCCATTCCATTCCATTCCACTCCAATCCACTCGACTCCATTCCATTCCATTCCTTTCCACACTTTTCTATTCTATTCCTTTCCTTCAACAAATTCTCAATCTGTCACCCTGTCTTTATTGCAGTGGCAGTATGTCAACTCACATTTTATTTCGCTGTTCTATTCCATTCCATTCCATTCCATTCCATTCCATTCCATTCCATTCCCTTCCATTTCATTCCATTCCATTCAATTCCGTTCCACTACACTCCATTCCATACCGTTCCATTCCATTCCATCCCATCCCATCCTATCCCATCCCATCCCATGCCATCCCATCTCACTCCATCCCATCTCATTTCATTCTACTCAATTCCGTTCCATTCCATTCCATTGACACTATTCTACTCTATTCCTTTCTTTCATCATGTTCTCAATCTGTCACACTGGCTGGATACCAGTGGCACAATGTCAGCCCTCATTTTATTTCACTGTTCCATTCCATTCCATTTCATTACATTCAATTCCATTCCATTCCGTTCCATTTCATTGCAATCCATTCCATTCCGTTCCATTGCACTCCATTCAATTCGATTCCATTAGATTCCTTTCCATTCCATTGCATTGCATTCCAAAATATTCTATTCTATTACTTTCTTTCAATTAGTTCTCCATCTGCCTGCCTTACTGGATTGCCATCTCATAATTTCTGCTCACAATTTATTTCACAGTTCCATTCCATTCCAATCCATTCCAATCCATTCCATTCCATTTCATTCCCTTATATTCCACTGCATTTCATTCCACTACATTCCGTTCCATTGCACTCCATTCTATTCGATTCCATTGCATTCAATTCCATTCCATTCCATGCCATTGCATTCCATTCCATTCCATTCCATTCCTTTCCACAGTTTTCTATGCTATTCCTTTCTTCCAACAAGTTCTCAATCTTTAACACTGGCTGGATTGCAGGGGCACAATGGCAGCTCACATTTTATTTTACCGTTCCAATCCATTCCATTCCATTTTGTTCAATTCCTTTCCATTCCATTCCATTCCTTTCCATTTCTTTCCATTCCATTCCGTTCACTTACATTCCATCCAAACCCAGCCCATCCTATTCAATTCCATTCCATTCCCTTCTATTCCATTCCATTTCATTCCAGTCGAATCCATTCCATTCCAATCCATTCAATTCCATTGAATTCCACTCCATTCCATTCCATTTCATTCCATTCCATTCCATTCCCTCCATTACACTTCATTCCATTCCATTCCATTCCGTTCCATTCCATTCCATTCCATTCCATTCCATTCCATTCCATTCCATTCCAGATCTTTCCAATCCGTTCCATTCCTTTCCATTTCAATCCATTCCATTCCATTCCATTCTATTCCTTTCTGGTCCATTCTATTCCATTCCATTGCATTCCACTCCATTCCTTTCCACACTATTCTATTGTATTACTTTCTTTCAACAAGTTCTCCATCTGTCACCCTGGTTGGAATGCAGTGGTACATTATCAGCTCACATTTTATTTCACAGTTCCATTTCATTCCATTCCATTCCATTCCATTCCATTCCATTGATTTCATTCCATTCTGTTCTATTCCTTTCCATTCCATTCCATTCCATTCCCTTCCACACTATTCTATTCAATTACTTTCTTTCAACTTGTTCTCCATCTATCACACTGGCTGGATTGCAGTGACACAATGTCAGCTCACATTTTATTTCAGTGTTTCATTCCACTCAATTCTATTGCATTCCATTCCATTTCAATCCATTACGTTCCATTACGTTCCATTGCACTCCATTCCATTCCATTCCATTCCATTCCATTCCATTCCAATCCATTCCATTCCATTCCGTTCCATTCCGTTCCACTTCAGTCCATTCCGTTCCATTACAATCCATTCCATTCCACCCTATTCTATTCTATTCCTTTCTTTCAACAAGTTCTCAATCTGTCACCCTGGCTGGATTGCAGTGGCACAATGGCAGCTCTCATTTTGTTTCACCGTTCCATTCCATTCTATTCCATTTCATTCCACTGCATTCCATTCCATTCCATTCCATTCCACTCCATTTTATTTCATTCCGTTCTGTTCCGTTCCATTGCTCTCCATTCCATTCTGTTCCATACCATTCCATTCCAACCCATGCTATTCCATTCCATACCGTTCAATTCCATTCTATTCCATTCAATTCCACAGCATTGTATTCTACTTCTTTCTTTCAACAAGTTCTCAATCTGTCACCCTGTCTGGATTGCAGTGGCAAAATGTCATCTCATGTTTTATTTCACCGTTCTATTCCATTCCATTTTATTCCTTTTCATTCCATTCCATTCAATTTCATTCCATTCCCTTCCATTCCGTTTCTTTGAATGCCATTCCATTCCATTCCATTCCATTCAATTGCACTCCATTCCATTCTGTTCCTTTTCATTCCATCCCATCCCATCGCATCACATAACATCATTTCCTATCCCATCCCTTCCCATCCCATTATATCCCATCGCATCCCATTCCATTCCATTCCATTCCATTAAATTCCATTCCACACTATTCTGTACTATTTTTTCTTTCTGCATTTTCTCAATCTGTCACCCTGGCTGAATTGAAGTGGCACAAGCTCAGCTCACATTTCATTTCACCATTCTATTCGATTCCATTCTATTCCATTCCATTCCAATTCATTCCATTCCATTCCATTCATTTCCATTCTATTCCACTCCATTCCATTCCATTTCTTTCCATTCCATTCCCTTCCATTCCATTCCTTTCTATTCCATTCAATTCCACTCCATTCCACACTACTCTCTTCTATTACTTTCTTCCAAAAATTTCTCAATCTGACACCCTAGCTGGATTGCAGTGGCTCAAAGTCAGGTCAAATTTTATTTCACCCTTCCATCAAATTGTATTCCATTCCATTCCGTTCCATTCCATTTCGTTCCATTCCATTCCATTCCATTCCAATCCATTCCATTCCATTCCATTCTTTCCATTCTATTCTGTTTTATTCCTTGGTTTCAAATTGTTCTCAATCACTCACTGGGCTGGATTGAGGTGTCACAATATCAGCTCATATTTTATTTCACCGTTGCATTCCATTCCATTAAATTAGATTACACTCCGTTTCATTTCATACCATTCCTTTCCATTCCGTTCCATTGCACTCCATTCCATTCCATCCCATCCCATCCCATCCCATCCCATCCCATCCCATCCCATTCCATCCCATCCCATCCCATTCCATTCTAATCAATTCCATTCCATTCCATTCCATTACGTTCCATTCCATTCCATTGACACTATTCTACTCTATTCCTTTCTTTCATCATGTTCTCAATCTGTCACCCTGCCTGGATACCAGTGGCACAATGTCAGCCCTCATTTTATTTCACTGTTCCATTCCATTCCATTTCATTCCATTCCATTCCATTCCATTCCATTCCATTTCATTGCAATCCGTTCCATTCTGTTCCATTGCACTCCATTCAATTCGATTCCATTAGATTCCATTCCATTGCATTCCAAAATATTCTATTCTATTCCTTTCTTTCAATTAGTTCTCCATCTGCCGGCCTTACTGGATTGCCGTCGCATAATTTCTGCTCATAATTTATTTCACCGTTCCATTTCACTCCATACCATTGCATTCCATTCAATTCCATTCCAATCCGTTCCATTCCATTCCTTTCCATTCCATTCTGTTTCATTCCGTTCCATTGCACTCCATTCCATTCTGTTCCATTCCATTCCATTCCATCCCATCCATTCCTGTTCCATTCCATTCAAGTGCTTTCCTTTCCATTCCATTTCATTCCACACTTTTCTATTCTATTCTATTCCTTTCTTTCAACAAGTTCTTAATCTGTCACCCTGGCTGGACTGCAGTGGCACAATATCAGCTCACATTTTATTTCACCATTCCATTCCATTTCATTCCATTCCATTCCATTCAATTCCATTCCATTCCATTCCATTACATTCCGATCCATTCCATTCCATTCCTATCCATTCCACACTATTTTATTCTATACCTTTATTTCAACTAGCTTTCAGTCTTTCACCATGACTGTATTGCAGTGGCAAAATGTCACCTCACGTTTCATTTCACTGCTCTGTTCCATTCTCTTCCATTCCATCCCAGTCCATTTCACTCCATTTCGTTCAATTGTACTCCTTTGCTTTCCATTCTGTTCCAATCCCTTCCATTCCATTCGTTTTCTTTCCTTTCCATTCCATTCCATTCCATTACCCTGCATTCCATTCCATTCCACTCCACGCCATTCCATTCCATTCCATTCCACTCCACTCCAATCTTCTCCAGTCCACTGGAGTCCATTCCAATCCATTGCATTCCTTTCCATTCTACTCCAGACAATTCTTGTCTATTCCTTTCTTTAAACAAAATCTCAATATGTCACCCAGGCTGGATTGCAGTGGCAAAATGTCAGCTCACATATTATTTCACCATTCCTTTCCATTCCATTCCATTCCATTCCATTCCATTCCATTCCATTCCATACCATACCATTACATTCCATTCCATTCCATTCCGTTCCATTTCACTCCATTCCTTTCCGTTCCATTCCATTCCATTACTTCCCAATGCAACCTGTTCCATTCCATTGCATTCCGTTCAATTCCATTACATTCCTTTCCATTCCCTTCCATTCTATTTCATTCTATTCCATTCCATTCCCTTCCAGCGCACTCCATTCCGTTTCATTCCGTTCCATTCCGTGCCATTCTATTCCATTCCATTCCATTTCATTACATTCCTTTCCATTCCATTGCATTACACTCCATTCCATTCCATTGCTTTTCGCTCCACTCCACTCCAATCCACTCCTTTACACTCCACTCCATTCCATTCCATTCCATTCCATTCCATTCCATTCCATTCCACTCCATTCCATTCCATTCCACACTATTCTATTCTATTCCTTTCTTTCAACAAGTTCTCCATCTGTCACCCTGTCTGGATTGCAGTGGCTGTATATCATCTCACATTGTATTTCACCATTAAATTCCATTCCATTCCATTCCAATCCATTCCATTGCTGTCCGTTCTATTCAATGTCATTCCATTCCGTTCTACTCCGTTCCATTGCACTCCATTCCGATCCTTTCCATTCCATTCCATTCTGTTCCATTCCATTCCATTCCATTCCATTCCATTCCATTCCATTCTATTCCTTTCTTTCAACAAGTTCTCAACCTGCCACCCAGGCTGGATTGCAGTGGCACAATATATTCTCACATTTTATTTCACCGTTCCATTAAATTCCATTCCATTCCATTCTATTCCATTCCATTCCATTCCATTCCATTCTGCTCCATAGCACTGCATTCCATTCCATTCCATTCCATTCCAATCCACTCCATTCTACCCTGTTCTATTCTATTCCTTTCTTTCAACAAAATCTCAAATTGTCACCCTGGCAGGATTGCAGAAGCAGAATGTTACCTCACATTTTATTTCATGGTTTCATTCCATTCCATTCCATTCTATTCCATTCCATTCCATTCCGTTCCATTCTCTTCCATTCTATTTCATTCCATTCTGTTCCATTCCGTTCCATTGCACTCCATTCCTTTCCATTCCATTCCATTCCATTTCATCGCTTACCATACCATTCCAGTTCATTCCTTTCCATTCCATTCCATTCTACACTATTATATTCTATTCTTTTCTTCCAACAGTTCCTCATTCTGTCACCCTGTCTGGATTGCAGTGGCACAATGTTAGCTCATATTTTATTACACCATTCCATTCTATTTCATTCAATTCCAATCCATTCCATTTCATTCCATTCCGTTCCATTCCGTTCTATTGCTCTAAATTCCATTCCATTCCATTCCATTCCATTCCATTCCATTCCATTCCATTCCATTGCATTCCATTCCATTTCATTTCATTCCATTCCATTCCATTCCACTCCAATCCACTCGACTCCATTCCTTTCCATTCCATTCCATTCCACACTATTCTATTCTATTCGTTTCCTTCATCAAATTCTCAATCTGTCACCCTGTATTTATTGCAGTGGCAGTAAGTCAACTCACATTTTATTTCGTTGTTCTATTGCAGTCCATTCCATTCCATTCCATTCCATTCAATTCCGCTCCATTGCACTCCATTCCATACCATTCCATTCCATTCCATCCCATCCCATCCCATCCCATCCCATCCCATCCCATCCCATTCCATCCCATCCCATCCCATTCCATTCTAATCAATTCCATTCCATTCCATTCCGTTCCATTCCATTCCATTGACACTATTCTACTCTATTCCTTTCTTTCATCAAGTTCTCAATCTGTCACCCTGACTGGATACCAGTGGCACAATGTCAGCCTTCATTTTATTTCACTGTTCCATTCCATTCCATTTCATTACATTCAATTCCATTCCATTCCGTTCCATTTCATTGCAATCCATTCCATTCCGTTCCATTGCACTCCATTCCATTCGATTCCATGAGATTCCATGCCATTCCATTGCATTGCATTCCACAATATTCTATTCTATTCCTTTCTTTCAATTAGTTCTCCATCTGCCTGCCTTACTGGATTGCAGTGGCATAATTTCTGCTCACAATTTATTTCACGGTTCCATTCCATTCCAATCCATTCCATTCCATTTCATTCCTTTATATTCCATTCCATTTCATTACACTCCATTCCGTTCCATTGCACTCCATTCTATTCGATTCCATTCCATTCCATTGTATTCAGTTCCATTCCATTCAATGCCATTGCATTCAATTCCATTCCATTCAATTCCATTCAATTCCTTTCCACAGTTTTCTATTCTATTCCTTTCTTCCAACAAGTTCTCAATCTTTAACACTGGCTGGATTGCCGGGGCACAATGGCAGCTCACATTTTATTTTACCGTTCCATTCCATTCCATTCCATTTTGTTCCATTCCTTTCCATTCCTTTCCATTTCTTTCCATTCCATTCAATTCACATCCATTCCATCCAAACCCAGGCCATCCCATTCCATTCCATTCCATTCCACTCCATTCCATTCCATTCCATCCCATTCCATCCCATTCCATTCCATTCCATTCCATACCATTCCATTCCATTCCATTCCATTCCATTCCATTCCATTAGACACTATTCTATTCTATTCCTTTGTTTAAAGAAGTTCTCAATCTGACACCGTGGCTGGATAACAGTGGCATTATGTCAGCTCACATTTTATTTCACTGTTCTATTCCATTCCATTCCATTCCATTCCATTCCATTCCATTCCATTCCATTCCATTCCTTTCCATTCCATTCCATTCCTTTCCATTACAATCCATTCCATTGCATTCCTTTCCATAATATTCTATTGTATTCCTTTCTTTCAACAAGATCTCAGTCTGTCACCCTTGCTGGATTGCAGTGGCACAATGTCAGCTTACATTTTATTTCACTGTTCCATTCCATTCCATTCCGTTCCGTTACGTTCCATTCCATTTCTTTCCATTCCATTCCATTCCATTCCATTCCATTCATTTCACTGCTTTACGTTCCATTCGGTTCCATTGCAGTCCATTCCGTTCCATTCCATTCCATTCTATTCCATTGCATTTCATTCTCTTCCATTCCATTCCTTTCCATCCCATTCCATCCCATTCCATTGTATTCCATTGCGTTCTCTTCCATTCCACTTCATTCTGTTCCATTCCGTTTTGTTCCATTCCATTCCATTCCATTCCATTCCATTCCATTCCATTCCGTTCCATTCCGTTCCATTCCTTTCTTTCAACAAGTTCTCTATCTGTCACCCTGGCTAGATTTCAGTGTCATAATATCTGCTTATATTTTATTTCACCGATCCATTCCATTCCATTCCATTCCATTCCATTCCATTCCATTCCATTCCATTCTATTTCATTCAATTCTGTTACATACCATTCCATTGCACCCCATTCCGTTCTGTTCCATTCCATTCCATTCCATTCCATTCCATTCCATTCCATTCCATTCCATTTCGTTCCATTCCATTCCACTCCATTCCACTCCTCTAGACGTCAGTCCACTCAAATCCACTCCATTCCACTCCATTCCATTCCGTTCCATTCCATTCCACACTATTTTTTTCTATTCCTTTCATTAAATATTTCTCGATCTGTCTCCCTGGCTGGATTGCAGTGGGACAATGTCAGCTCTCATTTTATTTCACCGTTCCTTTCCATTCCACTCCATTCCATCCCATCCCATTCCATTCCATTCCACACTATTCTATTCTATTGCTTTCTTTCTAAAAGTCGTCAATCTGTCACCCTGGCTGGATTGCAGTGTCACAATGTCAGCTTACATTTTATTTCACCGTTCCATTCCACTCCAAACCATTGCATTCCATTCAATTCCATTCCAATCCGTTCCATTCCATTCCTTTCCATTCCATTCTGTTTCATTCCATTCCATTGCACTCCATTCCATTCTGTTCCATTCTATTCCATTCCATCCCATCCATTCCTGTTTCATTCCATTCAAGTGCTTTCCTTTCCATTCCATTTCATTCCACACTATTCTATTCTATTCTATTCTATTCTATTCTATTCTATTCTATTCCTTTCTTTCAACAAGTTCTCAATCTGTCACCCTGGCTGGACTGCAGTGGCACAATATCAGCTCACATTTTATTTCACTATTCCATTCCATTTCATTCCATTCCATTCCATTGAATTCAATTCCATTCCATTCCATTACATTCCGATCCATTCCATTCCATTCCTATCCATTCCACACTATTTTATTCTATACCTTTATTTCAACTAGCTCTCAGTCTTTCACCATGACTGTATTGAAGTGGCAAAATGTCACCTCACGTTTTATTTCACTGCTCCATTCCATTCTCTTCCATTCCATTCCATTCCATCCCAGTCCATTTCATTCCATTTCGTTCAATTGTACTCCTTTGCTTTCCGTTCCGTTACAATCCCTTCCATTCCATTCGTTTTCTTTCCTTTCCATTCCATTCCATTCCATTACCCTGCATTCCATTCCATTCCACTCCACGCCATTCCATTCAATTCCATTCCACTCCACTCCACTCCAATCTTCTCCAGTCCACTGGAGTCCATTCCAATCCATTGCATTCCTTTCCATTCTATTCCAGACAATTCTTGTCTATTCCTTGTCTTTAACAATTTCTCAATATGTCACCCAGGCTGGATTGCAGTGGCAAAATGTCAGCTCACATTTTATTTCACCATTCCATTCCATTTCATTCCATTCCATTCCATACCATTCCTTTCCTTTCCATCCCATACTATTCCAATCCATTTCATTCCATTCCATTCCATTCCGTTCCATTTCACTCCATTCCTTTCCGTTCCATTCCATTCCATTGCTTCCCAATCCAACCAGTTCCATTCCATTGCATTCCATTCAATTCCATTTCATTCCATTCCATTCCCTTCCATTCCATTCCATTCCATTCCATTCCATTCCGTTACATTCCCTTCCAGCGCACTCCATTCCGTTCCATTCCGTTCCATTCCATTCCATTCCATTCTATTCTATTCCGTTCCATTCCATTTCATTACATTCCTTTCCATTCCGTTCCATTACACTCCATTCCATTCCATTCCTTTTCACTCCACTCCACTCCAATCCACTCCTTTACACTGCATTCCACTCCACTCGACTCCAATCCATTCCATTTCATTCCATTCCATTCCATTTCATTCCATTCCACACTATTCTATTCTATTCCTTTCTTTCCACAAGTTCTCAATCTCTCACCCTGTCTGGATTGCAGTGGCAGTATATCATCTCACATTTTATTTCACCATTAAATTCCATTGCATTCCATTCCATTCCATTGCATTCCAATCCATTACATTACAGTCCGTTCTATTCAATATCATTCCATTCCGTTCTACTCCATTCCATTGCACTCCATTCTGATCCTTTCCATTCCATTCCATTCTCTTCCATTCCATTCCGTTACGTTCCATTCCATTCCATTCCATTCCATTCCATTCCATTCCATTCTATTCCTTTCTTTCAACAAGTTCTCAATCTGTCACCCAGGCTGGATTGCAGTTGCACAATATAATCTCATATATTATTTCACCGTTCCGTTAAATTCCATTCCATTCCATTCCATTCCATTCCATTCCATTCCATTCTGCTCCATAGCACTGCATTCCATTCCATTCCATTCCATTCCAATCCATTCCATTCTACCCTGTTCTATTCTATTCCTTTCTTTCAACAAGATCTAAAATTGTCACCCTGACAGGATTGCAGAGGCAGAATGTTACCTCACATTTTATTTCATGGTTCCATTCCATTCCATTCTATTCCATTCCATTCCATTCCGTTCCATTCTCTTCCATTCTATTTCATTCCATTCCGTTCCATTCCGTTCCATTGCACTCCATTCCTTTCCAATCCATTCCATTCCATTTCATCGCTTACCATTCCATTTCATTTCATTCCTTTCCATTCCATTCCATTCTACTCTATTCTATTCTATTCCTTTATTTCAGCAAGTTCGCAATCTGTCACCCTGGCTGGATTGCAGTGGCACAATGTTAGCTCACATTTTATTTCACCATTCCATTCCATTTCATTCAATTCCATTCCATTCCGTTCCATTCCGTTCTATTGCTCTCAATTCCATTCCATTCCATTCCATTCCATTCCATTCTATTCCATTCCATTCCATTCTATTTCATTCCATTCCATTCCATTCCATTCCATTTCATTCCATTCCATTCCATTCCACTCCAATCCACTCGACTCCATTCCATTCCATTCCTTTCCACACTTTTCTATTCTATTCCTTTCCTTCAACAAATTCTCAATCTGTCACCCTGTCTTTATTGCAGTGGCAGTATGTCAACTCACATTTTATTTCGCTGTTCTATTCCATTCCATTCCATTCCATTCCATTCCATTCCATTCCATTCCCTTCCATTTCATTCCATTCCATTCAATTCCGTTCCACTACACTCCATTCCATACCGTTCCATTCCATTCCATCCCATCCCATCCTATCCCATCCCATCCCATGCCATCCCATCTCACTCCATCCCATCTCATTTCATTCTACTCAATTCCGTTCCATTCCATTCCATTGACACTATTCTACTCTATTCCTTTCTTTCATCATGTTCTCAATCTGTCACACTGGCTGGATACCAGTGGCACAATGTCAGCCCTCATTTTATTTCACTGTTCCATTCCATTCCATTTCATTACATTCAATTCCATTCCATTCCGTTCCATTTCATTGCAATCCATTCCATTCCGTTCCATTGCACTCCATTCAATTCGATTCCATTAGATTCCTTTCCATTCCATTGCATTGCATTCCAAAATATTCTATTCTATTACTTTCTTTCAATTAGTTCTCCATCTGCCTGCCTTACTGGATTGCCATCTCATAATTTCTGCTCACAATTTATTTCACAGTTCCATTCCATTCCAATCCATTCCAATCCATTCCATTCCATTTCATTCCCTTATATTCCACTGCATTTCATTCCACTACATTCCGTTCCATTGCACTCCATTCTATTCGATTCCATTGCATTCCATTGCATTCAATTCCATTCCATTCCATGCCATTGCATTCCATTCCATTCCATTCCATTCCTTTCCACAGTTTTCTATGCTATTCCTTTCTTCCAACAAGTTCTCAATCTTTAACACTGGCTGGATTGCAGGGGCACAATGGCAGCTCACATTTTATTTTACCGTTCCAATCCATTCCATTCCATTTTGTTCAATTCCTTTCCATTCCATTCCATTCCTTTCCATTTCTTTCCATTCCATTCCGTTCACTTACATTCCATCCAAACCCAGCCCATCCTATTCCATTCCATTCCATTCCATTCCATTCCATTCCATTCCATTCCATTCCATTCCATTCCATCCCATTCCATCCCATTCCATCCCATTCCATCCCATTCCATTCCATTACACACTATTCTATTCTATTCTATTCCTTTGTTTAAACAAGTTCTCAATCTGACACCGTGGGTGGATTACAGTGGCATTCTGTCAGCTCACATTTTATTTCACTGTTCTATTCCATTCCATTACATTACATCCCTTTACATTCCATTCCCTTCCATTCCATTACAATCCATTCCATTGCATTCCTTTCCATACTATTCTATTGTATTCCTTTCTTTCAACAAGATCTCAGTCTGTCACCCTTGCTGGATTTCAGTGGCACAATGTCAGCTTACATTTTATTTCACTGTTCATTCCATTCTATTCCATTCCATTCCATTCCATTCCATTCCATTCCATTCCATTCCATTCCATTCATTTCATTGCTTTACGTTCCATTCGGTTCCATTGCAGTCCATTCCGTTCCATTCCATTCCATTCTATTGCATTTCATTTCATTCTATTCCGTTCCATTCCTTTCCATTCCATTCCATCCCATTCCATTGTATTCCATTGCGTTCTGTTCCATTCCACTTCATTCTGTTCCATTGCGTTTTGTTCCATTAAATTCCATTCCATTCCATTCCATTCCATTCCATTCCATTCCATTCCATTCCATTCTATTCCATTCTGTTCCATTCCATTCCATTCCTTTCTTTCAACAAGTTCTCTATCTGTCACCCTGGCTAGATTTCAGTGTCATAATATCAGCTTACATTTTATTTCACCGATCCATTCCATTCCATTCCATTCTATTTCATTCAATTCTGTTACATTCCATTCCATTGCAATCCACTCCGTTCCATTCCATTCCATTTCGTTCCATTCTATTCCACTCCATTCCACTCCACTAGAGGTCAGTCCACTCAAATCCATTCCATTCCACTCCATTCCATTCCGTTCCATTCCATTGCACACTATTCTTTTCTATTCCTTTCATTAAATATTTCTCGATCTTTCTCCCTGGCTGCATTGCAGTGGCACAATATCAGCTCTCATTTTATTGCACCATTCCTTTCCATTCCACTCCATTCCGTCCATCCCATTCCATTCCATTCCATTCCATTCCACACTATTCTATTCTATTGCTTTCTTTCTAAAAGTCGTCAATCTGTCACCCTGGCTGGATTGCAGTGGCACAATATCAGCTTACATTTTATTTCACCGTTCCATTCCACTCCATACCATTCCATTCCATTCAATTCCATTCCAATCCATTCCATTCCATTCCTTTCCATTCCATTCTGTTTTATTCCGTTCCATTGCACTCCATTCCATTCCGTTCCATTCCATTCCATTCCTTTCCATTTCTTTCCATTCCATTCCGTTCACTTCCATTCCATCCAAACCCAGCCCATCCTATTCCATTCCATTCCATTCCATTCCATTCCATTCCATTCCATTCCATTGCATTCCATTCCATTTCATTCCTATCCATTCCATTCCATTGCATTCCATTCCATTCCATTCCATTCCATCCCATTCCATCCCATTCCATCCCACTCCATTTCATTACACACTATTCTATTCTATTCCTTTGTTTAAACAAGTTCTCAATCTGACACCGTGGGTGGATTACAGTGGCATTCTGTCAGCTCACATTTTATTTCACTGTTCTGTTCCATTCCATTCCATTCCATTCCATTCCATTCCATTCCATTCCATTCCTTTCCATTCCATTCCGTTCCATTCCATTACAATCCATTCCATTGCATTCCTTTCCATAATATTCTATTGTATTGCTTTATTTCAACAAGATCGCAGTCTGTCACCCTTGCTGGATTTCAGTGGCACAATGTCAGCTTACATTTTATTTCACTGTTCCATTCCATTCTATTCCATTCCATTCTATTCCATGCATTTCATTGCTTTACGTTCCATTCGGTTCCATTGCAGTCCACTCCGTTCCATTACATTCCATTCTATTCCATTGCATTTCATTCTATTCTGTTCCATTCCTTTCCATTCCATTCCATCCCATTCCATTATATTCTATTGCGTTCTGTTCCACTGCACTTCATTCTGTTCCATTCCGTTTTGTTCCATTCCATTCCATTCCATTCCACTCCATTCCATTTCATTCCATTCCATTCCATTCCATTCCGTTCCATTACTTTCTTTCAACAAGTTCTCTATCTGTCACCCTGGCTAGATTTCAGTGTCATAATATCAGCTTATATTTTATTTCACCGATCCATTCCATTCCATTCCATTCTATTGCATTCAATTCTGTTTCATACCATTCCATTGCACCCCATTCCGTTCCATTCCATTCCATTCCAATCCATTCCATTTCGTTCCATTCCTTTCCAATCCATTCCACTCCACTAGACTTCAGTCCACTCGAATCCACTCCATTCCACTCCATTCCATTCTGTTCCATTCCATTCCACACTATTCTTTTCTATTCCTTTCATTAAATATTTCTCGATCTGTCTCCCTGGCTGGATTGCAGTGGGACAATATCAGCTCTCATTTTATTTCACCGTTCCTTTCCATTCCACTCCATTCCATCCCATCCCATTCCATTCCATTCCACACTATTCTATTCTATTGCTTTCTTTCTAAAAGTCGTCAATCTGTCACCCTGGCTGGATTGCAGTGTCACAATGTCAGCTTACATTTTATTTCACCGTTCCATTCCACTCCATACCATTGCATTCCATTCAATTCCATTCCAATCCTTTCCATTCCATTCCTTTCCATTCCATTCTGTTTCATTCCGTTCCATTGCACTCCATTCCATTCTGTTCCATTCCATTCCATTCCATCCCATCCATTCCTGTTCCATTCCATTCAAGTGCTTTCCTTTCCATTCCATTTAATTCCACACTATTCTATTCTATTCTATTTCTTTCTTTCAACAAGTTCTCAATCTGTCACCCTGGCTGGACTGCAGTGGCACAATATCAGCTCACATTTTATTTCACTATTCCATTCCATTTCATTCCATTCCATTCCATTGAATTCAATTCCATTCCATAACATTCCGATCCATTCCATTCCATTCCTATCCATTCCACACTATTTTATTCTATACCTTTATTTCAACTAGCTTTCAGTCTTTCACCATGACTCTATTGCAGTGGCAAAATGTCACCTCACGTTTTATTTCACTGCTCCGTTCCATTCTCTTCCATTCCATTCCAATCCATCCCAGTCCATTTCACTCCATTTCGTTCAATTGTACTCCTTTGCTTTCCATTCCATTCCAATCCCTTCCATTCCATTCTTTTTCTCTCCTTTCCATTCCATTCCATTTCATTACCCTGCATTCCATTCCATTCCACTCCACACCATTCCATTCCATTCCATTCCACTCCACTCCACTCCAATCTTCTCCACTCCACTGGAGTCCATTCCAATCCATTGCATTCCTTTCCATTCTACTCCAGACAATTCTTGTCTATTCCTTTCTTTAAACAAATTCTCAATATGTCACCCAGGCTGAATTGCATGGGCAAAATGTCAGCTCACATTTTATTTCACCCTTCCATTCCATTCCATTCCATTCCATTCCATTCCATTCCATTCCATCCCATACCATTACATTCCATTTCGTTCCATTCCATTCCATTCCGTTCCATTTCACTCCATTCCTTTCCGTTCCATTCCATTCCATTACTTCCCAATCCAACCTGTTCCATTCCATTGCATTCCGTTCAATTCCATTTCATTCCATGCCATTCCCTTCCATTCTATTTCATTCCATTCCATTACATTCCCTTCCAGCGCACTCCATTCCGTTTCATTCCGTTCCATTCCCTGCCATTCTATTCCATTCCATTCCATTTCATTACATTCCTTTCCATTCCGTTGCATTACACTCCATTCCATTCCATTGCTTTTCGCTAAACTCCACTCCAATCCACTCCTTTACACTCCACTCCATTCCATTCCATTCTATTCCATTCCATTCCATTCCATTCCATTCCATTCCATTCCATTCCACACTATTCGATTCTTTTCCTTTCTTTCAACAAGTTCTCCATCTGTCACCCTGTCTGGATTGCAGTGGCTGTATATCATCTCACATTTTATTTCAGCATTAAATTCCATTCCATTCCATTCCATTCCATTCCATTCCAATCCATTCCATTGCTGTCCGTTGTATTCAATGTCATTCCATTCCGTTCTACTCCGTTCCATTGCACTCCATTCCGATCCTTTCCATTCCATTCCATTCTGTTCCATTCCATTCTATTCCATTCCATTCCATTCCATTCCATTCTATTCCTTTCTTTCAACAAGTTCTCAACCTGCCACCCAGGCTGGATTGCAGTGGCACAATGTAATCTCACATTTTATTTCACCGTTCCATTAAATTCCATTCCATTCCATTCTATTCCATTCCATTCCATTCCGTTCCATTCTGCTCCATAGCACTGCATTCCATTCCATTCCGTTCCAATCCATTCCATTCTACCCTGTTCTATTCTATTCCTTTCTTTCAACAAGATCTCTAATTGTCACCCTGGCAGGATTGCAGAAGCAGAATGTTACCTCACATTTTATTTCATGGTTTCATTCCATTCCATTCCATTCTATTCCATTCCATTCCATTCCGTTCCATTCTCTTCCATTCTATTTCATTCCATTCCGTTCCATTCCGTTCCATTGCACTCCATTCCTTTCCATTCCATTCCATTCCATTTCATCGCTTACCATACCATTCCATTTCATTCCTTTCCATTCCATTCCATTCTACACTATTATATTCTATTCTTTTCTTCCAACAATTCCTCATTCTGTCACCCTGGCTGGATTGCAGTGGCACAATGTTAGCTCATATATTATTACACCATTCCATTCTATTTCATTCAATTCCAATCCATTCCATTTCATTCCATTCCGTTCTATTCCGTTCTATTGCTCTAAATTTCATTCCATTCCATTCCATCCCATCCATTCCTGTTCCATTCCATTCAAGTGCTTTCCTTTCCATTCCATTTCATTCCACACTATTCTATTCTATTCTATTCCTTTCTTTTAACAAGTTCTCAATCTGTCACCCTGGCTGGACTGCAGTTGCACAATATCAGCTCACATTTTATTTCACCATTCCATTCCATTTCATTCCATTCCATTCCATTCAATTCCATTCCATTCCATTCCATTCCATTCAATTCCATTCCATTCCATTCCATTCCATTCCATTCCGATCCATTCCATTCCATTCCTATCCATTCCACACTATTTTATTCTATACCTTTATTTCAACTAGCTTTCAGTCTTTCACCATGACTCTATTGCAGTGGCAAAATGTCACCTCACGTTTTATTTCACTGCTCCATTCCATTCTCTTCCATTCCATTCCATTCCATCCCAGTCCATTTCACTCCATTTCGTTCAATTGTACTCCTTTGCTTTCCATTCTTTTCCAATCCCTTCCATTCCATTCGTTTTCTTTCCTTTCCATTCCATTCCATTCCATTACCCTGCATTCCATTCCATTCCACTCCACGCCATTCCATTCCATTCCATTCCACTCCACTCCACTACAATCTTCTCCAGTCCACTGGAGTCCATTCCAATCCATTGCATTCCTTTCCATTCTACTCCAGACAATTCTTGTCTATTCCTTTCTTTAAACAAATTCTCAGTATGTCACCCAGGCTGGATTGCAGTGTCAAAATGTCAGCTCACATTTTATTTCACCATTCCTTTCCATTCCATTCCATTCCATTCCATTCCATTCCATCCCATACCATTCCATTCCATTTCATTCCATTCCATTCCATTCCGTTCCATTTCACTCCATTCCTTTCCGTTCCATTAAATTCCATTACTTCCCAATCCAACCTGTTCCATTCCATTGCATTCCGTTGAATTCCATCTCATTCCATTCCATTCCCTTCCATTCTATTTCATTCCATTCCATTACATTCCCTTCCAGCGCACTCCATTCCGTTTCATTCCGTTCCATTCCCTGACATTCTATTCCATTCCATTCCATTTCATTACATTCCTTTCCATTCCGTTGCATTACACTCCATTCCATTGCATTGCTTTTCGCTCCACTCCACTCCAATCCACTCCTTTACACTCCACTCCATTCCATTCCATTCCATTCCATTCCATTCCATTCCATTCCATTCCATTCCATTCCACACTATTCTGTTCTATTCCTTTCTTTCAACAAGTTCTCCATCTTTCACCCTGTCTGGATTGCAGTGGCTGTATATCATCTCACATTTTATTTCACCATTAAATTACATTCCATTCCATTCCATTCCATTCAAATCCATTCCATTGCTGTCCGTTCTATTCAATGTCATTCCATTCCGTTCTACTCCGTTCCATTGCACTCCATTCCGATCCTTTCCATTCCATTCCATTCTGTTCCATTCCATTCCATTCCATTCTATTCCATTCATTCTATTCCTTTCTTTCAACAAGGTCTCAACCTGCCACCCAGGCTGGATTGCAGTGGCACAATGTAATCTCACATTTTATTTCACCATTCTATTAAATTCCATTCCATTCCATTCTATTCCATTCCATTCCATTCCTTTCCATTCTGCTCCATAGCACTGCATTCCATTCCATTCCATTCCATTCCAATCCATCCCATTCTACCCTGTTCTATTCTATTCCTTTCTTTCAACAAGATCTCAAATTGTCACCCTGGCAGGATTGCAGAAGCAGAATGTTACTTCACATTTTATTTCATGGTTTCATTCCATTCCATTCCATTCTATTCCATTCCATTCCATTCCGTTCCATTCTCTTCCATTCTATTTCATTCCATTCCGTTCCATTCCGTTCCATTGCACTCCATTCCTTTCCATTCCATTCCATTCCATTTCCACGCTTACCATACAATTCCATTTCATTCCTTTCCATTCCATTCCATTCTACACTATTATATTCTATTCTTTTCTTCCCACAATTCCTCATTCTGTCACCCTGGCTGGATTGCAGTGGCACAATGTTAGCTCACATATTATTACACCATTCCATTCTATTTCATTCAATTCCAATCCATTCCATTTCATTCCATTCCGTTCCATTCCGTTCTATTGCTCTAAATTCCATTCCATTCCATTCCATTCCATTCCATTCCATTCCATTCCATTTCATTCCATTCCATTCCATTCCACTCCAATCCACTCGACTCCATTCCATTCCATTCCATTCCATTCCACACTATTCTATTCTATTCGTTTCCTTCAACAAATTCTCAATCTGTCACTCTGTCTTTATTGCAGTGGCAGTATGTCAACTCACATTTTATTTCGTTGTTCTATTCCAGTCCATTCCATTCCATTCCATTCCCTTCCATTTCATTCCATTCCATTCAATTCCGCTCCATTGCACTCCATTCCATACCATTCCATTCCATTCCATCCCATCCCATCCCATCCCATCCCATCCCATCCCATCCCATCCCATTCCATCCCATCCCATCCCATTCCATTCTAATCAATTCCATTCCATTCCATTCCATTCCGTTCCATTCCATTCCATTGACACTATTCTACTCTATTCCTTTCTTTCATCAAGTTCTCAATCTGTCACCCTGGCTGGATACCAGTGGCACAATGTCAGCCTTCATTTTATTTCACTGTTCCATTCCATTCCATTTCATTACATTCAATTCCATTCCATTCCGTTCCATTTCATTGCAATCCATTCCATTCCTTTCCATTGCACTCCATTCCATTCGATTCCATGAGATTCCATGCCATTCCATTGCATTGCATTCCACAATATTCTATTCTATTCCTTTCTTTCAATTAGTTCTCCATCTGCTAGCCTTACTGGATTGCAGTGGCATAATTTCTGCTCACAATTTATTTCACAGTTCCATTCCATTCCAATCCATTCCATTCCATTTCATTCCTTTATATTCCATTCCATTTCATTACACTCCATTCCGTTCCATTGCACTCCATTCTATTCGATTCCATTCCATTCCATTGTATTCAGTTCCATTCCATTCAATGCCATTGCATTCAATTCCATTCCATTCAATTCCATTGAATTCCTTTCCACAGTTTTCTATTCTATTCCTTTCTTCCAACAAGTTCTAAATTTTTAACACTGGCTGGATTGCCGGAGCACAATGGCAGCTCACATTTTATTTTACCGTTCCATTCCATTCCATTCCATTTTGTTCGATTCCTTTCCATTCCTTTCCATTCCTTTCCATTTCTTTCCATTCCATTACATTCACTTCCATTCCATCCAAACCCAGGCCATCCCATTCCATTCCATTCCATTCCACTGCATTCCATTCCATTCCATCCCATTCCATCCCATTCCATTCCATTCCATTCCATTAGACACTATTCTATTTTATTCCTTTGTTTAAAGAAGTTCTCAATCTGACACCGTGGCTGGATAACAGTGGCATTATGTCAGCTCACATTTTATTTCACTGTTCTATTCCATTCCATTCCATTCCATTCCATTCCTTTCCATTCCATTCCGTTCCTTTCCATTACAATCCATTCCATTGCATTCCTTTCCATAATATTCTATTGTATTCCTTTCTTTCAACAAGATCTCAGTCTGTCACCCTTGCTGGATTGCAGTGGCACAATGTCAGCTTACATTTTATTTCACTGTTCCATTCCATTCCATTCCGTTCCGTTACGTTCCATTCCATTTCTTTCCATTCCATTCCATTCCATTCATTTCACTGCTTTACGTTCCATTCGGTTCCATTGCAGTCCATTCCGTTCCATTCCATTCCATTCTATTCCATTGCATTTCATTCTCTTCCATTCCATTCCTTTCCATTCCATTCCATCCCATTCCATTGTATTCCATTGCGTTCTCTTACATTCCACTTCATTCTGTTCCATTCCGTTTTGTTCCATTCCATTCCATTCCATTCCGTTCCATTCCGTTCCATTCCTTTCTTTCAACAAGTTCTCTATCTGTCACCCTGGCTAGATTTCAGTGTCATAATATCAGCTTATATTTTATTTCACCGATCCATTCCATTCCATTCCATTCCATTCCATTCCATTCCATTCCATTCTATTTCATTCAATTCTGTTACATACCATTCCATTGCACCCCATTCCGTTCCGTTCCATTCCATTCCATTCCATTCCATTCCATTCCATTCCATTCCATTTCGTTCCATTCCTTTCCATTCCATTCCACTCCTCTAGACGTTAGTCCACTCAAATCCACTCCATTCCACTCCATTATATTCCGTTCCATTCCATTCCACACTATTTTTTTCTATTCCTTTCATTAAATATTTCTCGATCTGTCTCCCTGGCTGGATTGCAGTGGGACAATGTCAGCTCTCATTTTATTTCACCGTTCCTTTCCATTCCACTCCATTCCATCCCATCCCATTCCATTCCATTCCACACTATTCTATTCTATTGCTTTCTTTCTAAAAGTCGTCAATCTGTCACCCTGGCTGGATTGCAGTGTCACAATGTCAGCTTACATTTTATTTCACCATTCCATTCCACTCCATACCATTGCATTCCATTCAATTCCATTCCAATCCTTTCCATTCCATTCCTTTCCATTCCATTCTGTTTCATTCCGTTCCATTGCACTCCATTCCATTCTGTTCCATTCCATTCCATTCCATCCCATCCATTCCTGTTCCATTCCATTCAAGTGCTTTCCTTTCCATTCCATTTCATTCCACACTATTCTATTCTATTCTATTCCTTTCTTTCAACAAGTTCTCAATCTGTCACCCTGGCTGGACTGCAGTGGCACAATATCAGCTCACATTTTATTTCACCATTCCATTCCATTTCATTCCATTCCATTCCATTGAATTCAATTCCATTCCATTCCATTACATTCCGATCCGTTCCATTCCATTCCTATCCATTCCACACTATTTTATTCTATACCTTTATTTCAACTAGCTTTCAGTCTTTCACCATGACTGTATTGAAGTGGCAAAATGTCACCTCACGTTTTATTTCACTGCTCCATTCCATTCTCTTCCATTCCATTCCATTCCATCCCAGTCCATTTCATTCCATTTCGTTCAATTGTACTCCTTTGCTTTCCATTCCGTTCCAATCCCTTCCATTCCATTCGTTTTCTTTCCTTTCCATTCCATTCCATTCCATTACCCTGCATTCCATTCCATTCCACTCTACGCCATTCCATTCAATTCCATTCCACTCCACTCCACTCCAATCTTCTCCAGTCCACTGGAGTCCATTCCAATCCATTGCATTCCTTTCCATTCTATTCCAGACAATTCTTGTCTATTCCTTGTCTTTAACAAGTTCTCAATATGTCACCCAGGCTGGATTGCAGTGGCAAAATGTCAGCTCACATTTTATTTCACCATTCCTTTCCATTCCATTCCATTTCATTCCATTCCATTCCATTCCATTCCATTTCATTCCATTCCATTCCATTCCATTCCATTTCATTCCATTCCATTCCATTCCATTCCATTCCTTTCCATCCCATACTATTCCATTCCATTTCATTCCATTCCTTTCCATTCCGTTCCATTTCACTCCATTCCTTTCCGTTCCATTCCATTCCATTGCTTCCCAATCCAACCAGTTCCATTCCATTGCATTCCGTTCAATTCCATTTCATTCCATTCCATTCCCTTCCATTCCATTCCATTCCATTCCGTTACATTCCCTTCCAGCGCACTCCATTCCGTTCCATTCCGTTCGATTCCATTCCATTCCATTCTATTCCGTTCCATTCCATTTCATTACATTCCTTTCCATTCCGTTCCATTACACTCCATTCCATTCCATTCCTTTTCACTCCACTCTACTCCAATCCACTCCTTTACACTGCATTCCACTCCACTCGACTCCAATACACTCCATTCCATTCCATTCCATTCCATTCCATTCCATTCCATTCCATTCCACACTATTCTCTTCTATTCCTTTCTTTCCACAAGTTCTCAATCTCTCACCCTGTCTGGATTGCAGTGGCAGTATATCATCTCACATTTTATTTCACCATTAAATTCCATTCCATTCCATTCCATTCCATTCCATTCCATTCCATTGCATTCCAATCCATTCCATTACAGTACGTTCTATTCAATGTCATTCCATTCCGTTCTACTCCATTCCATTGCACTCCATTCTGATCCTTTCCATTGCATTCCATTCTGTTCCATTCCATTCCGTTCCGTTCCATTCCATTCCATTCCATTCCATTCCATTCCATTCCATTCTATTCCCTTCTTTCAACAAGTTCTCAATCTGTCACCCAGGCTGGATTGCAGTGGCACAATATAATCTCATATATTATTTCACCGTTCCATTAAATTCCATTCCATTCCATTCCATTCCATACCATTCCATTCCATTCTGCTCCATAGCACTGCATTCCATTCCATTCCATTCCATTCCAATCCATTCCATTCTACCCTGTTCTATTCTATTCCTTTCTTTCAACAAGATCTAAAATTGTCACCCTGACAGGATTGCAGAGGCAGAATGATACCTCACATTTTATTTCATGGTTCCATTCCATTCCATTCCGTTCCATTCCATTCCATTCCACTCTATTCCATTCCATTCCATTCCATTCCATTCCATTCCATTCCATTCCATTCCGTTCCATTCTCTTCCATTCTATTTCATTCCATTCCGTTCCATTCCGTTCCATTGCACTCCATTCCTTTCCATTCCATTCCATTCCATTTCATCGCTTACCATTCCATTTCATTTCATTCCTTTCCATTCCATTCCATTCTACTCTATTCTATTCTATTCCTTTATTTCAGCAAGTTCACAGTCTGTCACCCTGGCTGGATTGCAGTGGCACAATATTAGCTCACATTTTATTTCACCATTCCATTCCATTTCATTCAATTCCATTCCATTCCGTTCCATTCCGTTCTATTGCTCTCCATTCCATTCCATTCCATTCCATTCCATTCCATTCCATTCCATTTCATTCCATACCATTCCATTCCATTTCATTCCATTCCATTCCATTCCATTCCACTCCAATCCACTCGACTCCATTCCATTCCATTCCTTTCCACACTTTTCTATTCTATTCCTTTCCTTCAACAAATTCTCAATCTGTCACCCGGTCTTTATTGCAGTGGCAGTATGTCAACTCACATTTTATTTCGCTGTTCTATTCCAGTCCATTCCATTCAATTCCATTCCTTTCCCTTCCATTTCATTCCATTCCATTCAATTCCCTTCCACTGCACTCCATTCCATACAGTTCCATTCCATTCCATCCCATCCCATCCCATCCCATCCCATCCCATGCCATCCCATCTCACTCCATCCCATCCCATTTCATTCTATTCAATTCCGTTCCATTCCATACCATTGACACTATTCTACTCTATTCCTTTCTTTCATCATGTTCTCAATCTGTCACCCTGGCTGGATACCAGTGGCACAATATCAGCCCTCATTTTATTTCACTGTTCCATTCCATTCCATTCCACTCTATTCCATTCCATTCCATTCCATTCCATTCCATTCCATTCCATTCCATTCCGTTCCATTCTCTTCCATTCTATTTCATTCCATTCCGTTCCATTCCGTTCCATTGCACTCCATTCCTTTCCATTCCATTCCATTCCATTTCATCGCTTACCATTCCATTTCATTTCATTCCTTTCCATTCCATTCCATTCTACTCTATTCTATTCTATTCCTTTATTTCAGCAAGTTCACAGTCTGTCACCCTGGCTGGATTGCAGTGGCACAATATTAGCTCACATTTTATTTCACCATTCCATTCCATTTCATTCAATTCCATTCCATTCCGTTCCATTCCGTTCTATTGCTCTCCATTCCATTCCATTCCATTCCATTCCATTCCATTCCATTCCATTTCATTCCATACCATTCCATTCCATTTCATTCCATTCCATTCCATTCCATTCCACTCCAATCCACTCGACTCCATTCCATTCCATTCCTTTCCACACTTTTCTATTCTATTCCTTTCCTTCAACAAATTCTCAATCTGTCACCCGGTCTTTATTGCAGTGGCAGTATGTCAACTCACATTTTATTTCGCTGTTCTATTCCAGTCCATTCCATTCAATTCCATTCCTTTCCCTTCCATTTCATTCCATTCCATTCAATTCCCTTCCACTGCACTCCATTCCATACAGTTCCATTCCATTCCATCCCATCCCATCCCATCCCATCCCATCCCATGCCATCCCATCTCACTCCATCCCATCCCATTTCATTCTATTCAATTCCGTTCCATTCCATACCATTGACACTATTCTACTCTATTCCTTTCTTTCATCATGTTCTCAATCTGTCACCCTGGCTGGATACCAGTGGCACAATATCAGCCCTCATTTTATTTCACTGTTCCATTCCATTCCATTTCATTACATTCAATTCCATTCCATTCCGTTCCATTTCATTACAATCCGTTCCATTCCGTTCCATTGCACTCCATTCAATTCGATTCCATTAGATTCCATTCCATTCCATTGCATTGCATTCCAAAATATTCTATTCTATTACTTTCTTTCAATTAGTTCCCCGTCTGCCTGCCTTACTGGATTGCCATCTCATAATTTCTGCTCACAATTTATTTCACAGTTCCATTCCATTCCAATCCATTCCAATCCATTCCATTCTATTTCATTCCCTTATATTCCATTGCATTTCATTCCACTCCATTCCGTTCCATTGCACTCCATTCTATTCGATTCCATTGCTTTCCATTGCATTCAATTCCATTCCATTCCATGCCATTGCATTCCATTCCATTCCATTCCATTCCTTTCCACAGTTTTCTATTCTATTCCTTTCTTCCAACAAGTTCTCAATCTTTAACACTGGCTGGATTGCAGGGGCACAATGGCAGCTCACATTTTATTTTACCGTTCCAATCCATTCCATTCCATTTTGTTCAATTCCTTTCCATTCCATTCCATTCCTTTCCATTTCTTTCCATTCCATTCCGTTCACTTACATTCCATCCAAACCCAGCCCATCCTATTCCATTCCATTCCATTCCATTCCATTCCATTCCATTCCATTCCATTCCATTCCATCCCATCCCATTCCATCCCATTCCATCCCACTCCATTCCATTACACACTATTCTATTCTATTCTATTCCTTTGTTTAAACAAGTTCTCAATCTGACACCGTGGGTGGATTACAGTGGCATTCTGTCAGCTCACATTTTATTTCCCTGTTCTATTCCATTCCATTTCATTCCATTCGATTCCATTCCATTACATTACATTCCTTTCCATTCCATTCCCTTTCATTCCATTACAATCCATTCCATTGCATTCCTTTCCATAATATTCTATTGTATTCCTTTCTTTCAACAAGATCTCAGTCTGTCACCCTTGCTGGATTTCAGTGGCACAATGTCAGCTTGCATTTTATTTCACTGTTCCATTCCATTCTATTCCATTCCATTCCATTCCATTCCATTCCATTCCATTCATTTCATTTCATTGCTTTACGTTCCATTCGGTTCCATTGCAGTCCATTCCGTTCCATTCCATTCCATTCTATTGCATTTCATTTCATTCTATTCCGTTCCATTCCTTTGCATTCCATTCCATCCCATTCCATTGTATTCCACGGCGTTCTGTTCCATTACACTCCATTTTGTTCCATTGCGTTTTGTTCCATTAAATTCCATTCCATTCCATTCCATTCCATTCCATTCCATTCTGTTCCATTCCATTCCATTCCTTTCTTTCAACAAGTTCTCTATCTGTCACCCTGGCTAGATTTCAGTGTCATAATATCAGCTTACATTTTATTTCACCGATCCATTCCATTCCTTTCCATTCTATTTCATTCAATTCTGTTACATTCCATTCCATTGCAATCCACTCCGTTCCATTCCATTCCATTCCATTCCATTCTATTTCGTTCCATTCTGTTCCACTCCATTCCACTCCACTAGAGGTCAGTCCACTCAAATCCATTCCATTCCACTCCATTCCATTCCGTTCTATTCCATTGCACACTATTCTTTTCTATTCCTTTCATTAAATATTTCTCGATCATTCTCCCTGGCTGCATTGCAGTGGCACAATATCAGCTCTCATTTTATTTCACCGTTCCTTTCCATTCCACTCCATTCCATCCCATCCCATTCCATTCCATTCCATTCCACACTATTCTATTCTATTGCTTTCTTTCTAAAAGTCGTCAATCTGTCACCCTGGCTGGATTGCAGTGGCACAATATCAGCTTACATTTTATTTCACCGTTCCATTCCACTCAATACCATTCCATTCCATTCAATTCCATTCCAATCCGTTCCATTCCATTCCTTTCCATTCCATTCTGTTTCATTCCGTTCCATTGCACTCCATTCCATTCCGTTCCATTCCATGCCATTCCTTTCCATTTCTTTCCATTCCATTCCGTTCACTTCCATTCCATCCAAACCCAGCCCATCCTATTCCATTCCATTCCATTCCATTCCATTCCATTCCATTCCATTCCATTCCATTCCATTCCATTCCATTGCATTCCATTCCATTTCATTCCTATCCATTCCATTCCATTGCATTCCATTCCATTCCATTCCATCCCATTCCATCCCATTCCATTCCACTCCAATCCACTAGACTCCATTCCATTCCATTCCATTCCATTCCATTCCATTCCACACTATTCTATTCTATTCGTTTCCTTCAACAAATTCTCAATCTGTCACCCTGTCTTTATTGCAGTGGCAGTATGTCAACTCACATTTTATTTCGTTGTTCTATTCCATTCCATTCCATTCCATTCCATTCCATTCCCTTCCATTTCATTCCATTCCATTCAATTCCGCTCCATTGCACTCCATTCCATACCATTCCATTCCATCCCATCCCATCCCATCCCATCCCATCCCATCCCATCCCATCCCATTCCATCCCATCCCATCCCATTCCATTCTAATCAATTCCATTCCATTCCATTCCATTCCGTTCCATTCCATTCCATTGACACTATTCTACTCTATTCCTTTCTTTCATCAAGTTCTCAATCTGTCACCCTGGCTGGATACCAGTGGCACAATGTCAGCCCTCATTTTATTTCACTGTTCCATTCCATTCCATTTCATTACATTCAATTCCATTCCATTCCGTTCCATTTCATTGCAATCCATTCCATTCCGTTCCATTGCACTCCATTCCATTCGATTCCATGAGATTCCATGCCATTCCATTGCATTGCATTCCACAATATTCTATTCTATTCCTTTCGTTGAATTAGTTCTCCATCTGCCTGCCTTACTGGATTGCAGTGGCATAATTTCTGCTCACAATTTATTTCACAGTTCCATTCCATTCCAATCCATTCCAATCCATTCCATTCCATTTCATTCCCTTATATTCCGTTGCATTTCATTCCACTCCATTCCGTTCCATTGCACTCCATTCTATTCGATTCCATTCCATTCCATTGTATTCAGTTCCATTCCATTCAATGCCATTGCATTCAATTCCATTCCATTCAATTCCATTCAATTCATTTCCACAGTTTTCTATTCTATTCCTTTCTTCCAACAAGTTCTCAATCTTTAACACTGGCTGGATTGCCGGGGCACAATGGCAGCTCACATTTTATTTTACCGTTCCATTCCATTCCATTCCATTTTGTTCCATTCCTTTCCATTCCTTTCCATTCCTTTCCATTTCTTTCCATTCCATTCACGTGCATTCCATCCAAACCCAGGCCATCCCATTCCATTCCATTCCATTCCACTCCATTCCATTCCATTCCATCCCATTCATTCCCATTCCATTCCATTCCATTCCATTAGACACTATTCTATTTTATTCCTTTGTTTAAAGAAGTTCTCAATCTGACACCGTGGCTCTATAACAGTGGCATTATGTCAGCTCACATTTTATTTCACTGTTCTATTCCATTCCATTCCATTCCATTCCATTCCATTCCATTCCATTCCATTCCTTTCCATTCCATTCCATTCCATTCCATTCCATTCCATTCCATTCCATTCCTTTCCATTCCATTCCGTTCCTTTCCATTTCAATCCATTCCATTGCATTCCTTTCCATAATATTCTATTGTATTCCTTTCTTTCAACAAGATCTCAGTCTGTCACCCTTGCTGGATTGCAGTGGCACAATGTCAGCTTACATTTTATTTCACTGTTCCATTCCATTCAATTCCATTCCATTCCGTTCCGTTCCGTTCCATTCCATTTCTTTCCATTCCATTCCATTCCATTCATTTCACTGCTTTACGTTCCATTCGGTTCCATTGCAGTCCATTCCGTTCCATTCCATTCCATTCTATTCCATTGCATTTCATTCTCTTCCATTCCATTCCATTCCATTCCATTCCATTCCATTCCATTCCATTCCTTTCCATTCCATTCCGTTCCTTTCCATTTCAATCCATTCCATTGCATTCCTTTCCATAATATTCTATTGTATTCCTTTCTTTCAACAAGATCTCAGTCTGTCACCCTTGCTGGATTGCAGTGGCACAATGTCAGCTTACATTTTATTTCACTGTTCCATTCCATTCAATTCCATTCCATTCCGTTCCGTTCCGTTCCATTCCATTTCTTTCCATTCCATTCCATTCCATTCCATTCATTTCACTGCTTTACGTTCCATTCGGTTCCATTGCAGTCCATTCCGTTCCATTCCATTCCATTCTATTCCATTGCATTTCATTCTCTTCCATTCCATTCCTTTCCATTCCATTCCATCCCATTCCATTGTATTCCATTGCGTTCTCTTCCATTCCACTTCATTCTGTTCCATTCCGTTTTGTTCCATTCCATTCCATTCCATTCCATTCCATTCCATTCCGTTCCATTCCGTTCCATTCCTTTCTTTCAACAAGTTCTCTATCTGTCACTCTGGCTAGATTTCAGTGTCATAATATCAGCTTATATTTTATTTCACAGATCCATTCCATTCCATTCCATTCCATTCTATTTCATTCAATTCTGTTACATACCATTCTATTGCACCCCATTCTGTTCCGTTCCATTCCATTCCATTCCATTCCATTCCATTCCATTCCATTCCATTCCATTCCATTTCGTTCCATTCCATTCCACTCCATTCCGCTCCTCTAGACGTCAGTCCACTCAAATCCACTCCATTCCACTCCATTCCATTCTGTTCCATTCCATTCCACACTATTTTTTTCTATTCCTTTCATTAAATATTTCTCGATCTGTCTCCCTGGCTGGATTGCAGTGGGACAATGTCAGCTCTCATTTTATTTCACCGTTCCTTTCCATTCCACTCCATTCCATCCCATCGCATTCCATTCCATTCCACACTATTCTATTCTATTGCTTTCTTTCTAAAAGTCGTCAATCTGTCACCCTGGCTGGATTGCAGTGTCACAATGTCAGCTTAAATTTTATTTCACCGTTCCATTCCTCTCCATACCATTGCATTCCATTCAATTCCATTCCAATCCGTTCCATTCCATTCCTTTCCGTTCCATTCTGTTTCATTCCGTTCCATTGCACTCCAATCCATTCTGTTCCATTCCTTTCCATTCCATCCCATCCATTCCTGTTTCATTCCATTCAAGTGCTTTCCTTTCCATTCCATTTCATTCCACACTATTCTATTCTATTCTATTCCTTTCTTTCAACAAGTTCTCAATCTCTCACCCTGGCTGGACTGCAGTGGCACAATATCAGCTCACATTTTATTTCACCATTCCATTCCATTTCATTCCATTCCATTGAATTCAATTCCATTCCATTCCATTACATTCCGATCCATTCCATTGCATTCCTATCCATTCCACACTATTTTATTCTATACCTTTATTTCAACTAGCTTTCAGTCTTTCACCATGACTGTATTGAAGTGGCAAAATGTCACCTCACGTTTTATTTCACTGCTCCATTCCATTCTCTTCCATTCCATTCCATTCCATCCCAGTCCATTTCATTCCATTTCGTTCAATTGTACTCCTTTGCTTTCCATTCCGTTCCAATCCCTTCCATTCCATTCGTTTTCTTTCCTTTCCATTCCATTCCATTCCATTACCCTGCATTCCATTCCATTCCACTCCACGCCATTCCATTCAATTCCATTCCACTCCACTCCACTCCAATCTTCTCCAGTCCACTGGAGTCCATTCCAATCCATTGCATTCCTTTCCATTCTATTCCAGACAATTCTTGTCTATTCCTTTCTTTAAACAAGTTCTCAATATGTCACCCAGGCTGGATTGCAGTGGCAAAATGTCAGCTCACATTTTATTTCACCATTCCATTCCATTCCATTCCATTCCTTTCCATCCCATACTTTTCCATTCCATTTCATTACATTCCATTCCATTCCGTTCCATTTCACTCCATTCCTTTGCATTCCATTCCATTCCATTGCTTCCCAATCCAACCAGTTCCATTCCATTGCATTCCGTTCAATTCCATTTCATTCCATTCCATTCCCTTCCATTCCATTCCATTCCATTCCGTTACATTCCCTTCCAGCGCACTCCATTCCGTTCCATTCCGTTCCATTCCATTCCATTCCATTCTATTCTATTCCGTTCCATTCCATTTCATTACATTCCTTTCCATTCCGTTCCATTACACTCCACTCCATTCCATTCCTTTTCACTCCACTCCACTCCAATCCACTCCTTTACACTGCATTCCACTCCACTCGACTCCAATCCATTCCATTCCATTCCATTCCATTCCATTCCATTCCACACTATTCTATTCTATTCCTTTCTTTCTACAATTTCTCAATCTCTCTCCCTGTCTGGATTGCAGTGGCATTATATCATCTCACATTTTATTTCCCCATTAAATTGCATTCCATTCCATTCCATTCCATTCCATTGCATTCCAATCCATTACATTACAGTCCGTTCTATTCAATGTCATTCCATTCCGTTCTACTCCATTCCATTGCACTCCATTCTGATCCTTTCCATTCCATTCCATTCTCTTCCATTCCATTCCATTCCGTTCCATTCCATTCCATTCCATTCCATTCCATTCCTTTCTTTCAACAAGTTCTCTATCTGTCACCCAGGCTGGATTGCAGAGGCACAATATAGTATCATATATTATTTCACCGTTCCATTAAATTCCATTCCATTCCATTCCATTCCATTCCATTCTGCTCCATAGCACTGCATTCCATTCCATTCCATTCCATTCCAATCCATTCCATTCTACCCTGTTCTATTCTATTCCTTTCTTTCAACAAGATCTAAAATTGTCACCCTGACAGGATTGCAGAGGCAGAATGTTACCTCACATTTTATTTCATGGTTCCATTCCATTCCATTCCATTCCATTCCATTCCATTCCATTCCATTCCATTCAATTCTATTCCATTCCTTTCCATTCCGTTCCATTCTCTTCCATTCTATTTCATTCCATTCCGTTCCATTCCGTTCCATTGCACTCCATTCCTTTCCATTCCATTCCATTCCATTTCATCGCTTACCATTCCATTTCATTTCATTCCTTTCCATTCCATTCCATTCTACTCTATTCTATTCTATTCCTTTATTTCAGCAAGTTTGCAATCATTGCAATACCCTCGATTCCATTCCATTCCATTTCATTCCTTTCCATTCCATTCCAATACATTCCATTCTATTTCTTTCCATTCCCCTACATTACATTACATTACATTACATTCTTTCCCTTAGAATCCACTCCCCTTCACTCCACTCCATTCCATTCCAATGCATTCTTTCAATTCAAATCCACTCTTCTCCACTCCACTCCTCTCCACTTCACTGCATTTCTTTCCTTGCAATTCGACTCCATTCCAGTACACTCCATTCCATTCCGTTCCATTCCATTCCATTCCATGCCATTCCTTTTCACTCCATTCCACTGCACTCCACTCCCTTCTTTTCTTCTCCATTCCACTACACTGCAATTCACTGCAGTTTTTTACACTCCATTCTATTCCATTCGATTGCATTCTATTCCATTCAATTGAAATCCACTCTACTCCACTCCACTTCTCTCCACTCCACTGTATTCCATTCCTTCCCATTCCCCTCCATTCCAGTGCATTACTTTGCATTCCATTCCATTCCATTGCATGCCATTCCACTCCTCTCCACTCCTGTCCTTTCTTCTCCATTCAACTTCTCTAAACTCCACTGTACTTTTTTTCCATTCCATTCCATTCCATTTCATTCCATTCCATTCCATTCTTTTCCACTAGAATCCACTCCACTACTTTCCAATGCATTCCATTCCATTCAAATGCCCTCTTCTCCACTCCACTCCGCTCCAATCCACTGCATTCCATTCCTTCCGTTTTGCTTCCATTCCAGTCAACTCCCTTCCATTCCATTCCATTCAGTGGTATTCCATTCCAGTTAGTTCCTTTCCATTCCATTCCACTCTATGACACTCCATTCCACTCGCTTCCTTTGTTCTTCATTAGGCTCCACTGCTCTTTTCTCATTCCATTGCATTCCATTCTATCCCATTCCATTCCGATCCATTCCATTCCCTTCCATTCTTTTCCACTAGAATCCACTCCACTCCGCTCCACTCCATTCCATTCCATTCCATTCCATTCAAATTCAGTCTTCTCTACTCCACTCCGCTCCACTCAACTTCATTCCATTCCTTCCCTGTCACCTCCATTCCAGTCCAGTCAATTCCATTCCATTTTATTCCATTCCATTCCATTGCATTCTTTTCCACTCCATTCCACTCCACTCCATTCCCTTCCTTTCTTCTCCGTTCCACCCCAGTGCAATCCACTGCCCTTATATATATTCCATTCCGTTCCGTTCCATCACATTCCATTCCATTCCATTCCTTTGCATTCCATTCTCTTTCTTTCCACTAGAATCTACTACACTCCACTCCAATCCATTCCATTCTAATCCATTCCATTCAAATCCACTATTCTCCACTACACTCCTCTCCAATCTCTGCATTCCATTTTTTCCCGTTCGCCTCCATTCCAGACCTTTCCACTCCATTCTATTCCATTCCATTCCATTCCATTCCACTCCATTGCACTCTTCACCTCTCCCTTCCTTTCTTCTCCATTCCACTCCGCTGCACTCCACCACACTTTGTTCTATTCCATTCCATTCCATTCCACCCCATGCATCTCCTTTCCCATCCACTGCATTCCATTCAATTCCATTCTATACCATTCCAATCCATTCCACCTGAATCCACTCTACTACCCTCCATTCAATTCCACTCCACTCCACTCTACTCCACTCCATTCCATTCCTTCCCATTCTGCTCCACTACACTCCTCTCCATAAAATTCAATTCCACTATACTGCACTCCACTCCACTCGATTCCATTCCATTTCATTTCATTGCATTGCATTCCATTCAATTCCAGATCCACTCTTTTCCAATCCACTCCTCTCCACTCCACTGCATTCCATTCCTTCCCATTCACCTCCATTCCAGTCGATTCCATTCCATTCCATTTCACTCCATTCCACTCTAATCCACTCCCTTCTTTTCTTCTCCATTCCACTCAACTGCACTCCACTGCACTTTTTTCCATTCTATTCCATTCCATTGCACTGCATTCCATTCCATTCAATTCAAAGCCACTCTTCTCCACTGAACTCCTCTCCAATCCACTTTATTCCATTCCTTCCCATTCGCCTCCATTGCGGTGCACTCCATTTCTTTCCACTCCACTCCTCTCCACTCCACGGCATTCCATTCCTTCCCATTCGCCTCCATTCCAGTCGATTCCATTCCATTCCATTCCATTTCACTCCATTCCACTCTAAACCACTCCCTTCTTTTCTTCTCCATTCCACTCCACTGCAATTTTTTCCTTTCTATTCCATTCCATTGCATTGCATTCCATTCCATTCAATTCAAATCCACTCTTCTCCACTCCACTCCTCTCCAATCCACTTTATTTCATTCCTTCCCATTCGCCTCCCTTGCAGTGCACTCCATTCCTTTCCATTCCATTCCATTACATTCCACTCCATTCCACTATGCTCCACTGCCTTCGTTTCTTCTGCTTTCAACTCCACTACACTCCACTGCACGTTTTTCCATTCTATTCCATTCCATTCCATTCCATTCCATTCTTTTCCACTAGAGTCCACTCCACTACATTAAAGTCCATTGCATTCTATTCAATTCAAGTTCACTCTTCTACACTCCACTCCTCTCCAATCCACTGTATTCCACTCCTTCCCATTCGCCTCCACTCCAGTCAACTCCATTCCATTCATTTGCATTCCATTCCATTCCACTCCATAACACTTCATTCCACTCCCTTTCTTCCTACTCCTTTCCACTCCACTATACTCCACTGCATTTTTTTCCATTCCATTCCATTCTTTTCCACTAGAATCCACTGCCCTCCATTCCACTTCATTCCATTCCATTCAAATTCACTCTTCTCCACTCCAATCCTCTCCACTCCAACTGCATTCCACTCCTTCCCTTTTGCCTTCATAGCAGTCCACTCCATTCCATTGCATTCCACTCCAATCCATTCCATACCATTCCATTCAATTCCTCTACAATCCACTCCCTTCCTTTCTTCTCCATTCCACTCCACTGCACTCCACAGTGCACTTTTTTCCATTCCATTCCATTCCATTCCATTCCATTCCATTCCATTCCAATTCATACCATTCCATTCCTTTCCATTGCCCTCCATTCCACTAAACTCCACTCTGTTCCTTTCTTCTCCATTCCACTCCACTGCACTCCACTGCACTTTTTTCCATTCCATTCCATTCCATTCCAATCCATTCCATTCCACTCCTTTCCACTGCATTCTGTTTTTTGCCCAGAATCCACTCCAGTCCACTCCAATGCATTCCATTCCATTCCATTCAAACCCAATCTTCTCCACTCCACTCTTCTCCACTCCACTGAATTCCATTACTTTCCTTTCATCTCCATTCCAGTTCACTCCATTTCATTCCATTAAACTCCATTTTATTTCTTTCCAGTTCATTACACTCTACTGCACTCCCTTCCTTTCTTCTCCATTGCACTCCACTGCCCTTTTTTCCATTCCATTCCCTTCCTTTCCATTCCATTCCATTCCATTCCATTCCATTCCATTCCATTCCACTCCTTTCCACTGCATTCTGTTCTTTTTGCCCAGAATCCACTCCACTCCACTCCAATGCATTCCATTACATTCCATTCAAATCCAATCTTCTCCACTCCACTCTTCTCCACTCACTGAATTCCATTACTTTCCTTTCAGCTCCATTCCAGTTCACTCCATTTCATTCCATTAAACTCCATTTTATTTCTTTCTAGTCCATTACACTCTACTGCACTCCCTTCCTTTCTTCTCCATTGCACTCCACTGCCCTTTTTTCCATTCCATTCCCTTCCATTCCATTCCATTCCATTCCCTCCCATTCTTTTCCACTAGATTCCTCTCCACTTCATTCCAACCAATTCCATTCCATTCCACTCCATTCTACTCCACTCCACTCCCTTCCTTTCTTCTCAGTTCCACTCCACTGCATGCAACTGCACTTTTTTCAATTCCATTCCATTGTTGTCTTTTCCATTCCATTCTTTTCCACTAGAATCTACTCCACTCCACTCCAATCCATTCCATTCCAATCCTTTCAATTCAAATCCACTCTTCTCCACTCCACTCCACTCCACTGCAATCCATTTGTTCTCATTCGCCTCCATTCCAAGCCACTCCATTCCATTCCATGCCATTGCATTCCACTCCATTCTACTCCACTCCACTCCCTTCCTTTCTTCTCCATTCCAGTCCACTGCACTGCACTGCAACTTTTTCATTCCATTACATTCCTTTCCATCCATTGCATTCCATTCCGTTCCATTCCAATACATTCCGTTCCGTTCCATTACATTCCCTTTTATTACATTCCATTCCACTCAACGCATCTCCACTCCAGTCCACTGCATTCGATTCCATTCTATTCTATTCCATTCCATTCCATTCCTCATGAATCCACTCTATTCCCCTCCATTCCTCTCCACTCCACTCCACATCATTCCATTCAATTAAAATACACTGCATTACACTGCACTCCACTCCATTCCATTCCTTTCCATTCCTTTTCATTCGGTTCCATTGTGTTCCATTGCATTCCATTACTTTTCATTCCATTTCATTCTACACCAATCCACTCCACCTCAATCCTCTGCATTCAATTCCATTCGATTCCATTCAATTCCATTCGATTCCACTCCATTCCACTCCACTCCACTCCCTTGCTTTCTTCTACATTCCACTCCACTACACTTTTTTCCATTCCATTCCATTGCATTCCATTCCATTCCATTATTTTCCACTTTAATCCACTCCACTCCTCTCCAATCCATTCCATTCCGTTCAATTCAATTCAAGTCCACTCTTCTCCACTCCACTCCTCTCCACTACACTGCATTCCATTCCTTCCCATTCGCCTCCATTCCAGTCCACTCCATTCTATTTCATTTCATTCCATTCCATTCCACTCCATTCCACTTACTTCCATTCTTCTGCATTCCACTCCTCTAAACTCCAATGCACTTTTTTCCATACCTTTCCATTCCATTCCATTCGATTCCACTCCATTCCCTTCTTTTCCACTAGAATCCACTAAACTGCATTTCAACCCATTCCATTCCATACCTTTCAATTCAACTCCACTGATCTCTACTCCACTCCTTTCCACTCAAATGCATTCCATTCCTACACGTTCCCCTACATTCCAATCCACTACATTCCATTCCAATCCATTTCATTCTATTCCACTCCATTCCAGTACATTCCATTCCTTTCCACTCCATTCCACTCCACTCCACTGCCTTCCTTTCTGTTCCATTCAGTTCCACTACACTCCACTGCCCTTTTTTACATTCCATTCCATTCCATTCCATTGCATTCCATTCTTTTCTACTAGAATCCACTCCATTACACTCTAATTCATTCCATTCCATTCAATTCAAGTGCATTCTAATCCACTCCACTTCTTTCCATTCCACTGTATTCCATTCCTTCCCATTCTACTCCATTCCAGTCAACTCCATTCCATTCCAATCCAATCCAATGTATTCCGTTCCATTCAATTCCATTCCATTCCATTCCATTCCATGCTACTCCATTCCATTCCACTCCACCTTATAACACTCCATTCCACTACCTTCGTTTCTTCTGCATTCCACTCCACTACACCCCACTGAAATTTTTTCCATTTCATTCCATTCTATTCCGTTTGTTCCGTTCCATACTGTTTCATTCCATTCCATTCCATTCCACTCCATTCCATTCCATTCCTGTCCATTCCATTCCATTCCATTCCATTCCATTCCATTCCATTCCAATCCATTCCATTCCATTCCATTAAATTGAAATTCATTCTTCTCCACTCCAGTCCTCTCCACGCCATTGCATTCCATTCGTTCCCATTCGCCTCCATTCCTGGCCACTCCTTTCCATTCCATTCCATTCCTTTCCATTCCATTCCATTGCATTCCCTTCCGTTCCTTTCTGTTCCATCCCATTCCTTTCCATTGCATTCTATTCCCTTCCATTCCATTCCATTCCTTTCCATTCCATTCCATTGCACTCCATTCCACTCCACTCCACTCCCTTACTTTCTTCTCCATTCCAGTCCTCTGCACTCCACTGCAGTTTTTTCCTTTCCATTCCATTCCAATGCATTCAATTCCATTCCATTCCATTCCATTCCATTCCGTTCCATTCAATTCCTTCCATTCCATTCCAATTCCTTCCATTCCATTCCATTCCTATCCATTCCATTCCGTTAGATTCCATTGCATTCCATTCCATTCCATTACGTTCCTTTCCATTCCATTCCATTAAATTCCATTCTTTTACATTAGAGTCCACTCCACTACACTCCAATCCATTCCATTCCATTCCTTTCAATTCAAATACACTCTTCTCCACTGCACTCCTCTCCACTCCACTGCATTCCATTCCCTCCTATTCACCTTCATTTGAGTCCACTCCTTTCCATTCCATTCCTTTCCATTCCACTCCATTCCACTCCACTCCACTAACTTCCTTTCTTCTCCATTCCACTATACTGCACTCTGCTGCACTTTTCTCCAATCCATTCCGTTCCATTCCATTCCATTCTATTCCATTCCATTCTCCTCCACTCAACTCCACTCAAAAGCACTGCATTCCATTTCATTCCATTCCATTCCATTCAACTGAATCCACTCTACTGCCCTCCATTCCACTCCAATTTATTCCACTCCATTGCATTCCTTCCCTTTCTGCTCCACTGCCCTCCACCCCTCTCCATTCCATTCATTTAGAATACTCTACACCCAACTTCACTCCATTCCATTCCCTTTCATTCTGTTCCATTGCATTGCATTCCATTCCATTACTTTCCATTAAATTCCATTCTCTTCCAATCCACTATACTCCAATCCACTGCATTCCATTCCATTACATTCCATTGCATTCCATTCCACTGAATTCAAATACACTCTTCTCCACACCACTCCTCTCTACTCCACTGCATTCCATTCCTTCCCTTTCGCCTCCATTCCAGTCCACTCCATTCCATTACAATCCATTCCATTCCATTCCATTCCATTCCATTTCATTCCACTCCATTCCACTCAACTCCACTCCCTTCCTTTTTTCTCCATTCCACTCCCCTGCACTCCACTGCACGTTTTTCCATTCCATTCCATTCCATTCCTTTCAATTGCATTCCATTCCATTCCATTCCATTCCATTCCATTCCATACCATTCCATTGCATTCCATTCCATTCCATTGCATTCCATTCCATTCCTTCCCGTTCCCCTCTTTTCCACTAGAGTCTACTCCACTGTTCTCGAGTCCATTCCATTCCATTCCCTTCAGTTCAAATCCTCTGTTCTCTGCAGTCTTTTCCAAACTCTTCATTGCCTACTTTCTCATTTGTCTCCATTCCTTTCCATTCCATTCCCCTCAGTGGCACTCCACCCCACTCCCCTCAGTGGCACTCCACTCCACTCTCTTCATTTCTTCTCCATTCCACTCCAACTGCACTCCACTGCACTTTTTTCCATTCCATTCCATTCCGTTCCATTCCATTCCATTCCTTTCCATTCCATTCCATTCCATTCCATTCCATTCCATTCCATTCCTTTCCATTCCATTCCATTCCACTCCACGCAACTCGATTCCAATCCATTGCATTCCATTCCATTCCATTCCATTCTATTCCATTCCAGTCCATTCCACCTGATTCCACTCTACTACCCTCCACTCCTCTCCACCCCATTCCATTACTTCCCATTCCACTCCACTCCATTACTCTCTTCTCCATACCATTTAATTCCAATACACTGCACTCCACTCCACTCCACTGCAATCAATTCCATTGGATTCCATTCCATGCAGTTGAAATCCACTGTTTTCCATTCCACTTCTCTCCACTCCACTGTATTTCATTCCTTACCATCCGCCTCCATTCCAGTGCCCTACATTCCATTCCACTCCTTTCCATTCCATTCCACTGCATTCCAGTCCACTCCACTTCCTTCCTTTTTTCTCCATTCAACTATACTACAGTCCACTGAAAATTTCTCCATTCCATTCCGTTCCTTTCCTTTCCATTCCATTCCATTCCCTTCTTTTCCACTAGAATCCACTCCACTACACTCCAATCTATTCCATTCTATTCCGTTCAATTCAAATGCACTCTACTCCACTCCACTCCTCTCCTATACACTGTGTTCCATTACTTCCCATTCGCTTCCATTCCAGTCAACTCCATTTCATTCCATACCAATCCATTGTATTCCATTCCGTTCAATTCCATTCCATTCCATTCCATTCCATTCCATGCTATTCCACTCCATTCCACTCCACTCTATAACACTCCATTCCACTCCCTTCCTTTCTTCTGCGTTTTACTCCACTACACTCCACTGCACTTTTTTCCATTCCATTCCGTTTTGTACCTTTCCATTTCATTCCTTTCCATTCCATTCCAATCCATTCTTTTCCACTGGAGTCCACTTCTCTACACTCCACTTCATTCCATTCCATTTCATTCCATTCCATTCCATTCAAATTCACTCTTCTCCTCACCACTCTCCTCCACTCCACTGCATTCCATTCGTTCCCATTCGCCTCCATTCCAGTCCACTCCATTCCATTCCGTTGTATTCCATTCTATGCTATTCTTTTGCACTCCATTCCACTCCACTCCACTCCTTTCCTTTCTTCTCTATTACACTCCAGTGCACTATACTGCACTTTTTTCCATTCCATTCCATTCCATTCCATTCCATTCCGTTACATTACGTTACATTACATTAAATTCCATTGAATTCCAATCCATTCCATTCCATTCCATTCAATACAAATCCACTTTTCTCCACTCCACTCCTCTGCACTCCACTGCATTCCATTCCTTCCCTTTTACCTCCATTCCAGTCCATTCCATTCCATTTCAATCCATTCCATTCCATTTCATTCCATTCCATTCCACACCATTCCACTCCACTCCACTCCCTTCCTTTTTTCTGCAGTCCACCCCACTCCACTCCTTTCCTTTCTTCTCTATTACACTCCAGTGCACTATACTGCACTTTTTTCCATTCCATTCCATTCTATTCCGTTACATTACATTACATTAAATTCCATTGCATTCCAATCCATCCATTCCATTCTATTCAATACAAATCCACTTTTCTCCACTCCACTCCTCTGCACTCCACTGCATTCCATTCCTTCCCTTTTACCTCCATTCCAGTCCACTCCATTCCATTTCAATCCATTCCATTCCATTTCATTCCATTCCTTTCCACACCATTCCACTCCACTCCACTCCCTTCCTTTTTTCTGTAGTCCACCCCACTGGTGTCCACTGCACTTTTTTCCTTTCCATTGCATTGCATTCCATTCCATTGCCTTCCATTCTATTCCATTCAATCTGATTCCATTCCATTCCATTCCATTTCATTCCATTCCATTCCATTTCTTTTCATTCCGTTCCCTTCTTTTCCACTTGAATCTACTCCACTCCACTCCAATCCATTCCATTGCATTCCATTCCAATCCACCCTTCTCCACTACACTTCTCTCCAATCTCTGCATTCCATTCTTTCCCATTTGCCTCAATTCCATTTAATTCAATTCCATTACATTCCTTTACATTCCATTCCATTCAATTCAATTCCATTGCACTCCTCCACTCTCCCTTCCTTTCTTCTCCATTCCACTCCACTGCACTTTTTTTCCATTCCATTCCATTCCATTTCATTCCATTCCATTCCATTCCATTCCACTCCACGCAACTCCATTCCAATCCCCTACATTCCATTGCATTCCATTCCATTCCATTCCATTCTTTTCCGTTCCAATCCATTCCACCTGAATCCACTCTACTACCCTCCACTCCACTCCACTCCTCTCCACTCCACTCTATTCCATTCCTTCCCATTCCGCTCCACTGCACTACCCTCCTCTCCATAAAATTCAATTCCAATACACTGCACTATACTCCACTCGACTCCATTCCATTTCGTTTCATTGCATTCCATTCCACTCAATTCAAATCCAGTCCTCTCTACTCAACTCCTCTCCACTCCAGTGTATTCGATTTGTTCCCATTCGCCTCCATTCCACTCGACTCCATTCCACTAGATTCCATTCCTTTCCATTCCATTCCATTCATTTCCATTCCATTCCATTCCATTCCTTTCCATTCCATTCCATTGCATTCCTTTCCATTCCATTCCATTTCACTCCATTCCACTCTACTCCACTCCCTTCCTTTCTTCTCCATTCAACTCCACTGCACTCCACTCCACTTTTTTCCATTCCATTCCATTCCATTCCATTCCATTGCATTCCATTCAATTGAAATCCACTCTTCTCCCCTCCACTCCTCTCCACCCCACTTTATTCCATTCCTCCCCTTTTGCCTCCATTGCTGTGCACTACATTTAATTCCATTCCCCTCCATTCCATTCCATTCCACTCCACTCAATTCCAGTCCTTTTTTCTCCATTCAAATCCACTAAACTCTGCTGCCATTTTTCCATTCCATTCCATTCCATTCCATTCCATTCCATTCCATTCCATTCCATTCCATTCCACTCCATTCCGTTCCATTCCTCTCCATTCCATTCCATTCCATTCCATTCCATTCCATTCTTTTATACTAGTATCCTCTCCACTACACTCGAATACATTCTATTCCTTTGAATTCAACCGCAATCTTCTCCACTCCACTTCTTTCCAATCCACTGTATTCCATTTCTTCCCATTCGCCTCCTTTCCAGTCAACTCCATTCCATTCTATTCCATTGCATTCCATTCCATTTCATTCCATTCCATGGCATTCCATTCCCTTCCATTCCACTCCATAACACTCCATTCCACTCACTTTCTTTCTTCTCCGTTACACTCCAGTACACCCTACTGCACATTTTTCCATTCCTTTCCATTCCATCCAATTCCATTCCGATGCGTTCCTTTCCATTTCATTCTATTGCATTCCATTCCATTCTTTTCCACTAGAATCCATGGCACTTCTCTCCACTTCATTCCATTCCATTAAAATTCACTTTTCTCCATTCCAATCCTCTCCACTCCACTGCATTCCATTCCTTCCCATTTGCCTCCATTTCTGTCCACTCCATTCCACTCCAATCTATTCCATTCCATTCCATTCCATTCCATTCCATTCCATTCCATTAAATTCCTCTCTATTCCACTAGCTTCCTTTCTTCTCTATTCCACTCCACTGCAATCCACTGCAATTTTTTTCCATTCCATTCCACTCCATTCCATTCCATTCCACTCCACTCCACTACATTCCTTTATTCTCCATTCAAATCCACAACACTCTGCTGCCCTTTTTTCCATTCCGTTCCATTCCATTCCATTCCATTCCATTCCATTCCATTCCATTCTATTCCGTTCTTTTCTACTAGAATCCACTCCACTACACTCGAATCCATTCCATTCCAATCAATTCAAGTGGAGTCTTCTCCACTCCACTTCTTTCCAATCCAGTGTACTCCATTCCTTCGCATTTGCCTCCATTCCAGTGAACTCCATTCCATTCTATTTCATTGCAATCCATTCCATTCCATTCCATTCCCTTCCACTCCATAACACTCCATTCCACTCTCTTTCTTTCTTTTCCTTTCCACTCCACGACTCTCCACTGCAATTTTTTCCATTCCTTTCCATTCCATTCTGTTCTGTTCCATTCCGTTCCATTCATTTGATTTCCATTCCATTCTTTTCCCCTAGAATACTCTGGACTCGTCTCCACTTCATTCCATTCCATTCCATTCCATCAAATTCACTGTTCTGCACTCCAATCCTCTGCATTCCACTGCATTCCATTTTCTCCCGTTTGCCTCCATTCCACTCCACTCCATTCCATTCCTTTCTATTCGATTCCATTCCATTCCATTCCATTCCATTCCATTCCATTCCATTCCATTCCACTCCATTCTACTCCATTCCATTGCATTCCACTCCATTCCACTCCACTCCACTAGCTTCTTTTCTTCTCTACTCCAATCCACTGCAATCCACTGCAATTTTTTCCATTCCATTCCATTCAATTCCAGTCCATTCCATTTCATTCCTTTCCATTGCATTCCATTCCTTTCCAAACCGTTGCAATCCATACGATTCTAAGCCATTCAATTCCATTCCTTTCTTTTCCAATAGTATCCACTCCACTCCACTCAAATCCATTCCATTCGTTTCCATTCCTTTCAAATCCTCCCCTCTCCACTCCATTCCTCTCCACTCCATGGCATTCCATTCCTTTCCATTCTCCTCCATTCCACTCCAATCCATACCATTCCATTCCATACCATTCCATCAAATTCCATTCCACTCCTCTCCATTCTACTCCATTCCATTCCATTGCTTTCTTCTCCATTCAATTCCACTACACTCCACTGCCCTTTTTCCCATTCCATTCCATTCCATTCCGTTCCATTCCATTCCATTCTTTTCTACTAGAGTCCACTCCACTACACTCTAATCTATTCCATTCCATTCAATTCAATTGCATTCTTCTGACTCCACTTCTTTCCAATCCACTGTATTCCATTCCTTCCCATTCGCCTCCATTCCTGTCTACTTCATTCCATTCAATTCCATTCCATTCCTTTCCATTCCATTCCATTACATTCCACTCCATAACACTCCATTCCACTCCCTTTCTTTCTTCTCCTTTCTACTCCTCTACACTCCACTGCACTTTTTTCCATTCCTTTCCTTTCTATTCCATTCCATTCTGTTCCATTCCTTTCGGTTCCATTCCATTGCATTCCATTCTGTTCTTTTCCACTAGAGTCCAATGCACTCCTCTCCACTTCATTCCATTCCATTCCATCAAATTCACTTTTCTCCAATCCAATCCTCTCCACTCCACTGCATTCCTTTTTTTCCCATTCCCCTCCATTCCATTGCACTCCATTCCATTCCATTCCATTGCATTCCATTCCATTCCATTCCACTCCACTCGACTAGCTTCCTTTCTTCTCTATTCCACTCCACTTCAATCCACTGCAATTTTTTCCATTCCGTTCCATTCCATTCCGTTCCATTCCATTCCATTCCTTTGCATTCCATTCCATTCCATTCCAATCCATTCTATTCCATTCCATTCATTTCCAATCCATTCCATTCCATTCTTTTCCACTAGAATCCACTCCACTCCATTCCCATCCATTACATTACATTCCATTCATTAAAAATCCACTCTTCTCCACTCCACTACACTGCATTCCATTCCTTCCCTTTTGCCTCCATTCCAGTACACTCCATTGCATTCCAATCCATTCCGTTACAAACCATTACATTCCACTCCTTTCCCCTCCTCTTCTCTCCCTTCCTTTCTTCTCCATTCTACTGCACTGCACGTCACAGCACTTTTATCACTCCATTCCATTCCATTCCACTCCGCTGCATTCCACTGTGCTCCACTCCCTTCCTTTCTTCTCCATTCCAATCCACTGCACCCAACCGCACATTTTTTCCATTCCATTCCATTCCATTCCATTCCATTCCATTCCATTCCATTCCATTCCATTCCATTGCATTGCATTCCATTCCAATCTGTTTCACTCAATTCCACTGCACTACACTCCCTTCCTTTCTTCTTCCTTCCACTCCACTGCACCCAACTGCACTTTTTTCCATTCCATTCCATTCCATTCCTATCCATTCCATTCCATTGCATTCCATTCCATTCTGTTCCATTCCATTCCATTGCATTCCATTCCATTCTGTTCCATTCCATTCCATTCCATTCCATGTCCTTCCATTCCATTGAATTCCATTCCACTCCATTACATGCCATTCCATTCCATTCCATTCCTTTCCATTCCATTCCATTCCGTTCCATTCCATTCCATTCCACTGCATTTCATTGCTTTGCATTCCATTCCATTCCATTCTTTTCCACTAGAATCCACTCCACTCCACTCCAATCCAATCCATTCCATTCCATTCAATTCGAATCTAATCTTCTCCACTCTACTCGTCTCCAGTCCACTGCATTCCATTCCCTTTCATTCGCCTCCATTCCAGTCTACTATGTTCTATTCCATTCCATTTCATTCCATTCCATTCCATTCCATTCCTCTCCATTCCACTCCACTCCACTCCTCTCCATTCCACTCCACTCCACTCCCTTCCATTCTTCTAAATTCCACTCTTCTGCTCTTCACTGCACATTTTTCCATTCTATTCCATTCCATTCCATTCATTCCATTCCGTTTCTTTCCTCTCCATTCCTTTCCAGTCCATTCCCTGCCATGCAACTGCGCTACAATCCACAGCATTCCATTCCATTCCATTGCATTCCATTCCATTCCACCTTAATCCAATGTACTTCACTCCATTCCACTCCACTCCATTCCATTCCTTCCCATTCAACTCCCATCCACCACACTCCTCTCCATTCCATTCATTTCCACTACAGTGCAATTCTTTCCACTCCATTCCTTTCCATTCCATTAATTTTCATTCCATTCCATTGTATTGCATTCAATTCCATTCCATTCCATTCTACTGAAATCCACTCCAGTGCAATCCACTGCATTTCATTCCATTCCATCCCATTCCATTTTATTTCATTCCATTGAATTCAAATTCACTGATCTCCACTCCACTCCTGTCCACTCCACTGCATTCCGTTCCTTCCCATTCGTCTCCATTGCAGTCCACTCCATTCCGTTCCATTCCATTCCATTTCAATCCATTCCACTCCACTCCACTCCTTTCCTTTCTTCTCCATTCAGTTCCACCACACTCCGCTGCCCTTTTTTCCATTCCATTCCATTCCATTCCATTCCATTCCATTCCATTCCATTGAAATTCATTCTTCTCCACTCCAGTCCTCTCCACGCCATTGCATTCCATTCGTTCCCATTCGCCTCCATTCCTGGCCACTCCTTTCCATTCCATTCCATTCCTTACCATTCCATTCCATTGCATTCCCTTCTTTCCTTTCTGTTCCATCCCATTCCTTTCCATTGTATTCTATTCCCTTCCATTCCATTCCATTCCTTTCCATTCCATTCCATTGCACTCAATTCCACTCCACTCCACTCCCTTACTTTCTTCTCCATTCCACTCCTCTGCACTCCACTGCAGTTTTTTCCTTTCCATTCCATTCCAATGCATTCCATTCGATTCCATTCCATTCCATTCCGTTCCATTCAATTCCTTCCCTTCCATTCCATTCCTATCCATTCCATTCCGTTAGATTCCATTGCATTCCATTCCATTCCATTACTTTCCTTTCCATTCCATTCCATTAAATTCCATTCTATTCCATTACAGTCCACTCCACTACACTCCAATACATTCCATTCCATTCCTTTCAATTCAAATACACTCTTCTCCACTGCACTCCTCTCCACTCCACTGCATTCCATTCCTTCCTATTCGCCTTCATTTGAGTCCACTCATTCCATTCCATTCCTTTCCATTCCACTCCATTCCACTCCACTCCACTAACTTCCTTTCTTCTCCATTCCACTATACTGCACTCTGCTGCACTTTTTTCCAATCCATTCCGTTCCATTCCATTCCATTCTATTCCATTCCGTTCTCCTCCACTCAACTCCACTCAAAAGCACTGCATTCCATTTCATTCCATTCCATTCCATTCAACTGAATCCACTCTACTGCCCTCCATTCCACTCCAATTTATTCCACTCCATTGCATTCCTTCCCTTTCTGCTCCACTGCCCTCCACCCATCTCCATTCCATTCATTTAGAATACTCTACACCCAACTTCACTCCATTCCATTCCTTTTCATTCTGTTCCATTGCAATGCATTCCATTCCATTACTTTCCATTAAATTCCATTCTCTTCCAATCCGCTACACTCCAATCCACTGCATTCCATTCCATTACATTCCATTGCATTCCATTCCACTGAATTCAAATCCACTCTTCTCCACACCACTCCTCTCTACTCCACTGCATTCCATTCCTTCCCTTTCGCCTCCATTCCAGTCCACTCCATTCCATTAAAATCCATTTCATTCCATCCCATTCCATTTCATTCCACTCCATTCCACTCAAGTCCACTCCCTTCCTTTCTTCTCCATTCCACTCCCCTGCACTCCACTGCACTGTTTTCCATTCCATTCCATTCCTTTCAATTGCATTCCATTGCATTCCATTCCATTCCATTCCATTCCATTCCATTCCATTCCATTCCATACCATTCCATTGCATTCCATTCCATTCCATTGCATTTCATTCCATTCCTTCCCATTCCCTTCTTTTCCACTAGAGTCTACTCCACTGTTCTCGAATCCATTCCATTCCATTCCCTTCAGTTCAAATCCTCTGTTCTCTGCAGTCTTTTCCAAACTCTTCAATGCCTACTTTCTCATTTGTCTCCATTCAATTCCATTCCATTCCCCTCAGTGGCACTCCACCCCACTCCCCTCAGTGGCACTCCACTCCACTCTCTTCATTTCTTCTCCATTCCACTCCAACTGCACTCCACTGCACTTTTTTCCATTCCATTCCATTCCGTTCCATTCCATTCCATTCCTTTCCATTCCATTCCATTCCATTCCATTCCATTCCATTCCATTCCATTCCATTCCATTCCACTTGAGGCAACTCGACTCCAATCAATTGCATTCCATTCCATTCCATTCTATTCCATTCCAGTCCATTCCACCTGATTCCACTCTACTACCCTCCACTCCTCTCCACCCCATTCCATTACTTCCCATTCCACTCCACTCCATTACTCTCTTCTCCATACCATTTAATTCCAATACACTGCACTCCACTACACTCCACTGCAATCAATTCCATTGGATTCCATTCCATTCAGTTGAAATCCACTGTTTTCCATTCCACTTCTCTCCACTCCACTGTATTTCATTCCTTACCATCCGCCTCCATTCCAGTGCCCTACATTCCATTCCACTCCTTTCCATTCCATTCCACTGCATTCCAGTCCACTCCACTTCCTTCCTTTTTTCTCCATTCAACTATAGTACAGTCCACTGAAAATTTCTCCATTCCATTCCGTTCCTTTCCTTTCCATTCCATTCCATTCCCTTCTTTTCCACTAGAATCCACTCCACTACACTCCAATCCATTCCATTCTATTCCATTCTATTCAAATGCACTCTACTCCACTCCACTCCTCTCCTATCCACTGTATTGCATTCCTTCCCATTCGCTTCCATTCCAGTCAACTCCATTTCATTCCATACCAATCCATTGTATTCCATTCCGTTCAATTCCATTCCATTCCATTCCATTCCATGCTATTCCATTCCATTCCACTCCACTCTATAACACTCCATTCCACTCCCTTCCTTTCTTCTGCGTTTTACTCCACTACACTCCACTGCACTTTTTTCCATTCCATTCCGTTTTGTACCTTTCCATTTCATTCCTTTCCATTCCATTCCAATCCATTCTTTTCCACTGGAGTCCACTTCTCTACACTCCACTTCATTCCATTCCATTTCATTCCATTTAATTCCATTCAAATTCACTCTTCTCCTCACCACTCTCCTCCACTCCACTGCATTCCATTCGTTCCCATTCGCCTCCATTCCAGTCCACTCCATTCCATTCCATTGTATTCCATTCTATGCTATTCTTTTGCACTCCATTCCACTCCACTCCACTCCTTTCCTTTCTTCTCTATTACACTCCAGTGCACTATACTGCACTTTTTTCCATTCCATTCCATTCCATTCCATTCCATTCCGTTACATTACATTACATTACATTAAATTCCATTGAATTCCAATCCATTCCATTCCATTCCATTCAATACAAATCCACTTTTCTCCACTCCACTCCTCTGCACTCCACTGCATTCCATTCCTTCCCTTTTACCTCCATTCCTGTCCACTCCATTCCATTTCAATCCATTCCATTCCATTTCATTCCATTCCATTCCACACCATTCCACTCCACTCCACTCCCTTCCTTTTTTCTGCAGTCCACCCCACTGGTGTCCACTGCACTTTTTTCCATTCCATTGCATTGCATTCCATTCCATTGCCTTCCATTCTATTCCATTCAATCGGATTCCATTCCATTCCATTCCATTCCATTCCATTCCATTCCATTTCTTTTCATTCCATTCCCTTCTTTTCCACTTGAATCTACTCCACTCCACTCCAATCCATTCCATTCCATTCCAATC